>NW_026294540.1:45351283-45683305 GCF_007827085.1 Peromyscus californicus insignis
GAAATATGTCTCAGCAATAGAGAGCCCGCCTAGAATCCCCCAGTGAGGGGCTAAAGGCGAGGCTGTGGAAAAAAGGAAAATAGAAAAAAAGATCTAAAATCCTGACCTTGTCAGTTGTCTGTCTATGTGATCAGATTGTATAAACATGAGTAATTTGACATATGCAGCATGCTTAGTGAAATACATGCCACAGGAAGAGCCAGGCATTGTCTTGAGTATCATCCACTCCCTGAACTTTTGGAGGGCCTGTGGAACGCTGTGGTCTCTGTAGAGCATAAGGTAGATCATACCCTGGTGTGGGTGGAGGCAGCAGGAGGTTAAGTGTGAAGGGAAGGGCTGGAGGTGTAGCTTTGGTGGACTCTGGCCTAGCACACAAATTCTAGGCTTGATCCCTAGTGCTGGAAAAAAGCAATAAAGCATAAAGTGAGAGCTGATACCGTGAAGAAGCCCTGACGGGACTGTGGGAGACGGGCCTGGGCCTCCCTGCTCCCTGAGCCCTTTCCGTGACTTCCTGTCTTCAGACTGTATCCAGGTGGATCCTCCTGACAGACCCCCCGACATCCCCATTGAGGACTTGGATTTCTTGGATAGCAGCACCAGTTACAAGAACCTCACACTGAAATTCCACAAGTATTGCCCTTTCCTCTTGGGGCTGATTCCTGGAGGGGCTCAAGGGTCCAGCTGAGGGTGGGTGGGTGAAAGTGACAAGGGTCCAGACGTCTGGATCTGAGGCCACTTTCATGGAGTTGGTGGGGGGTGGTGAGGCTACCACACAGTGACCCGATGGGCTAGCTGCAGAGTCAGCACAGGAAAGGAGCGACTGACATCGGGCCCCTGCCCCTCACCCAAGCCTCCCCCAATAGGCTGATCAACGTCACCATCCACTTCCAGCTGAAGACAATTAACCTGCAGAGCCTCATCAACAATGAGATCCCAGACTGTTACACCTTCAGTGTCCAGGTGAGCAAACGGGTGGTCCCCCTGCCCGGGTAAGGGGCATCCGAGGAGCATTCACCCAAGGTGGTATGAGAGTGATGGGCTGGAGACTAGGACCTGGACCATCTGTCGTGGGACCTGGGGGTTGGTGCTTGGGGTTGCTCAGGCTTACTCTGCTTTTACCCCCTCAGATCACGTTTGACAATAAAGCACACAGTGGGCGAATTCCTATCCGCCTGGAGACCCAGGCCCACATCCAGGAGTGTAAACACCCCAGTGTCTCCAGACATGGTAAACTATCCTACCCTCAGACGCCCCCACCACTCCAAGAACAGTCCTGACTCTCCCAGGCATTTCCTGGGCCTCCTATAGTTCTATCCAGGGCCCCTTACCTTCCATGCCTTGCCTGTGAACCCCAGACCAGTGTTGATCAGGCACCTTGACCTGCCTGGGAGTGTCCTGAGCCCAGTCAAGGAGCTCAGGCCTGTAATCCCAACTATTTAGGAGGATGATGTAAGATGATAACAAATTCAAAGTCTGCCTGGGCTACTGGGCTACAGAGTGAGTTCAAAGGCAGCCTGGGCAATTTAAAGACCTTATCTTAAAGCAAAAGAAGATGACTGGGCATGTAGCTCAGTGATACAATGGTTGCCTAGCATGCTCAAGGCCTTAGGTTTAGTCCCCAGCACTAAATAATATATATATATATTTTTCCCCCTATACTCACAGCACCAAGATTAGGAGCTCAAGGTTGTCCTGTCTACACAGTAAATTCCAGGTTACCCTGTGCTATTCAAGACCCTATCTCAAAATAAAACAAAACAAAATGGGCTGGACATGTAGCTCAGTAACAGTAATTCCTAGCAGATATGAGGCCCTATGTTCAATTCTCAATGCTTTGCATTCTTTAAAATTAGTTTTCGTGTAATCCCAGTACTCTGGAGGCTGAATTCAAGACCAGCCTTGACTACATAGTACGTTTGAGATCAGCCTGGGATATGAGATCCTGTCTCTGAGACAAACAACAAAACAAAACAGGGTAGGAATGTATTTTAGTGGTAGAGTGTTTGGCTTAACACTGAAAAAAAAAAAAGTGTGCTCCATACCAGTGTTCATCAGGGATTTTGACACTCTCCATGCTAGGGAACCCTTAAGTGTGATAGCCATAAACCAGCTATATATACACACACACACACACCCTCCCCCCCTCCCCCAGGACTCCTTCCCTGGCCCAACCCTTAGCGCCAGTCTCTTATGGCCCCATGTGAGTTTTGATGGGACCCACCCTCCTTCCTGCAGGAGACAACAGCTTCCGGCTTCTATTTGATGTGGTGGTCATCCTCACCTGCTCCCTGTCTTTCTTGCTGTGTGCCCGCTCACTGCTACGTGGCTTCCTGCTGCAGAACGTGAGCCCCTGGTGTCACGAGCGCTGGTGCCCGCCTTGCCCAGCCCTGGGGCCATGGTGGGAGTGATGGCCTAATGGTTCTAGACAGACCCTCACGTGGGCTCCTCCCACAGGAGTTTGTTGCATTCATGTGGCGGCGGCGGGGTCGGGAAATCAGCTTGTGGGAACGTCTGGAGTTCGTTAATGGCTGGTACATCCTATTGGTTACCAGTGATGTGCTTACCATCTCGGGGACTGTCATGAAGATCGGCATCGAGGCAAAGGTATGAGTCCTGCCAGTGCCCTGCTCTCGGGGCCCTGTCTCTGTCTCCAGGCCTTTGCCTGTTTGGGGGCCACCTTCCCCCCAGGTA
This sequence comes from Peromyscus californicus insignis, assembly GCF_007827085.1. Lineage (NCBI taxonomy): Eukaryota > Metazoa > Chordata > Mammalia > Rodentia > Cricetidae > Peromyscus > Peromyscus californicus. The sequence continues at coordinate 45,353,975 of NW_026294540.1, forward strand.
GAGTATGACTATGAGTTGATCCCTCTGTAGTGGGTAATCGCTCAGCCAATAACCCCAGGCTGGCCTGGAACTCATGATCCTCCTGCCTCCGCCTCCTTCAGCAAATCCTGCCGGCGTGTGCCACCACCCACTTCATCCCTCACTCTTGCCCACAGAACCTCGCAAGCTATGACGTCTGCAGCATCCTTTTGGGTACTTCCACGCTGCTCGTCTGGGTTGGTGTCATCCGCTACCTGACTTTTTTCCACAAGTACAACGTGAGTCTCCTGCCCCTGAGCCACCCCTGGGTAGAATGTGCCCCAAGCCTCCCAAACAAGCCCAAAAACGCAAAGCAGCCATTGATTCCGCCATTCTGTACCCACCACAAGCCTCCTTCTTCTTCCTGTATTTTTTATTTTTTTAAACTTTTTGAGGCAGGGTTTCTCTGTGTAGCCCTGGCTGTCCTGGAACTTGCTCCGTAGACCAGTCTGGCCTTGAACTCACAGAGACCCACTTGCCTTTGCCTCCTGAGTACTGGGATTAAAGGCGTGTGCCACCACTGCCTGGCTTTTTTTTTTTTTTAAGACAAGGTCTCATGTAACCCAGGCTGGCCTTGCTACATAGCTGAGGATAACCTTGAACTCCTGATTTTCCTGCTTTCCACCTCCCAAGTGCTGGAATGACAGCTGTATGCCATTGTTTGGTTCTATGTAGTGCCAAGGATCAAACTCAAGGCCCCATGCATACTGGGCACTCTACAACTGAGCTCCATTACCAAACCACAAATCTCTTTCTTATACCCACCTACCACAGACACACGAATCCTTGTACCTGGGCAGGACCACAGGAGCCTGTCCCTACTTGCCCATCCAGCTGAGTCCAGCTGTGGTATGTCCCAGGCTCCTCCCAGGTGGGTCCTGCCCTATCTAAACTCTCAGCAGCCCTCCTGGCCACAGTGGTGAGGTCCTCCCTGCCGTCTGAGAGCTAGCTGGGTTGTGAGCATTGCCTTCACTGTGGTCCCCTTGGCCCTCTGCAGATCCTGATTGCCACGCTGAGGGTGGCACTGCCCAGTGTCATGCGTTTCTGTTGCTGTGTGGCTGTCATCTACCTGGGCTATTGCTTCTGTGGCTGGATTGTCCTGGGACCCTACCACGTGAAGGTATGGGCTACTGGGGGGGCTGTGTTTGTGAACTGCCATCAAAGGGCCCCAGGCTCCCACCCCCCGCCCAGCCTCTGGTCTCTTAGTTGTTGACCCGATGACCTGAAAGACCCACCTTGACCTCTGGTACGACACCTACAGACTTGTAGGTTTTGTTTTCTCATTTGTGTAAGTAAATGTGTGAGTGCGTGTGAGTGCGTGTGTACATATACTATGCACATGTATGTGGAAGCCAGAGGTCAGCCTTTACTGTCATTTCTAAAAAGTTACTTAGTATAGATAGCCATGACTATCCTGGAGCTCACCATATAAACCAGGCTAGCCAGGCTCGCCTCAAACTCACAGACATGCATGCCTCCAGAATGCTGGGATTAAAGTATGTGCCATCATATTCAGCCACATCTGTTAACCCCATGACCTTGGCATTGATGATTACCCTCAGGTGGGCCCAGCTGCCCGTCATTCTGCCCACTGATCCCTGGTGAGCCTGGTCACACCTATCCTCTTTGCCTACCTCACTGCCTGCAGTTCCGCTCGCTGTCCATGGTTTCCGAGTGTCTGTTCTCTCTCATCAACGGGGACGACATGTTTGTGACGTTCGCAGCCATGCAGGCCCAGCAGGGCCGCAGTAGCCTGGTGTGGCTCTTCTCCCAGCTCTACCTCTACTCCTTCATCAGCCTCTTCATCTACATGGTGCTGAGTCTCTTCATCGCACTCATCACGGGCGCCTACGACACCATCAAGGTCGGCCACCTTTACCCTCCTCCTGGGAATCTGTTTTTCCCTCTCCCCTCCCCTGAACATTTTCAGCCCTGAGTTCCAAGGGCTGCCTGGCTTCACAGAGTTGTCCTGGGGTCACAGTAGGTGGAGCAGGGAAAACTCAGAGGCTTTGTGAAGTCCAAGGAGAGAGCGGGCTGGAACTGGGTTTGGGGTTAGTTGGAGTTGTTGGGGTCATTCTGAAAGAGAAGCCTAGGACACATCACAACTGCATTCAGCTGGATGGGCGGGAAAGGACAGGTTCCTGTCTCCTGCTGGGGGACAAAAAGATATATTTTATTTACTCTCTCTCTGTCTTTCTCTGTCTCTCTGTCTCTTTCTGTCTCTGTCTCTGTCTCTGTCTCTCTGTCTCTCTCTCTCTCTCTCTCTCTCTCTCTCTCTCTCTCTCTCTCTCTCTCTCTCTCTGTCTCTCTGTCCTCTGTGTGTGTGTGTGTGCGCGCACACACGCCTACGTACACACACATCTTGTTACATGTGTGGAGGTCAGAGAACAACCTGCTGGAACTGGTTCTCTCCTTTCACCACATGGGTCATAGACCTGAACTCAAGTGCCTCTACCTGCTGAGCCATCTCACTGGCCTTCCCCATATGATCTTTTTTAACCATTTACTTATTTGGAGGTAGGAGGGGGTTGTGCATCAGCACAGTGTGTTTGGAGATCGACTTTGTGGAAGTCAGTTCTCTCCTTCCACCATGTGAAGTCATCAGGTTTGGTGGAGGCATTTTCATTTACCCTCTGAGCCATCTCGCAGGCCTGTTAAGATCTTTCCTTGGAGGATGACCTTGAACTTCTGTCCTGCTTCCACCACCTGAGTGCTGGGCCTTTAGCTAGATGCTTACCACCCATCAAGTGTATGTGGTGCTGGGCATGGCACCCAGGGCTTCCCAAATGCTGTGCAGTCACCTCTCCAGCTGAGAAGCTTTTCCTACCCTAATACCCAACCACATCAGGTCCTTCTGCAACCTTTCACGCTTCCTTTATACCTGTCCATGCACTTACTACTCATATTCCTAATACCCAGCCACATCAGGTCCTTCTGCAACCTTCCACGCTCCCTTTATACCTGTCCATGCACTTACTACTCATATTCCTAATACCCAGCCACATCAGGTCCTTCTGCAACCTTCCACGCTCCCTTTATACCTGTCCATGCACTACTCATTTCCGCGCTAGCACTAGGTGAATGGTGACCACTTGACACCCAGTGTGCCCCACACTCCATAGGACAAGTTTGCTGAGTGAATCTCCCTGCCACCCCACAGAGTACTCTTGTCCTTCTCCCATTCAGCCTCCCACAGCCTGCAGGAAAACTACTTTTTCCTAGCACCCCGGAAGACACAGTAGCTAAACACACATACCCAGACAAAGCAAATACACATAAGTATCCAAAAGCCAGTGTGGCTAGGTGGCTGCTTAGAACATTCCCCTTGTCTCCTAAGAATTCTAGATTGGGAGATGGGAGCCCAAGGGAGAGGATGCTTATAGAGAGGAAGATCCAAAGACTTGGTAGCCAGAAAGGGCTTGGAAATAGTGGAAGTCATGGGAGGAAGATTTTCCTGGGACCATGCCTCATTCTGTGTCACTGGTAGGTAGCAGAGGTGTGCACTCTTTCCCCCATGGATGATCTATAGCCATCCCACAGGTATATTACTGTCACCCAGGCCCCAAACAGCCACCTGGAGTCTTGCTGGAGCACTCAGATATCACACGCATACAGCACCCTTGAATGTGCGAGTTCAGGCCTTATATCCACAGCTGTGAGTTATCTTGTTCCAACTCCAGAGATAGATTGCTAAATACCCAGTCTAGGCTCCTGGCCTGCGGCACAGGGCACTAACTAAACCAATAAACCTGAGAGACCCGTGGCCACATCCAGGGATGGGAAAGGTTTCTACAGTGAAGCAAGCCACAAGGTCCAGCAGTAAGACCCCAGGTAGTCACATCAGAGAAACAGTGGAATACCCACGCAGTTGACTGCACCTGAAGAGCTTGGAGGTCAGGACCAACTTTCATGCTGGGTTTTGGGGGATCATCTCTCCCCAGCACCCGGGAGGTACTGGCACAGAGAAGAGTGAGCTCCAGGCCTACATCGAACAATGCCAGGATAGTCCCACGTCTGGCAAGTTCCGTCGAGGAAGTGGCTCAGCTTGCAGCCTGCTCTGCTGCTGTGGGAGGTTGGTGCCCCACATCTGGGTCGTAGATTCTTACAGCCTAGGGTGTGTGGCAGAGAGATCCCTTCTTCCCACTTCCCTTCTCTTCCAGGGACTCCCCGGAGGACCATTCGCTGCTGGTGAACTGATTCCAAGATGATTGCCCCTAGACCGTATCCCCTGTTCTCCTGGCACCCCAGCTTATTTATTTTTAGAACTTGCTTTTAAAGATCTGCTTCTGACAGGCCTTGTGAGGGCTTGGGCTGGTCGAATCGGACACTGGGGAAGGGAGGGCATGTGGGGGGCTGTTAAATAAAAGGGAACATAAACGTGATGATCTAATTTGTGGCGGGAGGGCAGCGTTTTCACCAGCTCCTTTAAGAGGCTGCCACACTAGGCATGGCTGGCGCAGGGCGACCTTCCAAGCATGGCGGGAGGCGGAGCTGGGGCGGGCCCTGCAGTGGAATAATTTAAAGGTGCCGCGTCTGCGGCAGCGGACGGAAAACTAGGGGTGTTGGCCAACGCTGGGTGGACACTGGATGCAACTCCTGGGTGATCCGAGTTTCCATCGACTGAGCAAGGGTGTCCCTTCGAGGACCGTTAGCGAGCTTCAGCTTTGCCCCGGATCGATTTGTCCTCTGATTCCGGGTAGGTCCCGACTTTCCGATGCTCCCACCCCACCCCCATGCCTGAGTTCCTTGCCCCAGTGTTTCCGCTTCGGTAGCCAGGTGCATCCTGGAGTACGGAAGGGGAGTAGTCAGTCTAACAATTTTCCAGGTAACATCTCAGGGTTCTGTGATACCTCTAAATTCCAATTAATAGTCTAAGGTATCAAAAAGATCCCCAGCGTCCCCGAAGAGTCCCGGTAGCGTTCCGTCTTCCCTCAGTATCTTCCGGGAAGCTCAGGTGTCCTCCCAACACCTAGACTTTTCGTTAGCAGTTGTGTGTACCTCCGAATATCTCAGTAACTTTCCAATGCGCCGCCCCTCCTACCCTCCCCCAATTCCGGCGTCCCTGGTTACACCTCCTGCATCATTCCACTAATCCCAGGGATGCTCCGCACCGTAACTCTCCTGTTTCCTGACAGTTAAACCTGCAAGCTTAAACCTGTAACACTTTGGGAGCTCATCCCACCCCGAGGGCCTCAGGGCCCCCTTTCCAAGAGTTCGGGGCAGTGTTGCTCCATGACCCAGCTCCCACATTCCTCGATGGGGCAGGCTTGGGGCAGGAGCCCAGAGTCCAGTTGTTGCCTCGGCTTACGGGTCCTGTTTTTTCCTGGAGCGGAACATAAAGTCTTTACCCGGTGTAGGAGAGCATCCAGTCTGAGGGTTGGTTAGTCAGGACTGGTCAGATCCTACGAAGAGCCAAGGCTAAGGAAGGAACCACTTTCGGAAGAGACCATGGCCTAAGGGCACCTGCCGGGGAGCTGTTGATGTGAGTGCCATTAGGTGCAGATGAGTGTGCTGGGGAGTCTGGTCGGTCTTTATGTATAAGTGAAGGGGGTCAGACAAGGAGCTGGGGGCTGGTCTCACCCCTAGATGCGGGCTGGGAGGTCAATTTGCCCCATCCCTCTGTCCAGCAGCACCCCCTCTAACTGCTCCCACCCCAACCCCGGCGAATGGAGAAGTCACCCAGGCCAAAGGTATCTAGGGGGCGTGGCTTGTGAGAAGAGATGGGGCGGGGGAAAGATCCTGTGTTCGGGGCTGGGTAGGCTTGATTGACGTCTTGCTCTGGTCCCTTCTGCTCCTCGATTTCCAGGACTGCAGGTTATCAGACCTGCTACCTAGTCAACAACCAATGGAGGCCCCACTGCAAACCGGAATGGTAAGGGTCGGGGAATTTGTGCACCGGACTACAACTCCCAGTGGGCTTTGCTGTGCGCCGCGCGATTCTCTCTTCGGGAACGATGTATGTGCAGGCGAAACTACGTTTCCCGGCATGCATCGCAGGACACCAAGACTCAAGGGAGAGTCCGTCGCTCCCCCCGTGGGGGGTGGGAAGGGAACCTGCATTAACCCATTCTGCAGATGGGCACACCGAGTCATGAACTGAATACGACCTCCTCCGGGGCCGAGGTGATTCGAAAGGCCCTGGAGGAGAGCTTGGCGAGACGGATATGCGGTGCCCAGCCTGTGCCGTTCGTCCCTCAGGTGCTGGGCGTGATGATCGGGGCCGGAGTGGCGGTGCTGGTCACCGCTGTGCTGATTCTCTTGGTGGTGCGGAGGCTGCGGGTGCAGAGTGAGGATTGAAGGGCCCCTCTGGGGGAAGGCAGTAGGGATGGAGAGGGAGCTGCAATACCCGGAGAGCCCAGGCGGCAGGGGTGGGGATTTGCTGGAGCCTGCCCGGAGCTCAGAGCCCCCTCCCTTCTCTCCCACCTATCCCCAGAAACTCCAGCCCCGGAGGGCCCCCGGTATCGGTTCCGGAAGCGGGACAAAGTGCTTTTCTATGGCCGGAAGATTATGCGGAAGGTGAGTTCCAGGACCTCCTGCTGGCCTGGCTGGCCACAGAAGCCCGGCCCTTTTCCTATTTACACTTACCAGTGGACACCTCTGCCTTTATTAAGGTCCCCTTGGACCTGCCCTTCCTCTTTCTCCAACTGACCTCACATTCTTAATTCTCCCAGGTATCACAGTCCACTTCTTCCCTGGTGGACACATCGGTCTCCACCACTTCCCGGCCCCGCATGAAGAAGAAGCTGAAGATGCTTAACATTGCCAAGAAGTAAGGCTGGCACTGGGTATCGTACCGAGTGCTGGGCAGGGGTCAACTCACACCTGTACCTCGGAGTTATTTAAACACATGGACTGGCAGCCGGGCGGTGGTGGCGCACGGCTTTAATCCCAGCACTCGGGAGGCAGAGACAGGCAGATCTCTGTGAGTTCGAGGCCGGCCTGGTCTACAGAGCGAGATCCAGGACAGGCTCCAAAACTACACAGAGAAACCCTGTCTCGAAAAAACAAAACAAAACAAAAAATATGGACTGTCTTGGAAATCTTTCCACATCAGAGGGACATCTCAGAGCTCTCACTTGGCTTGGTGTGGGCAAGCCTGTGGCTTGAGGTTTGTTTCAATAACGTTCGCCTGCCCCTGAAGCCTATCTGCCGTATATTTAGGTATCTACACCTGGTGACTTGCCATATTGGAGAGTTTATTCAAAGTGACTTATTGCAGTTATCTCAGATGTTTTCATGGCTAGCTAGAGGGGCTGTTTGACGATTCTCCAGGGGCATCACTCTATCCATACAGGAGAGCATCTCTCTTGAGTGTCTGTGTTGTTCCCCTGGGAGCTATCTTAAGGGGTGTATGTGTGTGTGTGTGTGTTGTTGTTGTTGTTGTTGTTGTTGTTGTTGTTGTTTGCTTGGGTTTGTTTTGTTTTTTGAGAAAAGGTCTCATTTAGTCCAAGCTGGCCTGGAACTTTCTATATAGTCAAGACTAGCATTGACTCATGGTTCTCCTTTGTGATGGGATTATAGGTGTGTGTCACCATGCCTGGCTTAATATGGTCCAGAGAATTAAGCTCAAGGAATTTTGTGTAGCCTACCAACTGAGCCACATCCCCATTCATTCATTCATTCATTCATTCATTCATTCATTTTTGCAGCAAGCATTCTGCCGCTGAGCTATATCCCTAGCCCCTACTTGACTTAAAGTTTATTTATTTACTATTCGTGTGTTTAATGTGGAGGTGCACATGTCATAGCATGTGTATGGCGATTGGTTTTCTCCTTCCACCATGGGAATCCCAGGATTGAGCTCAGGTTGTCAAGCTTGGCAGAAAGTGCCTTTACCCATGAGCCATCTTGCTAGCACTACTTATCTGTTTTATTGAGCTTATTTAATTTACTTTGTACACAATATCAGACTCAGAAACGTGGCCATGCTAGGCAAGCATTTCTACCAGTGAGCCACACTCAAGCCCTGTACTCTTTTTTTGAGACAAGGTGTTGCTAGGTTATCCAGGCTAGCCTTGAATTTTCTCTGTAGCCCAGGCGGGTCTTGAACGTGTGATCCTTCTGTCTCAGCCTCCTGAGTACCTGGAATGACAGGCCTGTGCCCATCATGTTTGCCTTCTTCCTGTGTGGGCCGGTGGGATGGCACAGTGGGTAAGGCACTTGCTGCTGAGTCTGAAGACATGAGCTCCACCCCTGGAACCCACGTGGGGGAAGGAGAAAACTGACTCCTGCCAGCTGTCTGTCCTCTAACCTACACAGACACAAGTGGATAAACAAACAAATACAAGTTAACATTTTTAAGAAAATAATTCCTTTGCATTAGAAATAGGACGGAGCTGGATGGTGGCGCACACCTGTAATTGAGCACTTGGGAGGCAGAGGCAGGCAGAGCTCTATGAGTTTGAGGTCAGCCTGGTTTACAGAGCGAGTTCCAGGACAGATAAGGCTGTTACACAGAGAAACCCTGTCTTGAAAAAGCAAAGCAAGGAAGGAAGGAAAGAAGGAAGGAAGGAAAAAACAAACATAGGAAGGTTGTCTTGGATGTTTGTCGGTGTCTTTGAGAAGGCTCTTTCAGGGATCTCTGTAAATGAGGAGATGGTTCTGGGATCTTCTTGCACCAGGAGGTCCACCTGAAGGTCTTTCTCAAGGGTGTATTTAACACCAGGGGCCATCCTTGAACTCAGTGATAAACCATGGAATTACAGAGCTTTCTATGATTGGGTAGAAGGGCTGTTTGTTTCTGGTTTGTTATGATCAGGCTGGGGAGGCGGCTCGTGTTGGTAGAGGACTTGCCTTGCAAGCTTCAGTATCCGTGTCTGATCCTCAGAACCCACATTAAACGGGGGGGCTGGGCATGGTAGCTCAGTTGTCATCTCCACACTGGGGAAGTGGACACAAGCGAATCCCTAGGTCTCGCTGACTGGCCAGCACAGCCTACTTGGTGAGCTCCACACCACTGAGAGACCCTGTCTCAAACAGGTGGATAGCATCTGAGGAGCAACAGCTGAGGTTGTCTTCACACACACACACACACACACACACACACACACACACACACACACACACAAGCCAAAGTGTATCTCTAGTGTTTCTGCACCATGAATTGTCTGTGGTAACCATATAATGGTAAGACACTACCCTGATGTCTTTGTGAGTTCAGGACGATTATCTCAGAACTGTGAGCCCGGGAAAGGCTTCAGATCTCCTTCATAGAAGAATTCTATCCGAGCCTGGTATGCTGTGGCGCACACCTGCTGTCTCTATACTCAGGAGGCAGAGGCAGGAAGATTGGGAGTTCAAGGTCAGCATTGACTATTAGCCAAGTTTGGAGCCAGCTTGAGCTAGATGAGACACTGTCTAAAACTACCAACAAGACAAAGAGGTCTATCTGGGTTTCTCCATATCACAGAATTTAGCTCAAATGAGAGGGTCTATCCCAAGACTCTCATGCTGGTCAAGGGGCTTGTCCTACAGCCACTGTGATTCACAGGAGTTCCCCCAAGTTCTTAGCAGAACTGCTGTAACTGTATTCTCAACACTGGAGGAGGGCTAGCTCAGGCTCTCAACACTGGAGGAGGGCTAGCTCAGGCTCTCATCTGTTGCCATCAGAAAAGCTACAGAGGTTCATTCATTAAGACCTAAGAGGAGGCTCTCTCATGGGTCTTTTATTTTTCTCATTCTTTTTCCTTTCCTTCTCTTCTCTTTCCCTTTTCTGCCTTTCTTTCTTTCTTCCTTCCTTCCTTTCTTTTTCTTTCTTTCTTTCTTTCGTGTGTGTGTTTCGAGACAGTGTTTCTCTGTGTAGTTTTGGTCCTGTCCTGGATCTCGCTCTGTAGCCCAGGCTGGCCTGGAACTCACAGAGATCCGCCTGCCTCTGCCTCCCGAGTGCTGGGATTAAAGGCGTGGGCCACCACTGCCCGGCTCTGCCTTTTCTTTCTTTTTTTTTTTTTTTAAAGATTTATTTATTTATTTATTATGTACACAGAAGAGGGCACCAGATTTCATTACAGATGGTTGTGAGCCACCATGTGGGTGCTGGGAATTGAACTCAGGACCTCTGGAAGAGCAGTACCGACTGCTCTTAACCTCTGAGCCATCTCTCCAGCCCCTGCCTTTTCTTTTTAACTAATTAATTTAGTGTATAGGTGTGTGTGGTGTGTGCACCGTGTGTGTGGGTGCACAGAGGAGAACATCAGGTGCGCTGCTCAGTTGCTCTCTGCCTTATTCCCTCGAGACTGGGCTCTCGCTGTACTTACAGCTCATGCCTTTGGCTAGACTGGCTGGCCAGGGAGCCCTAGAGGCCTGCCTGTCACCACTGCCACCTACACTGAGCTTTCAGACACGTGGGTGCCGGGGATTAAACTCAAGTCCTCAAGTTTGTACAGCAAGTATTCTCCACTGAGCCATCTCCCTGACTGCCATCAGGAGTCTCATTGAGACTGCAGAGTCCAGGGGAGGGTTCATGAGGCTCCACCCCTCCTGGAGGAGGTATGGGCTGTCAGTGATTGCTTTGAGCCATGGTCCTCAATGGTGTAGCCACTGGGAAGTTGCCTTTGTTCAAGTAAATAACCCCTAACCCATGCTCATGCAGGCACCCCTAATTAAATTCAGTGGGCCACAAAAACAAACAAGACACCCCACAAAAGTAGGAAGGGGACTTCCCAAAAAGAAGGGGTTGGCAGAAAGGAGAGGGTTAGAGAGGCTAATGGAGGGTATGATTAAAGTACATTAGATATATGGGTGAGAATGAATAAAATAACCCCTGAGAAACTAAAAGGTCCATTCCAGAGCCCTATGACTTGGAGAAGAAAGTTCCTGAAGTTTACACCATATATATACTCTGTAAAAGGGCATATAGTAAACATTTTAGGCTTTGTGGGGCATATACAGTCTCCGTGCTGGCTACTCAACTCTGCCTTTGAAGTAAGAGGTAATAAGTAACACATGCATGAATTAACATGGCAGTGTGCTAATAAAACTTTAATCATAAAAGTAAGTAGAGGGCCTGATCTGGCAGTGGGCTGGAATTTGCTCTGTATAAACCAGAGGGAAGGGGTAAATGGGTTCCTGAGCCTTCTGTCAGCCCTCTAACCCAGCAGTTCTCAAACTGTGGGCCGCGACCCCTTTGGGGGTCAAACTGTCCTTTCACGGGGGTCGCCTAAGACCATCAGAAAGCACAAGTATTTACAATTCCTAACAGTAGCAAAATTACAGTTATGAAGTAGCAGTGAAAATAATGTTACAGTTCGAGGTCACCACATGGGGAACTGTCTTGAAGGTTGAGAACCACTGATAACCCCTCTTCCCATCAGGATCTTGCGGATCCAGAAGGAGACTCCAACCCTCCAGCGGAAGGAGCCTCCACCTTCGGTGCTGGAGGCTGACCTCACAGAGGGCGACCTGGCCAATTCCCACCTGCCCTCTGAGGTGCTCTACATGCTCAAGAATGTCCGGTAAGTGTCAGGGTCTGGATGTCCTGAGGTTCCTGCAGGGCCCGGGGCTGCCGGGACCTCCCCCACCCTCTCTCTCTCTGCCCGTCCTGCAGGGTGCTGGGTCACTTTGAGAAGCCACTCTTCCTGGAGCTCTGCCGGCACATGGTTTTCCAGCGTCTTGGGCAGGGGGACTACGTCTTCCGGCCTGGTCAGCCAGATGCCAGCATCTACGTGGTTCAAGATGGGCTACTGGAGCTGTGTCTGCCAGGACCTGTGAGTGGACCCCACAGGGCCACTGTGGGAGGGTGGGCACTGGGCGCTTCTCCTGGAGTTGGACACTGCCTTTGAAAGTGTGTGGTCAGAAGTGAGGTTAATGATGGCTTAGTGTGGAGCTCAATGGAGGGACAGCAGGTGTGGCTCAGTAGTAGAGACTCTACCTGGAATCCCCCGGTGAAGTGCTCGCTGGTGAGTACTTGCCTGGTATGTGCAGGGCCCTGGGTTCTAGTTCTAGTGCTATAAAAGTATCAGAGGACTGAGTGATCATTTGGGGAGGTCCACACAGAGGGACAAGGAATGATGTGCAGGAAACAGCACCTGGCTAGGAGGTTGGTGAGTTCGGTTATTACTGTGGTGAATCAGAAGTGAGGTCCAGTGCCAGCCACTGGGAGGCGGCTAGCACTGGTCAATGGCCTCTGTGTCTCAGGACGGGAAGGAATGTGTGGTGAAGGAAGTCGTCCCTGGAGACAGCGTCAACAGCCTTCTGAGCATCCTTGACGTCATCACTGTGAGTGGCAGTTCCATGCCGGGGAGAGGGGTGGGAGTCCCCATTTCATGAGCTCTGATGCTGCCCATGGTCACTTGAACCAGGAGGGCTGCAAGGAGCAGGGAGTGGGCTCCCCGAGCTTGATCTTACCTCCTCTTCCCACACACCTCCCAGGGTCACCAGCACCCCCAGCGGACTGTGTCAGCTAGGGCTGCCCGGGACTCCACGGTGCTGAGACTCCCGGTGGAAGCCTTCTCGGCGGTCTTCACCAAGTACCCTGAGAGCTTAGTACGAGTGGTACAGGTCAGCTGGCCCTTCACCTCCTCCGTGGGCGGCAGAACACCCCACCCTGTACCCACCCCACCTATCCCAGGCATCAGTGCTGTGGTGGATCGGCGGGACTTGTTGCTTATCACTCCTGAGCAGCAGACCTCCGCGGAGGCTGCTGATGCTGACTGCTCACTTGTCCGACCGCTCCCCTCTCCTGGTCCTGCCCCAACCCCTGCAGATCATCATGGTGAGGCTGCAGAGAGTCACCTTCCTGGCGCTTCACAATTACCTGGGTCTGACCAATGAGCTCTTCAGCCATGTGAGTTGGACATAAGCACGAGAGGATGTGGAGACACAGCGGGGGATACTTAGTCATGCTGTAAATTACTCTCCACTCCCCTGCCTCAGGAGATCCAGCCCCTACGCCTGTTCCCCAGCCCTGGCCTCCCAACCCGCACCAGCCCCGTCCGTGGCTCTAAACGGGTAGTCAGCACCTCGGGTACCGAGGAAGCCCCAAAGGAGACCTCTGGCCGGCCCCTTGACCCCACCGGAGCCCCACTGCCTGGACCTGCAGGTACCTGAGTGACCCCTTCCTGCTCTCCCCAGCCGTGGACTTGAGCCCATTCAGTCCCTCGATTTTGTGTGTGTTTTTTACATGTATTTATTTATGGAGGCGGGTGTACACGCCATAAGCAAGCAGTGGCAGTCAGAGGACAACTTGCAGGAGTTAGCTCTCACTTTCTACCAGGGCTAGAACTCGGGGTACCAAGATTGATGCCCTTACTCACTGAGCCTGGTTTTGCAGATTTAAATTGACCATGCCCCAGGTGCCTTCTGTTTCTCACTATCTAGTCCTAGCTGAGGTCTGTGGATCTGACTGAGTGCAGGCTCATGAGCGTTTGTCTCCCCAGGGGATCCTGTGAAGCCCACATCTCTAGAAGGCCCCTCGGCCCCTCTGCTGAGCCGCTGCATCTCCATGCCAGTAGACATCTCAGGTCTGGAGCCCTGGCGGGAGTAAGGGGTGGATGGTATGGAAAGGACTGTCAAGGGTCTAGATTTGAATCCAGGACATGCCGCTTTTCAGTCCTGATTTGTTTTCTTATCTACAAAATGGGCATATAGCTCCTGTTTCCTTGGTTCTTACTTTTGGTGGGTGTGCTCTGAGATCATTCTCCTCCCCACTGTGTTAAGAAAGATGCAGAAGTAAAATGTGGTCATCAATTGGTCATGTCTGTCATGATTGCAGCATTAGCCTGGAATTAAGATTGGTTATAGCTGTGGACACTAACTTATTTGTTTACTTACTTACTTGGAGCTGGGGGTGGAACCCAGGACCTTACACATTCTAGGCAAATACTTCATCATTGAGCTCCACCCCAGCTCCATCCTAACTGGCTTTATTGTCTCTCCTCCATGCATAGGCTTGCAGGGTGGGCCTCGTTCCGACTTTGACATGGCCTACGAGCGTGGCCGGATATCTGTTTCCCTTCAAGAAGAGGCATCTGGGGGACCTCAGACATCAACTGCTAGGGTGAGGTCCTCTCTTCTCTCCCATCTCACTACAGCCCCCCTTTCAGAACTCTGGCCTTGGCCAGTTGGTGAATCACATGAAAAGGTCAATTGGGGGGGCTCACAGGGAGTCACATGTCCTGCCTTACACAGACTCCGACTCAGGAGCCCCGGGAGCAGCCAGCGGGTGCCTGTGAATACAGCTACTGTGAAGACGAGTCGGCCACAGGTGGCTGTCCCTTTGGGCCCTACCAGGGCCGCCAGACAAGCAGCATCTTTGAGGCTGCAAAGAGAGAGCTAGCCAAGCTGATGCGGATTGAGGTGGGTAGACCGTGGAGGGAAGCAGGGTATGAGGGAGGCAGGTGAAAGGCTGGCTGGGTCCATCTCAACTCCCTCCCTCCCCAGGACCCCTCTCTCCTGAACAGCAGAGTCTTGCTACATCACGCCAAAGCTGGCACCATCATAGCCCGCCAGGGGGACCAGGTAAGGCTGACCCTTGACCTGTGGTACCAGATCTCTCCTCTTGTGGCCTCCATGATTCTGTGATGTACCTCCTTCCAGCCTTGGTGCTGCCTGCTCGGATAGGTGCTCATTAAATAGGCAGGACCAGGGCTGGGGATATAGAGTACTCTCCTGGCATGCATGAAGCTTTGGTTTCACCCCCAGCACAACGTAAACTGAGCATGGTGGTACATGCTTGTCATCCTACTACTCAGGAGGTAGAGGCAGGAGGATCAGAAGTTCAGGGTCATCCTCAGCTACATAATGAATTCAAACTTACTCTGAGCTACATGAGACGTGGTCTCTAAAAGCCAAGAAATAAATATATTTGTTTATATAAAAATAGAGATAAGGTGTGTGTGTGTGTGTGTGTGTGTGTGTGTGTGTGTGTGTGTGTGTAAAGTTGACCCAGAGACCATACATTCTCTCCTGTGTTGAGAAAGATGCAGAGGAAGGGCACAGTCATCAATTGTGTCTGCCATGGTTGTGGTACTTGGCATGGAGCTAGGTTGGTCTTTCATTCATCTTTATAATTATTACTGCTACTTAAAAGTAATTTTGGTACTGGGATGGAACCCAGTACTTCACACATGCTAGCCAAGCGCTTTGCCACTGGGCAGCACCCCAACTCTGTCTGCATGTTTCTGTGGCCTCCATCCACTCACAGGCGCGTAGGCTGGCTCCTGTGTAAGCCTGAGGCATGAGGGGTGTGACAGTGTGTCTCCATATCCCTCCGTTCTCTGGGGAATCTGAGGCCCGCCAAGGGAAGAAGCCAGAATCTTATATTCAGATGTAAAGGAAGGGAATCTGGGATGAACTGGTGAGACCTGAAGTCTACATTCCTTTTTTTTTCTTTCTTTTTTTTTTGTGTGTGTATACATATGCATACTGTTTTCATTTGTGTGAATGCCTATATAAATACATGCATGTGCACATGGATGCATGAATTTAAAGGCTCATGGTTGATGTCAGGAATTATCTTCCATCAGCATCTCTCATTCCAACCTAGAGTTCACCAATACACCCAGTCTCTAGCTAGCTTGTGCTGGGGATCTAGTCTCCTCCTGAGGCTGGAATTACAGGTGGTCTGCCATACCCCCCTGACATTTCTGTAGGTTCTCGGGGATCTGAACTCTGATTGTCACACTTTAGCAGCAAGTGATTTAACAGCGGAGCCAGTTCCCAACTCCTGAGTTGAAATCCACACTTTGTCTCTAGTTCCTTGTGTGACTCCAGGCAGAGACTCTAGAAAGTCCTTGGCCTCCTCTGTCTGTGGGTGTGAAGATAATAAGCCATCAGCTCCTTGCATCAGCACAGAGGTGACGACCCAGGAAAAGTTTTACAGGGGCTTGCAGCTCCGTGTGTCTCTAGTGACAGTTGAAGCCAGCAATGGGATAGAGGCTCTGAGAACCTGGGCTGGATTTGGGGGTCAGGTGGAATGTGACCCCTATTGATAGTTGAGAGGTCCTGTCATGTGATGAGGGTGCTCTACCATCCCTCAGCTGCTCGTAGCAGGCACAGGCTCCTTTAAGGAGAGGAAGTCAGATAAGGCTGATGTCAACCCTGTGTGGCCCCAGGGTTGAGGAAGCACAGTCACACCGGCCCCTGCAGTCCTTGCTGATCAGGAAGGTGGTTGAGTCAGACCCAGCCCTGGGCTGCAGAAAGGCCTGACTGTTCTGTAGCCCCTGCAGGAGGCTTTGCTCTGTTTGTCTCCTTGGCTTTGTTGGGAATGGCTGTGGTGCTCTGCCTGTCGCTAACGTTTCATACCAATGCTTTTTAAAAAAGGATTTATTTATTTTATTTTTTTGAGACAGGGTTTCTCTGTATAGCCCTGGCTGTCCTAGAACTCACTCTGTAGATCAGGCTGGCCTCAAACTCAGAGATCCGACTGCCTCTGCCTCCCAAGTGCTGGGATTAAAAGTGTGTGCCACCACCACCTGATTAGATTGATTTATTTTTATGAGTATGAACGTTTTGCCTGCATGTATGTATATACACCATGTGTGCGCAATGCCTGCAAAGGCCAGAAGAGGGCAACAGAGCCCCTGCACCTGGAGTTATAGATGGTTGTGAGCTGCCTAATGTGGGTATTGAGAACTGATCCCAGGTCTTCTGCAGGAGCAACCAGTGCTTTTAACCACTCACTTATTCTCTATCCTCAGTGCTTATTGAAAAAAATGTGTGTGTGTGTGATGGAAATGTAACCCACAGCCTTTGCCCATGCTAGGCCAGTGCTCTATTACTAAGCCACCCCTCCCCACTCCAGCATTTTAAAAATGGATATATTTATTTTAACTGGGTGTTAGTGGTACACACCTTTAGTTCCAGCACTCAGGAGGCAGAGACAGGTGGATTTCTATACGTGTGAGGCCAGCATGATCTACATAGTAAGACCCTGTGTGGCAGCGTACAAGCAGACATGGTGATGGAGAAGGAGCTGAGAGTTCTACATCTTGATCCATAGGCAAGGAAGTCAACTGTCTCACTGGGCATAGCTTAAGCATAGGAAACCTCAAAGCCCACCCCTACAGTGACACACTTCCTTCAACAAGACCACACCTCTTAATAGTGCCACTCCTTTTGGGGGCCATTTTCTTTAAACCACCACACCACACCCTGTGTCAAAAAAAATTTTTTTTAATTTTTAAAATTACATGTATTGGTGTTTGCATGTGAGTACAGGTGCCCATGGAGTCCAGAGGCATCAGATCCCATGGATCTGGAGTTATGGCAGTTGTGGTTGTACCTTGGTGCTGGGAAGCAAGCATGGGTCCCCTACAGTAGCAATATGCATTTTTAGCCACCGAGCCTTGCTAGTGCCCTCCCCGAACTGTCACATTTTTGATTGCTATGACTTGCGCAGTGTGTGTGTGCCCCCTAGACCAGGATACTAGAATCCCCAAGCAATGTAAGGGCTCATCCAGACTAAAGTATCAATGTGTCAGAAGCCTATTACTGTAATACAGAGAAACCCTGCTGTACACAAGCATCTTCCCAAGTCTGCACCATCTCTAAGGCATAATCCGCATCTATAATGGACAATTTCAAATTCACAATGATCCCAAATCTTAAACCTTGTGTCAACATGATATAAGTAAGTAAGTCCACACTTGACCTGGGACATATTTCAATCGAACAAGCAATAAAAATAGTGTATAAAATTATCATTTAGGGGTTGGAAGGATGGCTTAGTTGGTAAGGTATGTGCTTTGAAAGCACAAGGACATGAGTTCGATCCCCAGAACCCACATTCCCACATTAAAATGCAGGGTGCGGTGTAGTGGTATTTGCCGTATTTGCCTGTAATACCAGCACTGGGGAGGTAGAGGCAGGAGGATTGGGAGAGGTCAAGGTTCTCCTCAACTACATAGCAAGTTTGAGGCCCACTTAGGTTATATAAGACCATGTCTTGAAAAGACTAAACTAGCCGGGCGCTGGTGGCACACCCCTTTAATCCCAGCACTGGGGAGGGAGAGACAGGCAGATCTCTGTGAGTTTGAGGCCAGCCTGGGCTACAGAGCGAGTTCTAGGACAGGCACCAAAGCTACACAGAGAAACCCTGTCCCGAAAAACCAATTTAAAAAAAAAAAAAAAAAAAAAAAAAAAACCTAAACTAAAAAAATTAGCTTTAGGTTATGCATATAAGATGTATATGAGACAAAAATGACACCTGTTTAGACCTGTATCCTGTCACCAAGATACCTCATTTTACTTCTGTAAATATTCCAAAGTCCAGGAGTGAGGATTCCAGAACACAAAACACTTCTAGTCCCAAGCACGTTGAATAAGGGATACTCAGCCCATGTTATAACAAGGACCTGGTTAAACAGGTTTTGAGAAATGCTGTTTTAGCCTTTCTTGGAAATTCTGAGTGAGTTCATTAGCATGCTCAAGGCCCTGAAGTCCTGCACTAAAATTTTCCTGATCTTGCCTCACGGTGGTGGCGAACCCCTTTAATCCCAGCACTTGGAGGCAGAGGCAGGTGGATCTCTGTGGGACCAGCCTGTCCCGTTTACAGAGAGAGTTCCAGGACAGCCGGGGCTACACAGAGAAACCCTGTTTGGAAAAAAAAGTTCCTAATCTGGAACTGCCAATCATGGCAGCTCAGTTGGTGAAAGAACTTGCTGTACAAGCCCAAGGACCAGAGTTCAAATCCCCAGCATCCTCTTGAAAAAATCAGGGTGTTGTTAGTTTGTAACCTCAGCCAAGGTGAGGCTGAGACAGGAGGAGACTTGGGGGGTTGCTAACCCCCCAGCCTAAGCTAAGCAAGCGCTGGGTCCCAAGGGTAAACTTGTCTCAAAAAAACAACTGAGGCAGGTTCAGGGGCACATGCAATTCTGGAGGTGGAAGAAGATAGATTTCTGGGCGTTTGAGATTAGCCTGGTCTACACAGCGAGTTCTAGGCCATCTAGGGATACACAATGAGACCCTGTCAAATCACAACAGAAAGAAGATGGACAGCATCTGAGGAACAACACCCAGGCTGTCCCTCTGGCTTTCATATGACACATAACCTGTGTGAACACACACACACTCCCAATACAGTAACAAGCCGTAGCGTGGTTTTAATAATTCCTGTATGTAATCCGAACACTGCCTGGAAATTGTCTCAGAAGGTTCTGGCACATATGCATGTGGGTCCCTTCACCTTGCCCCTCATCACTGTTGCTGCTGTGTCTCATCAGACAGGTTGGTGTGCTGGACAGAGAAAGATCTTCCCATCTCTAGGTGGTTTCAATTCCTCTTTTATAAAGGGGTGGGGCTAGGATCTGGCTGGCTGGTGAGACTAACCACAAAAGAGAGAAACAGCCATATACTGAGCATTTGCCGTGTCCAGGATCCTGTCCTGCTTGCTAGACAGGAGGCAAAAAAAAATATCTGTATGCTTTTGGTGAGTCAGCAGTTCTGATGGATGGCACTCAGAGGAGCAAATAAATCCTTGCAAACTCAGAGGGCTTAGAGCGACAAAGGCCACATTCTTGGCACTACAAAGACTGGCCGATCAGGGCAGTGCCTCTAAGGATGTGAGCACCACCAGCAGAGCAGGAAGGGTGGGGCGATGAGTTAGGTTTAGGTGGAGGAAAGGTCAGTCTAGATAGAGAGCAAGTTGTGCAAAAGTCCTGGGGTGACGCCGTCTCCTAGCTTGAACGGCCAGGAGTGTGCGTGCGTGTGCGTGTGCGTGTGCGTGTGCGTGTGCGTGTGCGTGTGTGTGTGTGTGTGTGTGTGTGTGTGTGTGTGTGTGTTCATGAAATGATGCTCATGTGGAGGTCAGAGGACAGCTTGGGGGAGCCTGTTCTTTCCTTTCACCGTCTGAGACCTGGCATTGAACTCATGTTGTCAGGCTTGGCAGCAAGAACATTTGCCAGCTGAGCATCTTGCCTGTCCCTGTTTTTTCTTTTTTGAGGTCTCAAGTAGACCAGGCTAGCCTGGAATTCCCTGTAGTCCAGGGGGCCCTGAACTGGAGCCCCTCCTGCCTCTGCCTCCTGAGTGCTGACCTTAGCACCACACCTGGCTGAAGACCTGTTTGATCCCTAGCACTGGGGGAGGGGTGTGAAAAAAGAAAAATACTTGGAAATACCTCGAAATAGAAAGGAACATGCTCGTGGAGGACACAGAAGCAGTCGGGGGATCAAAAGGAATAGTTACACCAGCGCAAAGGGACCTATTGCTTTAAAGGTTTTTATTCTTTGCTTGTTTGTGGGTGTATTTGTGGGCATGCGTGCCACAAGCATATGTGCTGGTCAGCAGACAGCCTTTGGAAGTCAGTTCTCTCCTTCCACTATTTGGGGCCCAGGGATTGAATTTGGATGTCAAGCTTGGGAGCAAGTGCTTTTACTCTGAGTCAGTGCAAAAGCCCCAGAGAGGCTCTTTTCAAGGGGGATCCCATGACTGAACAGTAGTTCATAACTCATAGAGTTTGCCTATTTAAAGTGTATATTTTACTGAGTTTTTATACATTCACAGAGTTGTGGGATCAATCTTAAGACATTTGATCACCTTGAAAAGATCTTAGCTACCAACCTCTCACCGAAGGCCTGGCAATCACTAATCTTTCTTTGTCCATAAATGTGTCTGCTTTATTTTTTTTTTAATTTGTATTTTTATTTTGCAATACAATTCAGTTCTACACATCAGCCACGGATTCCCTTGTTTTCCCCCCTATGGCCCCCCTCACCTTCCCCCCAGCCCACCCCCCATTCCCACCTCCTCCAGGGCAAAGCCTCCCCTGCGGACTGAGATCAACCTGGTAGACTCAGTCCAGGTAGGTCCAGTCCCCTCCTCCCAGGCCGAGTCACGCGATCCTGCATAGGCCCCAGGTTTCAAACAGCCAACTCATGCACTGAGCACAGGACCTGGTCCCACTGCCTGGATGCCTCCCAAACAGATTAGGATCTCACATTACCCAGGCTGGCCTTGAACTCCTTATCCTCCTTTCTCTACCTTTTAAGTGCTGGGATTACAGGCATCTGCCCCAGGCCAGGCTCTGTGTAGGTTTTTGAAGCCTCCTGCTGGGTTTCTTTTGAAAAGAATTCATGGGCCTTAATCTGGCCTAAGAATTTGGTGACCCATTAACAATGTCTGTTCTGGGTGCAGATTCTGGTGTAGATACATACATAGGATCATCCTATCTGCAGAATTCAACCAACAAGGACTGAAAATGTGTTTAGTGTGGCTGGAGGGATGGCTCAGGAGCACCTGCTGCTCTTTCAGAGGACACAGATTCAACACTCAGTACCCACACAACTCACAACTGCTTGTAATTCCGGATCTAGGGGATCCATTGCCCTCTTCTGAACTCTGAAAGCACCAGGCAGGCACTTGGTGCACATGTATTTAGGCAAACAAAACACTCATACACATAAAACAAAAATACATCATTAAAAAAAAAAGGCTGGCATATGCCTTTAATCTCAGCACTCTGGGGGCAGATATAGGTGGATTTCTAGAGTTCAAGGTCAGCCAGGTCTACAATAGCAGTTCCAGGCCAGGCAAGTAATGAGACGCTGTCTAAAAAAGAAAAGAGAAATAAAGTGTAGGTAGGCCTAAGACTATGTGTCTGTATGGACAGGTACAACATTTCCCAAGCAATACAGTCTAGCAATATTTACATAGTATTAGAGTATAAATAGTTGCCTAGAAATAGTTTAAAGTCTACTGGAGAGTGTATAGTGTGTACAGGTTCTATGCAAATACGACACCGTTTTGTCCAGGTGAACTAAGCATCATGAATTTTGGTATCTACAAGGTGTCCCTGGGAACAATTATGTTGGACACCAAAAAAAACCCAGTTATTCATATCCAGTCTGTCCATCCCTACTTTTGCATTCTATGAGAGTGAGGATTACTGATGTGCACCAAGACACCTGTGTGCCCAGCGCTGGGGACTGAACTCTAGGCTTCATTGGGCAAGCACTCTGCTTCAGTGAGCTACATTTTAAATTATGACGGGTTTTCACATATCCCAGGCTGCCGCTGAACTGGGTTTGCAGCTGAGAATGACCTTAACCTCCACCTGAGGGCTGGGACTGGAGTCATGCATCTCCAGTTTATGTGGTGGTGGGAATTGAGTTTGGGGCTATCACATGCTAAGCAAGTGCTCCACCATCTGTGCTACATCTTCATCCGTTGTGTTTTATTCCATCTTATTTCTGAGACAGGGTCTTATTGTGTATCTCTGGCTGGCTCCAAACTCAAGCTGTCTTGTTGCCTCAGCCTCACAAGAGCTAGAATTGTAGGTGAGAAACACCACACTGGGCTTGCTTGCTTTTTTCTCTTTTTCTTTTACTTGTGTTGTTGACACAGGGTCTCAGATAGCCCAGGGTGGTCTCAGACTTGCTCTGTAGTCAAGGGTGACTTTGAACCCTCCTTCCTCCATATGCATTTCTGCCTCTGCTTCCAGAGTGCTGAGTGCTGGGATTATAGGTGTGCACCACCATGTCTGTGTATGTGGAGCTGGGGATGAAAGGCAGGGCTTCCTGTGCACTAGGCCAGTTCTTCGCCATAGGAGCCATATCCCCAGCCTTTTCTTCTTAACCCTTCTTTAAGCCTTCCTGTGAGGTGCACTGACCTGAGTTTAGGGGAGAGGTGCTGTGGCTGGCTCATCTCTTCGCCCAACCTCTGTCCTAACAGGACGTGAGCCTGCACTTCGTGCTCTGGGGCTGCCTGCACGTGTACCAACGCATGATTGACAAGGCTGAGGAAGTGTGCCTGTTTGTGGCACAGCCCGGAGAGCTGGTAGGCCAGCTGGCCGTGCTCACCGGAGAACCCCTCATCTTCACACTCCGTGCCCAGAGAGACTGTACTTTCCTGCGGATTTCCAAATCCGACTTCTACGAGTAAGGCTGAGATTGGGGTGGGCGTGGCACCTGGATGAGCGCCGTCCAGTTATTTTTTTCCAAGGCCGGGAGAGACCAAGACCTCATCCCTCAACCCCATTTCTAGAAGGGCAGGAAGGACCCCCCAGATAGAGCCTCCCAACACCTTCTAAGGCAGTTTCGGGTCCTTCCTGTCTCACTCCCTAGCCGACACCCATTTTCTTCTTTCCTTTTAACATGTCCCGAGAAGGCCTGGTCCCACACGTCCCTTCTTCTTGCTTGCAGGATCATGCGTGCACAGCCCAGTGTGGTGCTGAGTGCAGCGCACACGGTGGCCGCGAGGATGTCGCCGTTCGTGCGCCAGATGGACTTTGCCATCGACTGGACCGCTGTGGAGGCCGGCCGCGCGCTCTACAGGTACCACCCTGATCCTACCCCACGATCCTATCCTGCTCAGACTCTACCTACAATTTTACCTGACTCCACTCTTCGTCCGCCCCAGGCAGGGCGACCGTTCAGACTGCACCTACATTGTACTAAATGGGCGTCTCCGCAGTGTCATCCAACGGGGCAGTGGCAAGAAGGAGCTAGTGGGGGAGTATGGCCGCGGTGATCTCATTGGTGTGGTAAGGGCAGCCCCCTTCTCTCTCCAAGCATAACCAGCACTTCACCTATATGCACATCATCCGGGTAATCTGATGGAAGTGGAGAATGCATCCCCAACTTCAGTCCCGACCCAGGCCACTTCCCTGGCTCGTTCTTGAGAGTCACAAGCAATCAGTCCCGGTGGGTGAAGAGTCTGGACTCCACCCTCAATACGTCTCTTCAGGTCCCCATTATCACCTGAGGTGAATTCTTATTTTGTATCCCAGGTGGAGGCTCTGACCCGGCAGCCACGAGCCACCACTGTGCACGCTGTACGAGACACAGAGCTGGCCAAGCTCCCGGAGGGCACCTTAGGCCACATCAAACGTCGGTACCCACAGGTGCATCTCCTGGTCGGGGAGGTAGACGGTAGGGGGCGGAGCCTCAGTGTGCCAGGCTGCCCTGGGCAGGGTGCAGCCCAAGTAACAGGATTTCTAGCCTACCAGGTGAAGGAAGCGAAGGTGGGACCCTTCTGTCTCTCTAAACACAATTTTCCTCGCTCTCCCCCAACCCCTGCCTCAGGTCGTGACCCGCCTTATTCATCTCCTGAGTCAGAAAATTCTAGGCAATCTGCAGCAGTTGCAAGGACCCTTTCCAGGTGAGTTTGCCAGCCCCGGGGCATAGTGGAGGATTTAGACTGGTGTGCCCAGAGCATTCTATCAAACAGCATGATTGGAAACCGAATTTGACTGTAAATCTTGCTGGGGGCGGGATTGAAACCGGAAGTTGTCCCAATGGGGGCTACCCTTATCACACGTGCATCTAGTGTATGCTGGGAAATGTAGTCCTTGTTTCAGGCAGTTTGTTGATTGGTTTAAAGTATGCTAGTGGGCGGATTCTTTTTTTAAATAAGGGCAACACTTATATTACACTTATTATCGTGTGTGTGTGTGTGTGTGTGTGTGTGTGTGTGTGTGTGTGTGTCCGAACATGTGTGAAGTTCAGAGGAATCAGTTTTCTACCTCCCACCATATGGGTCCTGGGGCCATCAGGCTTCAAAGCAACACCTTTACCTGCTATCCATCTCGTAGGTCCATGGGGGTGGATTTTTCAGCAGGGAGGTTGGTTCCTAGTCTCAATAGAATGCAACCTGAGCATCCTGGGAGAGACTCAAAATATAATAACAAGAGAGCGCGTGGCATATGGCACCAGGGGCATATTGGTAAATGGCTTCTGAAGTTGAACTGACCGGCTAGGAAGTGTGGTTCTAGCTACTGGAGTGTGGTTTCTGTGAGCTAGAATAATCACAGTGCAGTCTGTTTAAGCCATGCCACCAAATGGGCCTGAGCTTTACATTTTTGCTAATCTTTCCCCCACATAAACCTTGACATCCAGAGAATAAAGGTCAAGGGCGTGTAGGTAGGAAAGACGTAATTTAAACACACACAAAGATCCCAGTGTCAGAAGCTGGTGAGTACAGACAGGGAAACAAAGTTAGGTAATTACACAGGGCTGCAGGCAGAAAGTGGGAGAGAAGGAAGAGTGGAGGGGTTTCTGAGGACTGTGCGCTGAGCCTTGACAGTTGACCTGAAGCTAGGTGTGGGGAAGAAGTAGGTAGGGCCACACAAGGTTTGGTGGTTTGGGGGCTTTGTTTGTTTCTTTTGAGACAGGGTCTCATGTTGCCCAGGCTGGGCTTGAACTCATTATACAGCCAAGGATGACCTTGAATTGATGATGCTCTTGCCTCCACCTTCTGAGTGCTAGCTCACAAGCATATGCTACCACATCAGGTTTACGTGATGTTGTGGCTGGAACTCAGAGTGTTGGGCAGCTAAGCCAAGCACTCCACCAACTGACCTATAGCCCTAGTCCAGGGTTGGTTCTTTTGAACCACCAGAAGGAGTAACTTGAGAGGGAGAGATGGGGTCAGGAGCAAAGGGCCTTGGAAGGTGTTTGAGTTCATGAAGTTTTTCATACGGGAGAGAAGAACCAGGAGGTAAGGTATGAAGTGAGGCCTGGGCAGGAGACAGGAGTGACATCTCCATCTGGATGAGTCAAAAGCATATGCTTGTCTAGCTTGATGTTGGGACACCGTAGCTGAAGTCAGAATGGAGTGAATCTGAATGGTTCTAACAATGCATAATGGGTAGCTGGGTATATAGCACATGTCTGTTATCCTAGCACTTGGGGGTCGGGTGCAGGAGGCAGGATTTCTAGGTCACCCTCAGCTGCATGAGACCCTGTCTCAGAAAAGAACAGCAACAACAAAATTGCATGACAGCTATCACTGAGATTAAGGCCAAAAGTGAAGGGTACTGGCCACATCTCAACAAGAAATACCCAAGGGTAGAATTGTATGTCGGGTACTACAGCCGTGGCCTCGGCATAGAATACCATAATAATAGCCATAATAATAGCTCAGAGCAGTGAGGGCTGGGGGACAGAGAGCAGCAAGAGCGGAGAAGGTGGAGGATGAAGAGGAAGGAGGGGAGGCATGGAGGGGGAAGGTGGGGGAAGAAGAGGAGGTGGAAGAGGAGATGGAAAGGGAGATAAGGTAGTAGGGATAGAAGCGGAGGTGGTGGGGGAGAAAGAAGACATCCACTTCTCCAAGCACAGAGTTGCCCTGCCAGTCTGCTCTTGGTGTTTCAACAGGCTCTGGGCTCAGTGTCCCACAACACTCAGAACTGACCAACCCAGCCAGCAACCTGTCCACTGTAGCCATCCTCCCCGTGTGTGCTGAGGTGCCCATGATGGCCTTCACTCTGGAACTGCAGCATGCTCTGCAAGCTATTGGTGAGTGGGAAGTCTGTCCAGTGAACCACATGTATATGCACCAGTCATCCCTAATAAGTGGATATACCCTGGTTGGTGAGGGGCTGGCAGGTAGGATGGAAAAAGATCGTAAGCCACAGCAATGGGTGAAAAGTATCGGTTCTAGGAGAGGCCTCCCAAATGTTGAAGTAGGCTCCTGATTTCCATTCCTCAACTATCACTAGGTCCCACGCTCCTCCTTAACAGCGACATCATCCGGGCACGGCTGGGGGCTTCGGCACTGGATAGGTCTGTGGGGATCAGGGAGGGACGCTGGAAGGGTGGGAGGCACATGGTGGAGATTCTTACAGACTGGGTTGGAATGCTAGGCTTCTGAACAAATTGTCCCATCCGTGGGATCAGTAGGGAGACAATGTAGTCAAATCTCTCTTCCTAGCAGGGTTGTCAAACTAGAAACCCAGGGGCCATATGCAGCTCCCATTGCTATGAGTGTGGCTCAAAACATACTTATGAGTATATTATTATTATTATTATTATTTGTAATTTGATTACATGGTTCTTGGTATTTTTGTAGATGATGTCACATAGGAAAGTAATGCAAAACAAATATTAAAAATAGACATATGTATGCCCTTGCAACACCCGGAGTCCCCATTTCAACATCCTCCCATCCCCTCTTTGGCATGAATTTTAATTGCTAGGACCTTGGATTATCTTACTCTTCCCAGCAGTAAGATTACACTATCTGTATATTGGGAGAGGTTGTGGGACCCCAGGTTAGCTCCAAGATGACACTCACTCATCTCATCCCAGCATTCAAGAGTTCCGGCTGTCAGGGTGGCTGGCCCAGCAGGAAGATGCCCATCGCATTGTGCTCTACCAAACTGACACATCGCTGACTCCCTGGACCGTGCGTTGCCTGCGCCAGGCTGACTGCATCCTCATTGTGGGCCTGGGTGACCAGGAACCCACCGTTGGTCAGGTCTGGAAACCATGTACAGTAATACGCACCCCTTCCCACCCTCCCCTCAGGATCCCATCCATCCCTTGCCCTTCTGCACCTGTGTAAGTCCATGTGCACTCTCACGGTGTTGTTCTGTGACGGGACTGAGTTTGGCCAGGTGAGGGCCGAGAAGGTCTCAGTGACCCCCACCTGTCTCTGTCTTCCACAGCTGGAGCAGATGCTGGAGAACACTGCCGTGCGTGCCTTGAAGCAGCTGGTCTTGCTGCACCGGGAGGAAGGCCCAGGCCCCACGCGCACAGTGGAGTGGCTCAACATGCGCAGCTGGTGCTCGGGCCACCTGCACCTGCGCTGCCCGCGCCGCCTCTTTTCACGCCGCAGCCCGGCTAAACTGGTGAGGGGCGGGGCCTGGGTGTGGCGCCATCAGAGCCTCGGGAGGTACACCTTCTTTTTGCAAGTGTAGTTTGGGGACTGCTTCCATTCCAGCGGGGCTAGGGCTTGAGGGTGACTGCTCTTCTGTCTGGGGTTGAGGTGTGGGCGTGGCTTGGAGAAGGGCCCTTCGTGGCACGCCCCCTGCTGCTCCGGACTGGGGACACAGCCCTTCACCTGTGGGTGTAGCTTGATGTCGTGCCCTCTTCTGCCTATGGGTGAAGTTTGGGGCCAAGTCTCATCTGCCTAAGGTTGAAATATAGGGGTACAGCCTGCTCCACAGCAGACCTGGGCTCTGGCAAGGCCAGGACTTGGGCATGGCCTTGAGAGGGCCCCTAGGAGGCACACTCTCTTCTGTCTAGAAGCAGGACTTAGGGAGCTGAGACAGAGTCTGGACCAGGGCGGGATGGGTAGCAAAGATCAGCATGTGCCTGAGTGGTGCCCTGGACCTGATCCCTATTACCAGAGTCTAATGCATCTCTGTTCTCTCTTGGATCCCAGCACGAGCTGTATGAGAAGGTTTTCTCCAGGCGTGCAGATCGGCACAGCGACTTCTCCCGCTTAGCTCGGGTGCTCACTGGAAACACTATTGCCCTGGTGCTGGGTGGGGGCGGAGCCAGGTGAGGGGCAGGGGTGTATTCAGAGATACAGCTTCCTTACTGGGGAGGCCTAAGGGGCGGGGCCAGGGTGACCAATGGGTGGAGCTTATTACCTTGGAGAGCTCCCATAGCCTGGTAGCTGGTCACAGTTTTCTTTGCCAGGAGAAGTGGGAGCAGAATTCGCGGGGGCAGGTCCTAGCAGGTCCCCAGTTTGTCACTGGGTCCCCTCTATTCTGCAGAGGCTGCTCACATATTGGGGTGCTGAAGGCATTGGAGGAGGCAGGGGTACCAGTCGACCTTGTGGGTGGCACGTCTATCGGCTCCTTCATCGGGGCCCTGTACGCGGAGGAACGCAGCGCCAGCCGTACTAAACAACGAGCCCGGGAATGGGCCAAGGTGTGTTTCATGGGTGTAAGGCGATGGGGTTGCAGCGCCCCAGAAGTGCAGGGAGACCTGTGATGATGTCATAGCCTGATCCGGTGGTGTGGGCAGGGTTCCATGCTCTGGAGATTCTGCCTAGATCTTTACAGTAGTAACACTGGGACCTCAGATGACCCTTCTGTGACTTCTTAGCCAATGACTCTAATCCCCAAACTCCAGCTAGAGCAGTCATGGTACTGAGTGACACTCATAATCCCTGTGTGTACCTGGCTGTTCCGGAGCAAAGATCTCTGTGATTCTAAGCCTCTCATTCTGACCATTTGATCCATAGAGCATGACTTCTGTCCTGGAGCCTGTATTGGACCTTACATATCCCGTTACCTCCATGTTTACTGGCTCGGCCTTTAACCGAAGTATCCACCGTGTCTTCCAGGATAAGCAGATTGAGGTTTGTCCATCCCCCACACCTGGCCCTGCCTGTCTCTTCCCAAGGATTTTCTACCCGCTTCTACCTCATTTTTTGCCCCTTCCTAGGACCTGTGGCTGCCTTACTTCAATGTGACCACAGATATCACTGCCTCGGCCATGCGTGTCCACAAAGATGGTGGGTGCCATCCTGCCTGGCCCTGCTACAACCATGCTGGCCAGCTGTGTGGGGGTGGGCTGTAGGGGAGGGGCAGCTGAGCGTCTGGGACGTTGTTAACACAAGTGACCGTCCACCTGGGCCCGTCCACCGACCACTAACCATCACCCACTAATGTCCCGAAGGCCCCAGGTATGTCCATTTTCCGGAGTGGGGAGCTGGGAGGCTTGTCGGGCACCTCACCCCCTCCCGCCATCCCCCACAGGCTGCGTGTGGCGTTACGTCCGGGCCAGTGCCTCCTACTGTCCCTACCTGCCCCCGCTCTGCGACCCCAAGGACGGGCACCTGCTGGTGGACGGGTGTTACGTTAACAACGTTCCAGGTCAGCGAGCCCAAGGGCTGGCCGGGCCTCCAAGTGTGTCTGAGCGTGTCTGTGCGTGTCTGTGTCTGTGTATCCCACCGGGCAGGCTCCCTGTGGCGGTATGTGCGTGCCAGCATGACGCTCTCAGGCTACCTGCCCCCGCTGTGCGACCCGAAGGATGGGCACCTGCTCATGGACGGTGGCTACATCAACAACCTGCCAGGCAAGTGGCTGCCCACTCACATCTGCGTGGACATTTATCATCGGGCACGTGCCCATGCTGACTCCTGCACATGCAGACTTGGAGGGGCTGATGCATGTGGATGGGCAAGCTCAGGACACACACAGCTTGTTCAGGGATATAGAATGACCCACGAGCATGCATCTACTCATGCACACAAACGTCATGTGAGTGTATGTGGACAGTAACGTGACACACGAGCATGCATCTTCTCATGCACACAGACAGTCATGTGAGTGTATGTGGACAGTAACGTGAACATTTGAAAAGCACACACATCAGGCATGGTAGTAGCACCCACCGTGATCCCAGAACTTGGAAGGTGGAGGCAGGAGGATAAGAAGTTCAAGGCTACCCAGCAGTGGTCATGCACTCAGGAGGCAGGGCAGGAGGATCTCTGCGAGTTCGAGGCCAGCCTGGTCTACAGAGTGAGTTCCAGGACAGCCAGGGCTACACAGAGAAACCCTCACTCTCAAAAAGTGTACCCCCAGATTTGTAAGTCAGTTTCTCTTCCTCTCTCTTTCTCCCCCTCTCCCCCTCCCCCCCCCCCCTCCCCCTCCCTCTCCCTCTGTCTCTCTCTTTCCTCTGGTCTCACACTAACTGTGGGGTGAAAGCAGCTGTAGCACACTGTGTGCATCTGGGCCTGTGCTCGACTTCATGAAGAAAGCGTTTTTTTAATAATTACATATTATTTATTTTCATGTGTGTACATGTGGAGGTCAGAGGACAGCTCGTAGGAGTTAGTCTTCTCATTCCATCCTGCGGGTCCCGGAGGTTGAGCTCTGGTCATCACGGTTTAGCAAGTGCCCCTTCCTGCGGAGCATCTCACTGGTCCTGCTGCTTCTTGTTGCCATAGTAGAACCTAAGCTGGCCTCCAGCTTACCACATAGCTGAGGATGATCTTCAGTGTATAGTCTTCCTGCGTCCACTTCTCAAGTGCTGAGGTTATAGGCATGAGCCTGCCTTAAAACAGATTTATTGGGATAGCCATGCCCCACAATCTACCTCTTATCTGCAGTTTCTGTCATAGTTTAACAGGGTGAAAACTCAGAGCAGAGCTGAAAGCATTTTCTCATGGTCCTTTGCAGAGTGGCCAATGCTGTGCGTGTGCTAGACATCTGAACACTGCACAGCCCTCACACAGAGTGACTGTTAACAGACCTACAGGACACTAGCACACTTGGATGTGCAGATACATGTGGGCTGGGAAAATGGCGCTGTTGATGGCACAAACGTAATAACCTGAGCTCCATCCCAGTACCCATATGAAAAGGATGGCGCAGTGGTGGGCACCCATAACCCCAGCACTGTGAGGTGAAAGCAGACAGGAGGCTTCCCCAGGGCTTGCTGGCAAGCCAGTCCAGTGGAGTGGATGAGCTCCATGTTCAGTGGGAGACCCTGACTCCATAAAGAAGGTACAGGGCTGGATAGATGGCTTAGCAGTTAAGAATGTGCACTGCTCCTGTGGAGGACCTGAGTTCTCTTCCCAGCACCCACATCTTCACCACTGCCTGTAACTCCATCTCCAGGGACATCCAATGCCTCTTCTGGCCTCTGGGGGCACTGTACACAAATGCCCATAAACACACTCCACACACAAATCTTTTTAAAATTTTTGTTTGTTTGCTTTTTTGAGACAAGGTTTCTCTGTGTAGCCCTGGCTGACCTGGAACTTGCTCTGTAAACTAGGCAGTCCTTGAACTCACAGAGATCCACCTGCCTCTGCCTCGTGAGTGCTGGGATTAAAGGCGTGCGCCACCACTGCCGGGACTAATCTTTTTTATTTTTAAGGTGGCAAGTGATAGAGGAAGTATTGACCTCCAGCCTGCACACAGCACACACAGATGGACATTTGCTGATATGCTTTCAGACAGGCCTAGCGAGAAATGCAGGCAACAGCAGACATGCTCCTTCCCACAAGAGGGATGTGAACAGACACAGGCATGTGCAGGTGACATGCATGCCCAGAAACATAAACTCAAGGATAGCCACACAAAGTTAAATAGACAGTCGGGTATTCCCTTGGGCTGGGATTGGCTACAAGACTGCCTCTGGAGTACACAGACATGCAGATAGACAGCCACAGACATAACTGCCATTCATACTGGACCATCTTCCCTTGGCTTCATTTGCATCAATTTCCATGTCATTTGCATGACACCATGATGTTTGCATGTACCCTCCCACATCCCTGCCCCAGTATTGTATTGTGGTATCTGTGGGACTGGGTTGGGCATCCCTGCCCTGCTGGGCCCCTGTTGGGAGGGGCTGCTGACCTCTTGGCTCCACAGCGGACATCGCCCGCAGCATGGGGGCCAAAACAGTCATTGCCATCGACGTGGGAAGCCAGGACGAGACAGATCTCAGCACCTACGGGGACAGCCTGTCTGGCTGGTGGTTGCTGTGGAAACGGCTAAACCCCTGGGCAGACAAGGTGAAGGTTCCAGACATGGCTGAGATCCAGTCCCGCCTGGCGTACGTGTCCTGTGTGCGGCAGCTGGAAGTTGTCAAGTCTAGCTCCTATTGCGAGTACCTGCGCCCATCCATTGACTGCTTCAAGACCATGGACTTTGGAAAGTTCGACCAGATCTATGTGAGTGGGGGCTGCGGGAGGTAGACGGGTGATTGAACAGTAATGTCTGCAGGAGATGCGATGTAGATATAGCTGTGTGTAGTCTATGTTTGTGCTAAATTTGTTAGGTGCCAGCTGCGCTGCCTGAAGCGCTGGGTAGTGGTTTCTAATGAGTGGTGAATGAACGTGCTGATCAGTTAGTAATGTCTGCCCTAGGTCTGGAGAGGGGTGTTGTAGTATGTTATGTGCCACTGACCCTGCAAAACACGTCATAGCGCACATCAACTGAAACTGATCAGGAGTTGTTGCCCACGTCAAAACATCTGATGTCCTTCTGTGATCGCTGGAAGGATGTACCATAATAGACTAATGTCTACTGTGGACATGGGACATGACACTATTCACAAATATACTGCATATTTGCAGACCTTGAAAATAGTTTTGCACGTTACCATCCTGTGTCAGTTGGTACTTGAAGTACTGCATGGTGGGGCTGAGTGGGAAAGACTGTGAAGAGATTGATTGGTAATGTCTGACAGGGACACCAACTGGAAATCTGGGCAGGTATGCTACGTATCACTCTGAAATAGATTTAATCCAGGTGCCTGCTCTCCCAGAAGTCAAGCACTTAATGGGCATATTGAAGGAAGCTGTGTGGAGATGTAGGGAGTGGTATCAGGCATAGTCCCAGCCTCTTTGTTTCTTACAGGATGTAGGTTACCAATATGGGAAGGCTGTGTTTGGAGGCTGGACCCGTGGTGAAGTCATTGAGAAAATGCTCACAGACCGGCGGTCTACAGACCTTAATGAGAGTCGCCGTGCAGATGTAAGCTTGCCATACTTTTGCTGAGGCCAGTCTTATTCA
The DNA here is from genome assembly GCF_007827085.1 of Peromyscus californicus insignis. Classification (NCBI taxonomy): domain Eukaryota; kingdom Metazoa; phylum Chordata; class Mammalia; order Rodentia; family Cricetidae; genus Peromyscus; species Peromyscus californicus. Next base: position 45,387,129 of record NW_026294540.1, read on the forward strand.
GAGATTCCAGAACCCTGAGCCCTATTTCTATTCTGGAAACCTCAGATGATCCAGTACATACCTGGGTTTTACTGAAGCCCCTCCGATCTCAGACACCACCTCAGGGTCCCTTCTGAGCTCTTAAGACCCTTCAGACCACCCCCACTTCCAAAGTCTCACCCTCTGCACCCCACAGATACTCGCCTTCCCAAGCTCTGGCTTCACCGACTTGGCTGAGATCGTGTCCCGGATTGAGCCGCCAACAAGCTACGTCTCTGACGGCTGTGCTGATGGTGAGAGGCTGAGGGGAACCCCCGAGAGTTGGGGGTGCTGGGCCTGGAGATGGGGGCATGCATGGCTGGAAATCGCAGCCCGGAGTCGGTGTCTCCTCACCTGTGCTTCCCTCCCAGGGGAGGAATCGGATTGCCTGACTGAGTACGAGGAAGACGCAGGACCTGACTGCTCAAGGGATGAAGGGGGTTCCCCCGAGGGCGCCAGCCCGAGCACTGCCTCAGAGGTGGTAAGAATGGACGGCCCGAGGCCCCCTGATGTCCCCGGGAGATCACGTGTGCCATTGATTGAAGGGAACGGATTGAAGTCTTTGGGGTGGTGTTGGGTGACATGGGAGCACAAGTTTGAAGATGTGGGGGTTCATGTTTTGGGACTGACACACTAAACCCACATTGGTTTCATGTCTGTTGTTATGACGAAATACTTTTCCAAGGAACTTAGGGGAGAAAGGGTTCATTTATCTCACAATTCAAGGTTACATTCAGTCTTGGCAAGGGAGACAAGGAGGCAGGAGCCTGAGAGAGCTGCTGACATTAGGTCTGCAATCAGAAGGCAGCAGTAGGTGTGTGCATGTCTGCACTCAGCTCACTTTCCCCACTCTACAGCCCTGAGTAGGAAATGGTGCCACCCACAGTAGGCAGGTCTTCCCAGGACAATTAATAACTTAATAAAGACAACATCCACCACATGCTCCCAGCACAGCTTGATTTAGACACTCCCTTACTGAGACTATCCATTCCCAGGGTATTCCAGGTTGTGTCAAGTTGACAATTAAAATGAACCATCACAGTGTGTTAGTGTCCCTGGGCCCAGCAGTGTGTCATATGCACAAACTGGTTGTTTCTAAGGTGGCATTATGAAGCAAGGTCTGAGATGACACTGATTTTGAGTGGTGAGGGTCGGGCAGTTCTGTTATGTAGATGCCACAAAGTAGGTGACAGTCACCCAGTCTGGGTAACACACATACATTGCCTGTCCCCTACAGGAGGAGGAGAAGTCCGTGCTCCGACAACGACGCTTTCTGCCTCAGGAGACCCCCAGCTCAGTAGCAGATGCCTGAGGACCTTGAGAGGGGACCCCTGTTCCTGGACCAGGTTGTGGGTGGGGCTGTGGGGGAGCTCACACTCTTATTCCTGCTGCTATACTGTGAAACTCCCTGGGCCCTTCCCCCTTGGCTCCAAGGCCCACACACTGGACTGACATGCCCTGTCCCTGAGAGGGGGGCAGAACTGCACTGATGACCTTTGACCAACGACGTTACCTAACCCTTAATAAACTCTCACCCCTTTGGAAGCATCTGGGTGCTGTCTTGGTGTTTTGGGGGCTCCTCACCACACTGTCTGTGCAGAGCATGCAGGCCGGAGTCTGAAGGAGCCTGTGGCTTGTCCCACTGCGGTGAGAACTCGCATGTGGGTCCCCTGCATGCTGACTCCAGACAAGCTTGTCCCTCCTTGCCTGGCTTGTGAATGCTCCCAGGGTGTCTCGGGCACCCCTTACCCTCCCTATGAAATTGCACAGCCACTAAGAGGCAGCTCAGAAGGGCACAAAGGGCAGTGCTCTTGTGGATCTGAGCTGGACTCCTGGCGCCCATTCCAAGTGCTCTCAACTGGCGGTACCTCCAGCTCCTGGAGACCTGGTGGCCTTTCCTGGCCTCCTACTGTTGCTGCGCTCTGTGTACATACTGCCCCTCATACACACTTACACAAAGTGAAAAAAGGTTCCCATGGCTTACGCGCCTTGGTTAGTCCTACTATGTGCAGGGACTCTGTGTATATATATACTACAGTATATACTGCAAACTAAGTCCTAAAAGATAGATCACCACCTCTGCTCAAGACACAGGCCTATGCAGAGTTTTCTGGAAGCTTCCTTTCAGCCCAGCCTGGTGGTGAAGGCCTGTCATCCCAAGATACTCAGGAGGCCAATTCAGGAGCTCACAAGTTCAAGACTAGCCTGGACTTGAGAGGGAGTTCAGGGCCAGCCTAGGCAGCTTATTGAAACCTTATATTGAGATAAAAAGTAAAGAGCATGGGTCTATAGAGCAGTACAGAGCCTACCTAGAACCTCCCAGTGAGGGTTCAAGGGCATTTCTCATGAGGGCCCCGAGTTCCATCCCCAGCAGTCAAAAAAGAAAAAAAAAAACCCAAAAAATTTTTTTAAATGTGACTCCTAAACACTGCTCCTACTGTGTGCTCAGAAATGGTTTCCCAAAACGAACCTCAGGTCCTGAGATTTGTCTCAGATTCTTTCTTACTGTTCCAACTTAGGCCATGGAGCCAGACTGCTTTGGGGGCGAGGTGGGTCCCCAACCTAACCTCTAACAGGCAGCCATGGAAAGTGACCTCTCGAGGTCTTAGTTGCTCTTGTGGCTGCGGTAATGAGATACCAGACCAGAAGCAACTTGAGGGAGGGAGGGGAAATGTGGCGGGGCTGGTCACATTGTATCCACAGTCAAGAAGCAGGGAGCGGGCAGGAAATAGGGCTGAGATACAAACCCCTTCCACAATCTTTGCTAAACAGCACCACCAACTGGAGAGCACTTACCCAGACATGTGGCCGAGGGGGCCATTTCACACAGAAACCACAGTAGTTTCTGGGTGAGTAACTTGGCTGTGGCACAGGCCTCATGAGGTATTACTTGTGTGGGACTACAGCCTGGGCCTGGGTCCCGTGACACACCAGCGAAGGCCTTGCCACAGGCTGGACCAGGTGGGAGAGCTGGAAAGTCTGAGGAGCTTCTTTAGGGCCTGGTGAAAGAGACCTTGGGAAATACGCAGTGCATCAAATGAACCAGTGTGCGTGCGTGTGTGTCTGCGTATGTGTGCATGGCACTTGTGCACACACAGAGGCCAGAGGAGGGCATGCAGTGTCCTACTTTATTACTCTGCCTTATTTCCTTGAGACAGGGTCTCTCATGGAACATGGAACTAGGTTGGTGGCCAGTAAGCCCCAGCAACTCTCCAGTCTCCACCTTCCATAGCCCTGGGGTTACAAGTGTTCTGTTGCCCAGCCCCCACTTCCTTCGGGTGGTTTCCGAGGATTTGAATTCAAGTCATATGCTGATACAGCAGTGCTCCTAACCTGCTGAGCCATCTCTCCAGCCCTAAAATGTACCATCTTAACTATTTAAAAATTTATTACATTTTTTATTTACTGTGGTGGAGGTGTGTGCAAACTATGATTTGTGTGGAGAAGTGCTTTCTAGGAGTTGGTTCTCTCCTTTCACCTGTGGGACCTGGAGATCAAACACGGGCCATCAGGCATGGTTGCAGGTGCCTTCACTTGCTGAATCATTTTGCTGGCTCCTATCTTAATCTTTTTTAAAAAGATGTATTTATATTTTTATTTGTGTGCAGATGTCTGTGTGGGAGTATGTGCACATGCATTCAGGTGCCACAGAGTCCAAAAAAGGGCATCAGATCCCCACTTTGAGCTGGAGTTACAAACCACATGGGTGCTAGGAACTAAACTCAGGTCCTCTGCCAAACAAGTGTTCTGGCTGGGTTTCTGTTGGTTAGATAAACACCATGACTATGCAGCTTGGGAAGGAAAGGGATTGCCTCATCTCACAACTCGGAGGTCACACTCTATCACTAGGGAAGCAAGAGACCATGGAGGAACACTGTTTCCACTTTTTGTCTGTTGTAAATAATGCTGCTGAGCAGATGTGTCTGTTCTGTCCTGCCTACAGCCCTCTCAGGATATAGCTAGGGGTAGAATTTCTGAGTCGTGTGTGTTGAATCAGCCCCCACAAAAGCAAACACAATCTTTCAGACCAGTCAACCTATAGGGTCCCAGCACATCAGCACCATGGACAGCACAGTCTGACTTGCTACTAAGACCCTCTGCTAAACCCCCAATGAGCCTACACCCTCCAGATCCCTGAGTTTCAGGGGTGAGGAAGCAGATAAAAATGAAAATTCAGAGACCGGGGAGCTGGCTCAGTGGTTAAGAGTCTTGTTGCTCTTGCAGAGAATCTGGGTTCAATTCCCAACACATTCTAGCTAATAACTGTCTGTAACTTCAGTTCCAGGGATCAGATGCCCTCTTCTGGCCTCTGCTGGCTTCGGCATGCACAGACTTACGTGAAGGCAAAACACTGATACACACAAAATAAATTATTTTTAAAAAATGAGAATTCAGCCCAAGCTATGCCACATGGTAATGCCTCCATCCTAATCATCTAGTGCCTCCTTTCCCTGCTGTTCCAACTCCATCAGCATCCTTTCTTTGTACTTTATTTTATGTTTACGGATGTTTTGTCTGCATGGGTCTCTGTGCACAACATGCGTGCCTGGTTCCTTCAGAGACCAGAAGATGGCATCAGATTCCCTGGAGCTGGAGTTCCAGATGGTTCTGAGCTGCCATGTGGGTGCTGAGAATGACATTCAGGTCCTCTGGAAGAGCAGCCAGTGCTCTTAATCTCTCAAAAATTATTATGAACCAGCCTTAATAATCTTCTTCCCAGGGACCCAGAAGAGAAGCTATGAATGGTGTGAATTATTTTTGGGAAAAGAAGTGCACTGAGCTCTTAGTCTGTCCACTTTATTCCTCTGGGATAAAGTTCTATCTACACAGCTTCAGTCCTGCTCTCATGCCTAGCTCCTTTCTTGCCTGATTTCTCTCCACATTTATCTGCTGTCCCTTCTATGTTCTATCTTAATTCTCTCATCTTAGTTCTGCCCCATCTTGGTCTTTCTCATCTCATTTTTCCCCGTCTGGCTCTTTCTCATCTTCCGTCTCATTCTTCTAGTTCTCCATCTAGTTCTCCATTCAAAATCCTCCAAATCCTCTGAGGTTTACAGTTATATATCCATGCAATAACAGTGCTCTAGCTAAAGCAAGGTCACCAGGCTTGAATTCCTACAGGGTCATAAAGGCAGACAAGAGATTTCCTCAGGCAGTGACCGTCAGTCAGGCTTTCTTTCACAACCCAAAAGGGGAGTGAGGAGGTCAACTAAGAGCTAAAGTCCGTTAATATATCAGAAACAACTACATTCCTCGAGGTGGTTAGGTAAATATTAGGAGTCTATAATGTTAGTATAAATACCACTAAGGCTGTATAAGAAAGGAGGGTCTGGCGGGGCAGTGGTGGCACACACCTTTAATCCCAGTACTCAGGAGGCATGAGTTCGAGGCCAGCCTGGTCTACAGCGCGAGATCCAGGATAGGCACCAAAACTACATGGAGAAACCCTGTCTCGAAACAAAACAAAACAAAACAAAACAAAAACAAAAGAAAAAAGAAAAAAAGAAAGGAGGGTCTGAGCTTAATTTACCTTAATTCAGGAGATCATTTGGTCTTGGATGCTTGATAGGTATTTCAGATAAAATACACTGTTAGGAGTTCTTGGAAGCATATACAGCATATAAGAAAATCACTGCAGGAATCAGTTAATATATATACAAAAGCTAAAATATCACCAAGACTTCTTAAGCTATGGATCGACCTTTGGAAAAGTCCTTGACGTTTCCAAGTAGTAGCTTTTGTTATAGAGCCGGATTCCATTGCGTTTCCCTGTGGCTTGCAGCATTAATCACCAAGCCATCTCTCCAGCCCTGGTCTTGAACTCTTGATCTTCCAGCCTTCACCTCCTGAGTTCTGGGAGTTTCACCAGCAGTGCTTCAGTTCCTGAATCTCTATTTGTTCTTTATGTATTTGAGTAACTCTGTCACCAGCTGTCACCTCTTCCGTCCCCAAGGCCACTGTCTAAAGTAACTTCCCTGTCCCCGCCAGCCCTGTTTCCTTGCCTAAAGCAAGTTCATTCTTCACAGTTGCTTATGTGTGGATCATTGATATTTAGTATTTATTTAGTGTGTATGTGCGCTCATGTATGTACACTGGAGCACACAAGTGTGGAAGTCAAAGGAAGAATTTTGAGCTGGGCAGTGGTGGCCCATGCCTTTGATCCCAGCACTCAGGAGGCAGAGGCAGGAGGATCTCCATGAGTTCAAAGCCAGCCTGGTCTACAGAGTGAGTTCCAGGACAGCCAGGGCTACACAGAGAAACCCTGTCTTGAAAGGAAGACTTTTTGAGAGTTAATCCTTACATTCCACTATTTGGAATGAACTCAGGCTGTCAGGTGCAGGGGAAGTGCATTTACTCACTGAACCACCCCACCAGCCACTTTGTTTTTATTATCTTATTGTGACAGGACAAATTTCAGAGGGACAATTTAAAGGAGGAAACCTTTCTCTCTTTCTCTCTCTCTCTCTCTCTCTCTCTCTCTCTCTCTCTCTCTCTCTCTCTCTCTCTCATTCTTATTTTGTTTTGCTTTGTTTGTCTAAATTAATTTTTTAAATGATGTGTGTATGAGTGTGTTTATGTGTGTACTTGTGAGTGCACGTGCCTCTGTGTCCAGAGGGGGCATCAGAGCCCCTGGAACTGGAATTACAGGTCATTGTGAGCCGCCATGTGGGTAGGTTCCAAACCCTGCAAGAGCAGCAGATGCTCTTAATGGCTCAGCCATCTCTCCAGCCCACATACTGGGTTTTGATTTCCCAGGACTACGAGAAAAAAGAAGGTGCTTTGAGGCTTAAGCAAGGGGAAATGTACATGCACTTAACTATATAAATATAACTTTCTCAGCCTCGTTAGCTTTGCTTGTGTGCATATGACTTCAGGATTGATCACTTGGTATTGGATAATCAACTGGGGGCTCTTCCCTTGGAAAAACTAGTCTCCTGCTCTCAGCATTCCTTGTTGCCTGCAGTTCTTTGTCTAGGGGTGGACCCCGTGAGATTTCCCCCTCCACGCTACATGTCTACTGGTGTTATCATTGTCCATGTCTTGTTTCAGCAGCTCATATTATTGAGCTATCATAGGTGAAGCTTCCTGTCATTTCTAGGAGACACCATCTCACAGCACATGTCCTGGTCTTCTGGCTCTTACAATCTTTCTGCTCTCTCTTCCACAGTTAACCCTAAGTGCTAGGTTCAGGAGTTGTCTTGTAGATGTATCTATCCATTGGAGCCTACCTGCAATCAGTAGTTCTCTGCGGGCTTTTGTTTGTTTTTTCTTTCTTCCTTCCTTCCTTCCTTTCCTTCCTTCCTTCCTTCCTCCCTCCCTTCCTTCCTTCCTTCCTTCCTTCCTTCCTTCCTTCCTTCCTTCCTTCCTTTTGTCCTTTCTTTCTTTGGTTTGGTTTTTTTGGGGGGTTGTTTGGGGTTGTTTTTGTTTATCAAGACAGGGTTTCTCTGTGTAGTCCTAGCTGTCCTGGAACTCACTCTGTAGACCAGACTGGCCTTGAACTCAGAGATCCACCTGCCTCTGCCCCCCCCCCCCCCCCCCGAGTGCTGGGATTAAAGGTGTATGCCACCATCACCCACCTTGTTCTCTGCGTTTTGACTAGTGACTTTCTCTAATAGTCTCCATCTGCGGGGAAGAGAAGCTTCTCTGATTAAGGATGATATCTACACTTGTCTGTGGGTGTAAAGATTAGTTTTTAGAATATAATTAGGAATTATGCTGGTTTAGGCAAGTGGCAGTGGTCGATTCTCCTTTAAGATCCATGACCTCAGCCGGGCGGTGGTGGCGCACGCCTTTAATCCCAGCACTTGGGAGGCAGAGGCAGGTGGATCTCTGTGAGTTCGAAGCCAGCCTGGTCTCCAAAGTGAGTTCCAGGAAAGGCGCAAAGCTACACAGAGAAACCCTGTCTCGAAAAAACGAAAAAACCAAAAAAAAAAAAAAGATCCATGACCTCACCAGCCCTGGGAAGTTGGCTATGGGCAGGTTTGCCTCCTGCTGAGTTCAATTAGACAATTGTTGCTTCTCAGCAGGAGCGAGTGTCAATGTTGCACCTTTTGAAATATGTTTGCAGAGCTGGTCATAGTTGAGAACCACAGGCTTTACAGCTGGGAGAGACTATTGCTTAACCAAAGGCTTACTTTATTTTCCACCACTAGGGGGCTCCCATCGTGGTATTCAGGGATCTGGTGGGAAGAAGGCAGCTTTCTGGGAGTTCTGGAAAGGGAAATTGTAAGAACAGTATGGAAGAGCCGGGTATCTCCTTGCCTTTATTTATTTACTTACTTACTTGTTTGTTTGTCCATCCATCTATCTATCTATCTGTTTGTTTGTTTTTTGAGACAGGGTTTCTCTGTGTAGTTTTGGTGCTTGTCCTGGATCTCGCGCTGTAGACCAGGCTGGACTCGAACTCACAGAGTGCTGGGATTAAAGGCGTGCACCACCACCACCCGGCTTCCTTGCCTTTATTTTATTGAAGGCAGGAAAGAACTAAAATAAGCTTAAAAACAAGTGAAACAAAAGTAGCAGCCATAGGCGCTCATCTGGAGACACAAGACCAGGTGGGGCACGATGGAAAAAGATTTGAGGCCATTCCAGCACTCAGGGTCAGAGGCAGTTGGATCTCTGGGAGTTGGAGACCATCCAGGGCTACACAGTGAGACTCAGTCTCAAAGAACAAACAAAAAAGAAAAAGAGTTTGAGGCCACCCCCTGGGTTATAGCATAAGACCTTGTCTCAAGAATAAAAAAAAAAAAAACCTGAGGATGAGGCCCATTTGGTGGAGTGCTTGCCTAGCATGCCTAGCACGAAGGAGGTCCTGGGATCCATCCCTAGCCCTGCATAAATCAGGAAGAGTGGTGCCCAAATGTCATTCTACCACCTGGAGGTAGAGATAGAAAGATCAGAAGTTCAAGGTCATCCTCAGCTACATAGGGAGTTCAAGGCCAGCCTGGGCTTTTTAAGCACCACCACCACCACCACTATTCTTTCAAGACAGGGTTTCTCTATGTAACCCTTGCTGTCCTGGAACTCACTCTTTAGACTAGGCTTCGAACTCGGAACTAACAGCTTTTTCCCTTTTTTCATATGCATCCTCTTGCTCTGTCCTCGATTTAAACATTCTTTTATACATTAAAAAATGTTATTTATTGGTGATGGCGCCTTTAACCCCAGCACTCAGGAGGCAGAGGCAGGTGGATTTCTGTGAGTTTGAGGCCAGCCTGGTCTACAGAGAGTTCTAGGACAGCCAGGGGTACATAGAGAGACCCCATCTTTTTTTTTTTTTCAGAGCTGAGGACTGAACCCAGGGCCTTGCGCTTGCTAGGCAAGCACTCTACCACTGAGCTAAATCCCCATCCCTGAGAGACCCCATCTAAAAAAAAAAAAAAGGTTATTTATTGTATGTGTGGGCATGCACATACCGTGACTTGCATTCTAAGGTCAGAGAACAATTTACTGGAGTCAGCTCTCACCTTTCACATGTGAGTCCCTTGGGTTGAACTCAGGTGTCAAACTTGGTGGCAAGCCCCTTTCCTAGCTAACCCATCTCGCAGGGCCCCTTGATTTAAACACTCCAATTTTGCTTTTACTGAAACTCAACCATGTGAGAGGGAAGAGTGGAGGATTCTAAAACATGCCAGAGAAAGAAGACAAAACCACAGCCTGTCGGGAGGGATTTGTTCCATTTTAGTTTTGACCTCCTGTTTGGAAACACTTTAATCTATTCAGGTGTGGGGATAGAACCCAGCACCTTACACACAGCGGGCAAGCACTATACTTGAGCTATGCCTTGGGTTTCAAGCCCAGTGGACTGTACATCTTGGCCTTCACCCCATGTGGCAGATGTTGTTCTTACTCTGTCTGAGCGATGGAAACAGGTCCAGAGGCCCGAGTGATTCACCTAGTCATACTTCAGAGCTGGAAACATTACAGCTTTTAAAGTATTTAATTTTTTAACTTAAAATACAATTCCATTATTTTCTCCTTCCTTCTCTCCTGGCTCCAACCCTTCTTTTGTTCTCAGAGATCAACCCCAAATCCCAACCTCTACCTGGATTTTTTGTCATTCTTTTGATTTTGTTTTTTGTTTCTTTGAGACGGGGGTCTCTATGTAGACCTGGTTGTCCTGAAGTTCATATGTAAGCCTCAAACTCAGAGATCTCCTGCCTCTCCTCTGGGATGCTGGGATGAAAGGTGCATGCCAATACACCTGGTTTTTTGTGTTTTGTTTTTGTTTTTTTAAGACAGGGTCTCACACTGGGACCCCATTAACTAGGCTGGTCGGCCAGTGAGTCCCAGGGAATCTTCCTCACCTCTGCCTCTCCGCACTGGGATTACACACGTAATCCGGATTTTCACATGGGCGCTAGGCACCCGGCTCAGGTCACCCTATCTCCACAGGTCCTCGCCTCCCTCCACACCCAGTGCATTCAGTGTTGAGGACTGAAGCCAGGACTTCATGGACACCAGGTCAACACTCTGCCGTCTGGACCACATATCCAGCTCCTCTTTTTTTAAGACAGGAATTCATGTGGTTCAGCCTGGCCTCCAACTTGATAAAATAGCAGAGACTGGCCTTGAATTCCCATCCTTCTTCCTCTGCCCCTGAGTGCCGGGGTGATCAGAATGCTCCCCAACACCTGACAATAGGTCACTGACTTTTAGCGCTGAATGATATTGCTTTGAAAGAGCCCAGCTTCTAGAATCTTAAAAACAACTCACAGATAGCTGAGTGTCCCACCTCCCTAGCACTCTCACACATTTTATTCTTATTCCTTAATTTGGGAAAAGGCTAAAAATATTAACAAATCCAGCCTTACTGAGAATTGGGTTAAAAAAGCTATTGAAACAGAAAACGACAATAATTTTTAAATCTGGTCTGTGTGTATGTGTGTGCCTGTAGGTACACACACACACACACACACACACACACACACACACACACACGTATGTAGAGGTGGGCACATATGTGTATGGAGGCCAGAGGTCAGCCTTGGATGTCCTCATTCAGGAGTTATCTATCTTGGTGTGTGTGTGCAGGTGAGCTTGAGTGTGTGCAGGTATGTGTGAATGCATGTGTGGCCAGAGGTCAATGTCAGGTATCTTCTTCCTTAGTTGAGCTCTATTTAAAAAAAAAAAAATTTATTATGCTGTGGGATGGTCTGTATGTCAAGTGTGTTGCTGATTGGTCAATAAATAAATCACTGATTGGCCAGTGGCCAGGCAGGAAGTATAGGCAGGACAAGGAGGAGAATAAAGCTGGGAAGTGGAAGGCTGAGTCAGAGAGACACTGCCAGCCGCCACGATGACAAACAGCATGTGAACCAGTAAGCCACGAGCCACGTGGCAAGGTATAGATTTATAGAAATGGATTAATTTAAGCTGTAAGAACAGTTAGTAAGAAGCCTGCCATGGCCATACAGTTTGTAAGCAATATAAGTCTCTGTGTTTACTTGGTCGGGTCTGAGCAGCTGTGGGACTGGCAGGTGAGAGAGATTTGTCCTGACTGTGGGCCAGGCAGGAAAACTCTAGCTACATTATTATGTATACAGAAAAGGGTGCCAGATCTCATTATGGATGGTTGTGAGCCACCATGTGGTTGCTGGGTATTGAACTCAGGACCTCTTAACCTCTGAGCCATCTCTCCAGCCCACCAAGCTCTACTTTATGTTTTATGTTATTGCTACACTATTATAACATATTATTTAAATATAAATAAAATAATATATAGTGTTAATCTTACGTGTATGAGTGTTTGCCTGTGTGTGTGTATGGACATGACATGTGGCCAGAGGAGGGCATCAGACCCCCAGGAACTGGAGTTACAGATGATTGTGGGACTCCAAATGGGTTCTAGGAACCAAACCCTGGTCGTCTGCAAGAGCAGTAACTGTCCTTAACCAATGAGAGCTCTCTCCAGCCTCACCCACCTTATTTCTTTGAGATGAGATCTCTCAATGAGCCTAGAGAGCACCAGTTCTGCTAATCTGGGCCAATGAGCCTGGGGATCCTCACCTTTCTGCCCCCACTGACCACCAAACAATAGAGTTACAAGCACATGCCTTCACATTTTATGCAGTTGCTGGGGATCGAACTCAGGCCCTTATGCTTGCACAAGACCTTTTCCAGCCAAGCCACCTCCTCAGTCCCCAACCAGCACCTTACTTTTATGAGACAAGGTCTCTTACTGGAACCTGGGGCTCACTTTGTTAGGCTCATCTGACTGGCCAGGGAGCCATTGGGATCTCTGCCTGCCTCTCCTTCCCCAGACCTGGGTTATAACTGTGTGCCACCATGCCTAGATTTTTTGGTAGATGCTGGGAACTGAACTCAGTTCCTCATACTTGTGTGGCAAACACATAACAAATGGAGTCCTCTCCTTAGCCACTGAAAGTGCCAGTGAAGACCATTTCTCCCCTTCCCTTCCGTTCCCTCACTTTCCATTCCATCTCTTCCCTCCACATACTCATTTATCCCTCCTCTCTCTCCAGGTCCCTTCCTTGTTCTCTTCCTCCTGCTATTTGCCCCTTCCATTTCCCATCCTTCCTTCCCCTCCCTTTTTTCTTTCATCTGGGCCTCAGGTTGTCCAGGCTGGCCTCAAACTTCTATATAGCCTAGGATAATCTCCTGCTTCTCCTGCTTCTACCGCCTGAGCTTGGGATTATGGGACCATACCACCACACCTGGTTTATGCTGGCGATGGAACCCAGGGGCAGACCTGGGTGGAAATATTCCTCAGTATCCTGCTCTGTGGAAAAGGAAGCCAGGACACCGAGTGCAGGCAGATTGCACTGGAGGTGAGGACCGTGGATGAGCATGCAGAGCATGCCGAGCAGTTGCAGTGAACTCCCTGCGCTCCGTGTGCTAACTGGGGAGTCTAAGGGAGAAGAAATGTCTGCGTTTCTGTTGTCTTCGCCCCTTTCAGAAGGAGGCTGTATTATTTAGGAGAATTTGTAGAGCCCCAGGAGGTATCTTGTTATTGAAGTTGAAATATTTCTTGAGCCTCCTTCATCACGGTTGTTTTTAGCTTCATTGTCATAAATGAAATTGGGGTGGAGATTTCTCTTCCTCCTCCTCCTCTTCTTCTCTTTTTCAAGTAGGTTTTTGTTTGTTTGGGTTTTTGTTTTGTTTTTTCAAGACAGGGTTTCTCTGTAGCCCTGGCTGTCCCGGAACTCACTCTGTGGACCAGGCTGGCCTCAAACTGATAGACATCCACCTGCCTTTGCTTCCTGAGAACTGGAATTAAAAGCGTGAGCCACTACCCAGCTCTGGTGGGTCCTTAATATGTAGCCTGGGATGACCTTGAATTTGAGATCCTCCTGCCTCAGCCCCTGGAATTCTGGAATCACAGGTGTACACCACCCCCACCAACTTCTTTTCATTTCCTTATCCCACCCCCACCCCACCCCCACCTCTGTCTTAATCCCTACTTCCTTTTAAAAACTGTCATTACATTTGTTTTTTGGGGGAATACATACATGTGCTGCAGCAAGTGCGTGGAGCTCAGAGAAAAACTGATGGAGTTTGTTCGCCTTCCACTACGGTTCGTGAGTGAGAGCATCAGACTCCCGCAGTAAGTCTCGGTTAGCCCAGGACGATCTCGAACTTCTGAACCTCCCGCTTCCACCTCCTAAATGCTGGGATCACAGCACCGCCATGCCTGCCTTATCCCACACTTGGGATGGAACCCAAGTCTCCTAGCAGGCTAGGCAAGCAAGCGCTCTACCAACGTAGCCGCGGTCCCAAGCCCTCAGTGGCTGCTTCCCATTGTCTCCAGGGTGTTATCCCGGAGTGAGGACATTCTTTCGCTTCCTCTGTTCCTGTTCTTGGGAAAAACAAACGCTGGACGTGACGACAGCAGCTCGCGCTGAGTAGTTTCACTGTAGTGCTCCTTACGCTTGGCTAAGCTGCTCTGGAAAGGATGGAAACGGTTTACGTCACCAGCAGCGGGTGGAAGGTCGTGTTTCATAGCACTGTGGGAAACTATTAGACAGGAGGGCTGGAAGAGCTGTTGGACGCACAGAACACGTTTAGGACGTGCAAGGGAGGCCCTGGCTTCCGTCACAAAAGCATTACCCCTCCCCAGTCAGACGACAACAAACCCGGCCTGGTGACACTAGGGGTGGAGGCAGGAGGATGAGAAGTTGAAGGTCACCCTTAGTGAGTCTGAGGCCAGCCTAGGCTACATGAGACTGTGCAACCCCCCCCCCCCCCCAAAAAAAAGTCTAGGGCTGGGGAGATAGGTCAGTGAGTAAAAGGCTTGTTACCTAAGTGTGATCCCTAGAACCCACGCTTGGAGAGAATGGACTCCACAGAATTATTATCTGACCTACAGAGACCATGGCATGTGCACGCCTGCATTCACACCTGAAAACCCACAAGATAAAAACTAGTCCCTTGGGGGATGTGGTGGCATACTCTTTAATCATGAAGCAGACGCAGGTGGATCTCTGTGAGTTCCAGGACAGCCTGGTCTACAGAGTGAGTTCCAGGACAGCCAAGTCAACACAGAGGAACCCTGTCTTGAACCCCTTCCCACCAAAAAAACAAACAAACAAACAAAACACACACACACACACACACACACACACACACACACACACACACACACACACCAAAAAACAAAAAACAAAAACAAACAAACAAAAACTTGCTTAAATTTCTGAAAAATAACGGGGGCTGGGTTTGTTCAAAGACTAGACTCCCTGATAAACAGACAGACAGGGAGAGGGGCCAGGGCTAGGTAATAAAGGCCGCAGCTTCCAAGATGTCAGCTTCTTCCTCACCCTGCTGACCCCAGACAAAGGCCTGGAAGCTGAAAACAAAGGCCTTCCAGGCTTTTGTCTCCACCAGCAGGACCCTGCTGCTCGGCTAGGTCAAAAACTTCAAGCCTGCTCAGTTGTGGGCCAATCAGCCATCCTGTCTTTCTTCAAACTGACCAACCCTAAATTAGAGAGGAAGACTTCAGAGACTTGAGAACCCCAGCCCTCCCAGAAGAGACGGGATTTTTCAGCCTCTGCTTTGCAGAGTCTCTTTCTCTAGGCATATCTGCATGTGTGTGCTTCCTCACGCCTGTCTTCACGTCTGCTGCTGTTTAGGGTGTTGTCGATTTCCCTACTGACACCTGCTGTGCTGAAGATTTTCCTGCCTTTTAATTCCTTAATTGGAAAATGAGACCAGTAAAGACCCTTAGACTGTATTTCTAGGACTTAGGAGGCAGAGGCAGGTAGATCTCTGTGAGTTCAAGGCCAACCTGGTTTATATAGTAAATTCCGGGACAGCCAGGGCTACATAGTGAGACCATGTCATGGAGAAAAACAAAAGAAAAAGTTAATGAGCGCAATTTGTTTTTATATTGTCTCACAACATTTATTTATTTATTATTTATTTAGCATGTGTGTGTGTGTCTGTGTGTGTGTGTGTCTGTGTGTGTGTGTCTGTGTGTGTCTGTGTGTGTGTGTCTGTGTGTGTGTGTGTCTGTGTGTGTCTGCGTGTGTGTGTCTGTGTGTGTCTGTGTGTGTCTGTGTGTATTCGCTTGCGCTCGAATGTGGAGGTCAGAGGACAACTTGCAAGACTCAGTTCTCTCCTTCCACCTTGTGGATCCCAGGGATCAAGCATCAGCTTATCAGGCCTGGTAGCCAGTGTTTGTTTGTTTTTTACTGCCTGAGCCATCCTGCAGCCCTCCACCCCCTGCCTCACTTTAAAGTCTTATTTCAGTATGCAAATGCTTTCCAAGCCTCTGCTTCTGTGATATTTTTCTATTGGTCCAAACAAGTTATGTGATTGGCCCTGAGGGGGTGGGGGGAGCAGCACTCCCCAAAGGTGTGGACACTCAGAGATGCAGACATACTGGGAGTCATTACTGCAGTAATCTACGACGTGATCCTCTCTGCAGTAAGTTGCTGCTTCATGTTTCTTCATATTTGTAAGTAGTGATTTTGCATGACCAGCTTATTTACCTACGTGCAGTGAGAATATTGAGCGTGTGTGTGTGTGTGTGTGTGTGTGTGTGTGTGTGTGTGTGTGTGTGTTGTTGTTGTTGTTGTTGTTTTCAAGACAGGAGACAAGATTTCTCTGTGTAGCCTTGGAACTGGAACTCACTCTGTAGCCCAGGCTGGCCTAGAACTCACAGAGATCTGCCTGCCTCTGCCTCCTGAGTGCTGGGATTAAAGGTGAGCGCCACCACCACCCGGCCAGCCCTAAATTTTTATTTAATAATTTAGTTTATGTGCATCTTCATGAGCCTCATTGTATGAGCACCAAACACACACACACAGTGCTTGAGCAGACCAAAAGAGGGTGTTGGATTCTCTGGAACTGGAGTTACAGGTGATTCTGAGCTGTCCAGTGTGGGTACTGGGAACTGAACCTGTGTTCCCTACAAGGGCAGGTGTTTATCTACTATGTTATCTCTCCGGCCCTTTTAAATTTTTATTTGTTTATTACATTTATTTACTTATTTTGGGGGGGCACATGCCGTGGCACACCAGTGGAGGTCAGAAGAGAACCTGCAGGAGCCAGTTCTCTCCTTCCATCGTGTGGGTCCCAGGGCTGAACTTGGGTTGCCAGCCTTAGCATTAGCAGCAAGTACCTACCTCCTTTGCCCACTCAGCCATCTGGCTGATTTTTTTTTTTTTTTTTTTTTTCTCTTTAAGGCAGGGTCTCACTATGTACCTCTGGCTGGCCTGGAACTTACTATGTAGACCAGACTGTCCTTGAACTCACAGTGATCGTCCTGTCTCTGTCTCCTGAGTGCTGGGATCAAAGTGTGCAGTACCACCCCAGCTAGCAGTGGCTTTTTTATATGGGTGCTGAGGGTCAAACTCGGGTTGTTACACTTCTTTAACACGGACTTCACTGACTGAGCCATTTTCCCACCTAAGATGTCTTTTCTTTTTTTTTTTTTAAAAAAAAGATTTATTTATTATTATATATACAGTGTAATGTCTGCATGTATCCCTGCAGGCCAGAAGAGGGCCCCAGATCTATTACAGATAGTTGTGAGCCACCATGTGGTTGCTGGGAATTGAACTCAGGACCTCTGGAAGAACAGCCAGTGCTCTTACCCTCTGAGCCATCTCTGCAGCTCCTGTCTTTTCTTGTTTGTTCCTTTGAGACAAGCTCTCACTGTGTAGTTCAGGCTGGCCCCAAATTCCCCACACGCTTGCTTCAGCTTTGCAAGTGTCCGGGATTACAGGTGTGCACCACCATACCCAGCTCAAGACCTCTGTGTTGATGGACTACCTGGCTATTCCTAAGTCCACTTCTCTTCCCAGCACTGTAATAACTGTGACTGTGTCCCCATAATACGGGTCTCATGGTGATGGGATCTGCCTTCTTGTCTGTCTTCATCTACATGGCATCCTTACCATCAACACATAGTACGTGCTCTATGAGCTCACACAGTGGGGTCGTGAGCTGGATCAGCAGGCAGAGCAGAGCCATGTCTGCAGCCTGAATTCAGCGCCTCACATGTGCTCTGTAGCACACCCATGCCCCTCCACAAAGTAAATAACAACAATGTGTTAGTTACTTTCATGTTACTGTGACAAAATCCTGGGCAGAAACAGGGGAGTGTGATGGTTAATATTGTCAGCCTGACGGGGTCTAGAAGCACTGGGAGATAAAACTCTCTGGGCATTTGTGTAAGGGAGTTTCTGGAGAGTCAGCTGAGGCGTGAAGATCCACTCTGAATATAGGTGGCCCTGTCCCATGGGCTGGGATCCCTGCTTGAATAAAAAGGAGAAATGGCGCTAAACACCAATACAGATGTAATATGGCCACTGGTCTCACTCTCCTGCCACCCGCTTCCTCTGCCACAATTGACTGCTCTTGAGTTGTGAGTCCAAAGGAATCTTCTCTTCTTTTAGTGGCTTTTTGTCAGGCACTGTATTATCACTCATTATGCTTGTGTGTGTGTGTGTGTGTGTGTGTGTGTGTGTCTATGTGTATGTGTCTCTGTGTATGTGTCTGTGTATGTCTGTGTGTGTATATGTGGGTATGTGTCTCTGTGTGTGTGTGATACACTTGCATGACAGAGGATAATTTATAGGAGTTAGTTCTCTCTTTCTACCATATGGGTCCAGGGGAATGACCTCAGATCCTCAGATCCTCAGACTTGTGGCAAGTGCCTTTACCCACTGGACCATCTCACTGGTTATCTTGATGTCAGATATTTTTTAATAATGAAGGGAAATTAAATAATACAAGGAAGAAAGGTTTATTTTGGCTCATGGTTTCAAAGGGTGTTGGCTCATTGTGGCGGGGGAGATATGGTTAAGCAGTCAAAGTCATGGTAGCAGGTGGATACTTTTCACATGTTAGTGACCCAGACCCAAGGGTGAGTATCAACTTCAAAACCCACTCATAACAGGGTGTGGTGGTGCCTTTCACTTCAGCTCTTGGGAGGCAGAATCAGACACATCTCTGTGAGTTTGAAGGCAAACACACAGTTAGACTCTGTTAAAACAAAACAAAACAACAACAACAAAACACTTCTAGTGCCAGCCATGTCCCACCTCCCAAAGGTTCCACAACCTCTCAAAATACAGCTAATCATCTGGGAAGCAAGTGTTCAAAACAGGAGTGTATGAGTACGTGTCAGATTCAAACCATAACACTCAAAATGAAACCCTGTGACTTTGCTTGTTGAATAGAATGAAAAACCTGATAGATGCTCAGTAAATGTACCATTAGTCTACATCTCCAGCCCTCAAATCTGTGATTCCTGTGTGTATATGTGTGTGATGTGTGTGTGTGATATGCATGTGTACAAACAAGAGACAGAAGCTAAGCTTGGCATAGTGGCGCATGCCTTTAACCCTAGCATTTAGGAGGCAGAGACAGGAAGATCTCTGTGAATTCATGGCCAGCATAGTCTATAAAGAGAGTTCTAGGACAGCCAGGTCTACATAGAGAGACCCTCTCCACCTCATTTTTAAAATTTGTGTTTAATTTTTAAAGATTATTTATTTTTTTATTTTTAATTGTATGTCTGTGTGTGGGTATGTGTGCTTGTGTGCAGTACCCAAGGAGGCCAGAAGAAGGTATCTGGATCTTCCAGAGCTGTAGTTACAGCGTAGTGTGAACCACCGATACGTGTCCTAGAAACTGAACTTGTGTCTTCTGCAAGAGCAGTGTGTGCTCTTAAATGCTCAGCATCTCTCCAGTCCCTTCATTTTATTTTAAAGTATAATTTTATCTATTAGTATTGTACATATGTGCATATGATATGTTTATATGATTGTGGCACACACTTGTCATGGTGCACTTGTGGAAATCAGGGAACAATTTGTGAAAGTTGGTCCTCTGCAATGTTGGATCTGGGGACTGAACTCAGGCTTGCTCATAATTGCTGAGTCATCTCACCAGCCTAACTCCACCTTATTCTTCAAGGCAGGGACGTTGACTGAACTTGGAACTCATCATTTTGGCTAGACTTGCTGACCAGTGAGCTCCCAGGATTCATCTGTCTTCTTACCTAGTACTGTTGAGATTCCAGATGACTATGAGTGAGCCTAGCTTTTATGTGGGTGCTAGGGATCTATGCTGTCTAGTTTTATGTCAACTTGACACAAGCTACAGTCATAAGAGAGGAGGAAGCCTCAACTGAGAAAATGTCTACATAAGATCTGGCTGTGGGCAAGCTGTAGGGTATTGAGTTTCTCTGTGTAGCTTTGGAGCCTATCCTGGAACTCACTCTGTAGACCAGGCTGGCCTCAAACTCACAGAGATCCACCTGCCTCTGCCTCCCGAGTGCTGGGACTAAAGGCATGTGCCACCGCCGCCGCCCGACTTGTAGGGCATTTTCTTAATTGGTTATTGCTGGGGAAGGGCCCAGCCCATGTGTGTGTAGCCATTCCTAGGCTGATAGTCTTGGGTTCTATAAGAAAGCTGTCTAAAGGTGGGCAGCAGTGGTGCCCACCTTTAATACCAGCACCTGGGAGATAGAGGTAGGCGGATCTCTGAGTTTGAGGTCAGCCTGGTACAGAGTGAGTTCCAGGACAGCCAGGCTACACAGAGAAACCTTGTCTCAAAAAGCAAAACAAAACAACAACAAAAACAGAAACAAAAAAAGAAAGGAAGAAAGAAAGAAATAAAGAAAGGAAGAGAGAGAGGGAGGGAGGGAGGGAGAGAGAGAGAGGGAGGAAGGAAGGAAGGAAGGAAGGAAGGAAGGAAGGAAGGAAGGAAGGAAGGAAGGAAGGAAGGAAGGAACAAGCCAGGAGGAGCAAGTCAGTAATGAGCACCCCTCCATGGTTTCTTCTTCATCAGCTCCTGCCTTCAGGTTCCTGTCCTGTATGAGTTCCTGTAATGACTTTCTTCCATGATGAACATGAACAGAGATGTGGAAGTGTAAGCCAAATAAGCCCTTTCCTCTCCAACTTGCTTTGGTCATGGTGTTTCATCACAGCAATATTAAGACAGGATCTGAAATTCAAGCCTATGCAGGGGCACTTTACCTACTGAACCATCTCTACAGATCAAGCCTTTGATTCTTAGGTTACTCCATGCTGTGTTTGTTGTATTCATGTTTGGGACAT
Source organism: Peromyscus californicus insignis (assembly GCF_007827085.1). Lineage (NCBI taxonomy): Eukaryota > Metazoa > Chordata > Mammalia > Rodentia > Cricetidae > Peromyscus > Peromyscus californicus. The sequence goes on from NW_026294540.1 coordinate 45,407,681, forward strand.
AGTACTTAGTCAAGACACTGAGGAGGGCAGTGAGGCTGGGATAATGGGAGACCAGAAATTCCTGGGATAGCTGGTGGCCTCGTTTTTTATTTCTGTTGTCTTAGGGGTTCTACTGCTGTGGTAAAACACCAGGATCAAAAGCAGCATTGCAGGGAGCCAAGAGTTTATTTCATTTTACATTTCTACATCACAGTCCATCACCGGAGGAAGTCAGGAACTGAATCCGAAGCCATGGTCCTCATGGTTTGCTCAGCCTGCTTTCTTTTCTTTTTTTTTTTTTTTTTTTTTGGTTTTTCGAGACAGGGTTTCTCTGTGTAGCTTTGCGCCTTTCCTGGAACTCACTTGGTAGTCCAGGCTGGCCTCGAACTCACAGAGATCCGCCTGGCTCTGCCTCCCGAGTGCTGGGATTAAAGGCGTGCGCCACCACCGCCCGGCCCATCAGCCTGCTTTCTTATACAACTCAGGCCCACATGGCATGTGTGAGCACACACACACACACACACACACACACACACACACACATACGTATGTCTGTGTGCTGCCCCCGCCCCCACCTGAGTCATTAAATAGGAAAATGCCCCCACAGGCTTGCCTACAGGCCAGTCTTACGCAAGCTTTTTCTCAGTTGTGGCTCCCTCCTCTGAGATAACTCTAGCTTATCACATTGATGGGAGGTTGGAGAGAGGCCACAACCAGGACACCAGGTGACTCTAGATTGTGCCAAATTGACAGTTGAAGCTACCTACTTCAGCTGGGAAACAGACTCCACAACGTCAATCATTTTACTCATGATTCTGCTAAAGGCAGAACTTTGTAGCTGACAGACTCTAGACAGACTGTCTCTCAGTAATGAGCTTCCTGTTCATGGACGAAACCAAAGAGAGAGCAGGCTCTTTGAGCTCTGGGTAAGGCTTTGGACTCACTGGTGTTGAAGCTTCCTTTTTTTCTAAGAATATCTGATTCCAGCAGAGGTTTGGAGAGACAGTCAATAGCGGGGAGCGCCCACATGGCTGCTTACAACTGTACCTCCAGTTCCAGGGGACTCAGTGCCTCTTCTCACCTCCATAGGCTCCAGAACACACGCAGCATACACTCATACACATAAAATAAATATATTTGTAAAATTCCCTGGAGGAGATTCAGTTTGGGGTAAAGATGGAAGATATAAAAGGTCAAAAGATGAAGCTGCTGAAGCCGGGCAGTGGTGGCGCACGCCTTTAATCCCAGCACTCGGGAGGCAGAGGCAGGTGGATCTCCGTGAGTTCGAGGCCAGCCTGGGCTACAGAGCGAGTTCCAGGAAAAGCACCAAAGCTACACAGAGAAACCCTGTCTCGAAAAAAAAAACAAAAAAACAACCCAAAACAACAAAAAAAAGATGAAGCTGCTGGAGAGAACAGTAGAGAGAGCTCAGGTGCTGGAGAGAAGACAGAGGAGAGGGCGGAGGAGAGGCCGGCAGACTTCAGGGGAACTTTGTGCTCTCATCTCCCCAGCAGGGGCTCATGAACTCCAGGCTGACCTCAGACTTGCTCTGCACTGGAGGGTGGCCTTGAACTTCTAGTGTTCCTATCTCCACATCTGAGTGCCAGGGTGACGGATGTGCACCACCACAGCTGGATTTACATAGTTCTGGTGAGGGAACCCAGGGGTCTGTGTGGGGCTAGGCAACGCTCGACTAACTGAGCCACATCCACAGAGCTTGACTTTGCTTTTCCTAGTTGCTAAGTCACTGCTTGCTTTGCCCAGAAACCTCCTCCCACAAGAGGAATGGAACTGAAGAAAGCGACAAAGTGGACAAAATGTTTCTTCTCATCAAGGACACACAAACGACCAAGGACACACCAGCGAGCGCGGTATCCTGAGCTGCTCCAGTACTGACAGTATACATGAGCATGACACACAGTATACAAGTGTGTGAGCATGTGTGTGTGTGTGTGTGTGTGTGTGTGTGTGTGTGTGCATATGTGAGTGCCCAGGGGCACATAGGTATTTGTGTCCATGAGAGAAACCAGGTAAAATTATTGGGCACATTGGTAGACAAGGAAGTGCTGATAGATAATATTTCAGTAGTATGCCCATTACATGTATGCTTGTTTTACATATTTGTGTCGTAGATGTGTGTATGCCCATGTGCACACGGCTGAAGTCATTCTCAGGACCCCATCTTCCTTGTTTCTAATCTTTGTATTACAGTTTACTTATGTGTATGTGTGCGCACATCTGGAGGTCAGAGGACAAGTTGCAGGAGTCTTCTCCTTCTGCCATGCGAGTCCCAGGGATCAAACTCACGTCGGTAGTCTTGGTGGCAAGCACCTTCGTCCCCGAGCCACTTTGCCTGCCCTATCTTGTGTTTTGAGCTGCTCTCTTACTGGCCCGGAACTTGCCAGTTAGGTCATCCTGGCCGGCCAACAAGCCCTGCCATCCCACTTGTTTGTCCCCAGGACGGAGATTGGAAGCACCACACCACACCTGCCCTTTTCACATGGGCTCTGCGCCTTCACTCAGGTGTTCATGCTTGTAGAGCTAGCACTTTTCCCACTGAACCATCTCTCCCGCTCTCTCGTATTGAGATAGGGTCTCGTGTAGCCCAGGCTGTCCTAGAACTTCTGTGTGTCTGAGAATGACCTAGAACTCCTACTTCTCCTGCCTCCACTTACTGAGTTTTGGGTTGACACACATGCAGCCACCATGCCCGTGTTATGTGGTGCCAGGGATAGAATCCAGTTCTTTGTGCATGCTAGACAAGGACTCTGCCAGCCGGACTCATCCCCAACCAGAGTAAATGGCCTTTCAGATTGCCTTCTTCCCCTTTATAGATTTCCCGTGTGTCGGTGGATCCCACTGATGCTGTACTGAGCATGTGCAGACTTTTCTTCCTTATTATCACTACTTTCCAAACACAGTTGAACATCCATTTGCATCCATTAAGAAATCATCTAGAGATGGTTTCTAGTCTACAGGAGAAGGCCTGGAATCTGTGTGTGTGTGTGTGTGTGTGTGTGTGTGTGTGTGTGTGTGTATCTTTCTGTCTTTCTCTGTCTCTCTGCCTCTCTGTTTCTGTCTCTCTCTCTCCAGTCTCTCTATGTAGCCCTGGCTGTCCTGGAATGTTCTGTGTAGATCAGGCTAACCTCAGACTCACAGAGATCTGCCTGCCTCTGCCATCTGAGTGCTGGGATTAAAGGGGCACCACCACTGCCCAGTTCCTCACTCTTGAGGCTGAAGTAGAAAATGTGGAGTTTGAGGCTAGCCTGAGCTACAAATTGAGTTCCAGGTCAGCCTGAGCATATAGTGTGAACCTGCCTCAAAAACTGAACTCAGCCGGGCGGTGGTGGCGCACGCCTTTAATCCCAGCACTCGGGAGGCAGAGCCAGGTGGATCTCTGTGAGTTCGAGGCCAGCCTGGTCTCCAAAGCGAGTACCAGGAAAGGCGCAAAGCTACACAGAGAAACCCTGTCTCGAAAAACCAAAAAAAAAAAAAAAACTGAACTCAGGCTGAGGATGTGGCTCAGCTGATAGAATGCTTGACTAGCATGCCCAAAGCCCTGGCTTCAATCCCCAGCACCACATAAATCAGGTGCGGTGGCCCACACCTGTCATCCGTGGAAGCAGGAGAACAGAAGTTCAAGGTTAGCTTTGCGTACATGAGACCCGATCTCAAAGCACTCAAGTCCGGCTGGGGACACAGGTCAGTTTAATAGATCCCTTGCTTGGTCTGCAGAAGCCCTGCATTCCATTGAAAACAGCCTACAAACCCACTGTGGCAGTGCACACCTGTAATCCTAGCACTTGGGAGGTAAAGGCAAGCAGTTTTCCTAGTCCTATTGCTATTTTGAGACAGTGTTGCTAAGTTGCCCTGGTGGCCTTGAACTCAAGATCCTCCTGCCTCAGCTTCTGCAATTCTGGGATGACAGTCATGTGCCACCTTGCCTCGCCATAGGTCACTTCTTTAAAAGATTTGTTGGGGGGTGGGGTGGGGCATGGGAAGGTGGCATGGTGCCTGTGTAGAGGTCAGAAGACGATTTGCAGGAATTGGTTCTCTTCTGCCACTGTGTGGGTGCCAGAGATTAAATTCAGTTACCAGTTTGGCAGCAGGTGCCTTCACCCAATGAGCCACCTTGTAGCCCTACTCATTTTCTGTTTTGACTTTTGAGTCAGGTCTTTCCTTTTTTTTTTTTTTTTCAAGACAGGGTTTCTCTGTGTAGCTTTGCGCCTTTCCTGGAACTCACTTGGTAGTCCAGGCTGGCCTCGAACTCACAGAGATCCGCCTGCCTCTGCCTCCCGAGTGCTGGAGTCAGGTCTTTCTACACAGCCCTGGCTGTCCTGGAACTCACGGTGTAGACCAAGCTGGCCTCGAACTCACAGAGATCCAGCTGTGCTACCACGGCCCACCTCCACTCCCTTCTTAGCACTGAATGCTACATGATTTCCTTGTTCATTCACTTACTGAAGAGTGTCTTGGGTCATTCCAAATCCCACATGATATTGTATCAGTGGGCTGGGTAGTTTTGTGTCAATTTGACCCAAGCTAAAGTCATCTGAGAGGAGGGAACATCAATTAAGAAAATGCCTCCCTAAGATCAGGCTGTAGGCAAGCCTATAGGGCATTTTTAAAAATAATGATCAATGGGGGAGGGCCCAGCCCATTGCGGGTGGGGCCATCCCTGGGCTAGTGGTCCTGGGTTCTATAAGACAGCAGGCTGATGAGCAAGCCAGTAAGCAGCATCCTTCCATGGCCTCTACATTAGTTCTTGTCTCCAGGTTCCTGTCCTGTTTGTGTTCCTGTCCTGGCTTCCTTCAGTGATGGACTGCAATGTGGAAGTGTAAGGCAGATGAACCCTTTCCTTCCCAACTTGCCTTTTGCTTGTGGTGTTTCATTGCAGCAACAGAAACCCTCACTAAGACAAACAGCAAGAAGGAATGGGGGGGCTGGAGAGATGGTTCAGCAGTTAAGAGCACTGGCTGCTCTTCAGAGGACCTGGGTTTAGTTTCCAGCACCCAGAGGGAAGCTCACCACCATCTGTATACAGCTCTAGTTCCAGGGGATCCAACATCCTCTTCTGGCTCCACAGGCACTGCATGCAATGGTTCACAGACATACATACAAACACTCATACACCTAAAAAATACAATCAATTTTCCTGGGCATGGTGACACATCCTAGCACTTGGGCAGCAGAGGCAGGTGGGTCTCTATAAGTTTGTGGCCAGCCTGATCTACACAGTGAGTTCTAGGCTATTGAGAACTACATTGTAAGACACTGTCTCAAAAATATATAAATAAGCTGGGTGGTGGTGGTGCATGTCTTTAATCCCAGCACTCTGGAAGCAGAGGCGGGCAGATCTTTGAGTTCGAGGCCAGCCTGATCTACAGAGAATACCAGGACAGTCATGGTTATGTAGAGACGCAGAGAGACCCTGTCAAAAAAAGAAAAAAAAACCCAAAACAACAACAACAACAACAACAAACCCAGAACCTAGTTTCTGGTGGTTTACTAGCCACTGTATCTGTATGTTACAAACTTCTGGCCTTCTTGATATCCCTTGGGGACCTGAAACTGAATCCATGCAAGGCGACACTAGCCATCCTCACCCAGCCCCTCATCGAGTGTCCTCAGCTCTGTACCTGGGAGCATCAGCTTCCTAGCTGAGAAAGGCAGAGAAATCTGAGCGCTTTCAAGGCCCCGCCCCCCCCCCCCCCCCACTCCCGCCTTCCTGGGTACATTCATTGGCAAGTTCTGTCAATTCTGTCTCCAAAACATGTTCTGAGTCCCTGCATTCTTCCCGGCCCTAAAACCACACCCTAAGGTTGGCCTCTTTAACGGAGTGTGTGTGGTCCACTGGGTACCAGCAGGAATGTCTTAGAAATGGTGGGTCCCTTAGGGCCAATCTGAAGCTCCCATATGTGTGTGAGTTCTCCGGGACCAGGTGTTCAGCTAGGCTCTGTTACTTGCACACATCCTTGGTCACCACACCCCTTCCCTGCCTCCCTTCGTCGTACTAAAGGATTGAATTTAGGGCCTCATACAGGCTAGGTCAGGTTTCAACTGCTGAGCCCCACCCCCGGTATCTCACTGGGGGATTCTAGGCAGATGCTCATCTTCTGAGCCCCACCCCAGCCCCTCACTAACAGTTTCTAGGCCCTCCCAACAAAGCACACCCCCTTGCACTATAGACTACTTTATTTTAAGATTTTTATTTATTGTTAGGGTGCTTGTATTCGTGAGTGCGGGAGTGTATGCTGCCATATAGGTGTGGAGGCCAGAGGGGGTAAGAGAACAGATTGCAGGACTTGTCCCCAGTCCTGATGACTTCTGTTTGATCCCCAGAAGCCACATGTTGGAAGGAGAGAACTGGCTTCTCCAAGTTGTCCTTTGGGACACACACATGCTGAACAAATAAAAACATAAATTTTAAACATTAAGGAAGCATTATATTAATTTTAATTTTAACTCACCATTTGTTGTGGAATATTACTTTAAGATGTGTTACATTCGTTTATGCTGTGGAACATTTGTTTAATGATGCAAAGATGTGTTGCATTCTTTTATGTTGCATTTGTTTAACTCCGTGAAGCTGTGTTACTTTGCCTGTCTAAAACACTTGATTGGTCTAATAAAGAGATGAGCGGCCAATAGCAAGGCTGGAGAGAGAAATAGGTGGGGCTGCCAGGCAGAGAGAATAAAGAGAAGAGAAAAAGAAAGAAGACAGAGGAGCGAGAAAAGAAGGAGGAGGACACCAGGGGCCAGTCATCCAGCTACACAACAAGCCACAGAGTAAGAAGTAAAGAAAGATACACAGAAATAGAGAAAGGAAAATGCCCAGAAGCAAAAGACAGACGGGATAATTTAAGTTAAGAGAAGCTGGTTAGAAACAAGCCTAGCTAAGGACAGGCATTTAGAATTAAGAATAAGCCTCTGTGTATTTACTTGGGAGCTGGGTGTCAGCCCCCTAAAGACCCAAAAGAGCCCAAACAGTAGAAAAAAACAACTACAACCATTAGTAACAGTCCACTCACTGCTTTGAGTGCCTCAGTTCTCCCAAAATGCCTCTTGTCTATTTCAGGGCCTACCTTGGATCCCAAATGACACTGGTTTTTGTGTTTTCTGGGTGAAACCCAGGGCCACAAACATGCTAGGCCAGTTCTCTGAGCCACACTCACAGGACCATATGTCACATAGTTATCAGGTTTTTTCAGATTCTTTTTGACTGGGACAGTTTCTCAGATACTCCTGGTGGATCTCAGGAAGGCTAGAGTGTGTGGTAGAACTCCTCTGTCTTTCTGTCTGTCTCTGTTCTCCTCCTCCTTCCTCCTGACAGGATCTCATGTCTTAAAAGCTGGCCTCTAGTCTACTAAGTAACCAAGGATGACCTTGAACTCCAGACCCTCTAGCCTCTATTTCACCACCATACCCCAGTTTGGGGGGTCCTGAGATGGATGGGATCCAGGGATTCCCTAATGACAGGCAAATTCTCTCTCTCTTCCATATATACATAATCTTTCTCATCTCTCTCTCCATCATTTTCTTGGGACAGACTATCACTATGTATTCCAGACTAGTTTCCAACTCTTAGCAATGCTCCTGCATCACAACCTTAGGTTGAGATTACTGGTGCATACTGCACCTAGTCACCTAGGCTTTGTTTTGTTTTTTGTTTTTACAGACAGATGTCATGTTGCTCAAGCTTGTCTGGAACTCCTGCTTCAAGTGATCCCCTGCCTCAGTTCCCCAACCATTCCTGACAGGTGTATTGCTTCTGTTTCATGGGTTAGAGAAAGGCTGAGCCAGGCATTGGAGACAGTGTGAGATATCAAAGATAGCAAACGCAGGAGCTCCTTTTTGGGGGAGGGGGAGTTTGAGACAGGGTCTCTCTGTGTAGCCTTGGCTGTCCTGGAACTCTCTCTGTAGACCAGGCTAGCCTCAGACTCAGAGATCCACCTGCCTCTGCCTCCCAAGGACTGGGATTAAAGACATGCACCTGACCTAGGAGCTCCTTTTAAATTCCTTATTCCACAGGGCACGTGCATCCCTGCTCATTCTGCCCCAGGGGCTCTGCCCTTACAGGTCCCTGTGTTTGGAATGTTCTTTGTGAAGTTATCTCCTATCATCCATCATTCCAGCATCTACTCTACCTCATTCCTCCAGAAATTCTTCCCTGACAATGTCCCAGCAGAGGTAACCTTCACCAGGCAGTATACACTCTTTCATGCAGAGGGCCTGGGTTAGAGCTCTGTAGGCACCTGCATGCATGCACACACACATAATTGAAAATAAAGAAAACAAAAATATTTAAAACTACACTTTGTTTATTTATTGTGTATGTGTGTATTTGTGTGGACACACTTGTGCCACAATGTGTGTAGAGGTTGGAAGACAACTTTACTATGTGTGTTCTGGGTACCAAGCTCGAGATGTCAGACTTGATGACAAGCCCCTTTAGACACTGGGCCACCTTAGCAGCTCCATGGTTAGTTTAGTTTTGTTTTGATTTTGAGATTAGGGTCTTGCTATGCAGCTTTGGCTGGCCTGGAACTCTGTGTTGTCCAGGCTAGCCTGGAACTCACAGAAATCTATCTGCTTCTGTCTCTCGAGCCTAAGTACTGGGATTAAAAGTGTGCACCACCATCCTGGACTGTGGTTTTGTTTATGAGGCAGGGCTTCATGGAGCCCAGGTTGGCCACATTTTTAAAACTTTTTTATTTTATGTACATTGGTGTTCTGCCTGCGTGTGTGTCTGTGTGAAGATGTCAGGTCCCCTGGAACTGGAATTACAGACAGTTGTGAGCTGCTATGTGGGTGCTGGGAATTGAACCCAGGTCCTCTGCAAGAGCAGCTGGTGCTCTCAACTGCTGAGCCACCTCTCCAGCTCCCCACAAATTTATATAGCCAAAGATGACCTTGAACTTGTGATCTTCCTGCCTCTGCCTCCCAAGATCTGGGATGACAGGTGGGCCCCACCATGCCCATTTATGGGGTATAGAGGATAGAATGCAGGGCTTCCTGCGTGCTAGGCAGTTACTCCACCCACTGAACAACATCCCCAGCCCAGAGACCCTCCACCTCAAGGGAGAATATCATTCTATTTTGTTTTTGTTTTTTTTTTTTTTTTTTTTTTTTTTTTTTTTTTTTTTTTAAAGATTTATTTATTTATTATGTATACAGTTTTCCATCTGCACATATCCCTGCAGGCCAGAAGAGGGCACCAGATCTCATTACAGATGGTTGTGAGCCACCATGTGGTTGCTGGGAATTGAACTCAGGACCTTTGGAAGAGCAAGCAGTGCTCTTAACCTCTGAGCCATCTCTCCAGCCCCCTGTTTTTGTTTTTTTGAGACAGGGTTTCTCTGTGTAGCTTTGGAGCCTTTCCTGGAACTCATTCTGTAGCCCAGGCTGGCCTTGGACTCACAGAGATCTGCCTGCCTCTGTCTCCTGAAAGCTGGGATTAAGGCGTGTGCCACCACTGCCCGGCAAAAATCATTCTATTAGCCTGTTTCAAGGGTTAAATTATTATGCTAAGATTTTGAGGGAGGATTAAATGAGAAAAAATGCACACACAAGCAAAAATCTTGCAGATGACTTTTGTGAGAATTCACTGGCTCTCCCAAACTTAATCCTGAACACCCCTGACCTATAAACCTTCTAAGTCATCCCCACCCCCAAGCTTAATAATCAGGGCCTTTCTGTTTCATGAGGTAGGAGGCGTGAGAGAGAATAAGGATCCAGGTGAGGGAGGAGGAAGGAGGCAGGAATTTGCTGGGAGCCGGAGGGAGGCTGCGGGTTGGGGGCTGCCTGTGTTGTGTACACAGAAGAACCAGTGTGTCTGAGGCTGCCCTGGCTGCAGGAACAGGCCCCCAGGGGCAGGTGGGACCTCCATTCCAGCCTGCCTGGCCAGTGTGTGGGTGGGGCTGTCTAGCCCAGCCAGGCTTACAGGTCTGCCAGGTGTGGGGGCTGGGCCCCATGAGTGCCCCAGGGCCCTGGGGTTAGGGCACTTAGCCTGGCTTCTGCCAGGACACTTTTCAGATGCCCCCTGCCCTTCCAGCCCAATGTGGATGAGCGCCTGCAGCCCTCTCCTGGGATGAAAACAAGTACCTACATGTCTGCCTTGTGTCTCTTGAGTGTTTGCAGCAAGCTGCAGGTGCTGTGGCTCACCTAGGCTTGTCCTTGGGGTCCACAGAGGTCATGAAAACCTTCTCAGGAAAAGCAAACAAGTGAGTGAGCCGGGTGGGACATGCCAGGCTCACAGTGGTGACAGGGTGGTAAAGGGGACACCATTCCTTGCTAGGGAGTCTCCTCTGGTGTTCCCAACCCCTCGAATACAGCAGATAAGGAAACTGAGGCTCAGTACAGACATCACCTGGTATGAATGCTTTAAGAGACTGGGCCAGGAGCCAAGACATCCTGATGTGAAGGTGCACGTGTACGCCAACACACTACACACACTGGCCGCTTTGTGCACCCACACCCACTCCTGCTTAGGCACATCCAGACAGGAGGACACATGCCCCAGCTCCCCTCCCTCGGGCACACCCACCCCCCTGCCCAGTCACATGCTCTGCTCTCCACCGTGAGACCTAAACCTAAGTAGGTGTTTGTGTGATGTGCAGCAGGACATTGAACTTTTAACAGAGTCGGCCCTGGGGATTGAGAGCTTGAGGACCTGAATTTATTGATGATGATGATGATGATGATGATGATAACGATAACTCCAGATCCAGGTGATCCAATGCCCTTTTCCAGCTTCCACTGGCACCAGGCATGAATGTGGTGCACACACATACGTGCAGGTAAAACATTCATACACATACAAATAAAAATAAATCTAACGGAGCAGTAGTGTTGCACACCTTTAATCCTAGCACTTGGGAGGTAGAGGCAGGTGGATCTCTGAGTTCAAGGCCAGTCTAGTATACAGAGTGAGTTCAAAGATAGCCCAGAGCTGTTACACAGAGAAACCCTGTCTTGAAAAACCAAATAATAATAATAATAATAAAATAGCCTTAAAAATAAAGAAAATAGCCGGGCGGTGGTGGTGCACGCCTTTAATCCCAGCACTCGGGAGGCAGAGCCAGGCGGATCTCTGTGAGTTCGAGGCCAGCCTGGACTACCAAGTGAGTTCCAGGAGAGGCGCAAAGCTACACAGAGAAACCCTGTCTCGAAAAAACAAAAAAACAAAACAAAAAAAAAATAAAATAAAAAAAATAAAGAAAATAGCTTAATATTTGCATTAAATTTATGCAATATTCTCATACACTTTTTATAGTGTATGCATGTGTGTGCACAGCATGTGGTACATGCACATGGCTGTGTGGGTGTTCGAACATTTGGAAGCCAGAAGATGTTGGATATCTTCCCCCACCACTGTTTGCCATGTTCCTTTAAGACATGGTCTCTCACTAAATGGAAAACTCACCACTTCAGGAAGGCTGTACAACCAAGGAGCTCCCAGAATCTATCTGTCTCTGACCCTTGATGCTGGGATTACAGGTACACAAAGTCATACATGTCTTTTCAGGAGGATTCTAGGGATTTGAACTCAGATCTTCCTGCATGCACAGGAAATGTTTCTATCCTACTGAGCCATCTCTCCAGCCCCTACTGTATACATGGAGAGAGGGACAGCAACAGACAGAGACACAGAGAGGGTTCCATCATGAAGTCCAAGTTGGCTTTGCCTTAAACTCACAGCAATCCTCCTGTTTCAGGTTTCTGAGTATGAGCATTTCATGCTTACATGTACTGTCTCTTTTTTTTAATGAAGCAGAGTTGGGGTTTAGTAAGGATATTTTAACATAGGCTTAAGCAGGAGAATTAAGAGAGGAGCTCAGAAGAAAAGACACAGGAAAGCATGGGTGTGCACTTCTTGGAGAGCTGCAGAAAGTAAGACATACCCAAGTGCCAAGCGTGGGCATGGACTCTTTCTTCAGGAGGGGTTTCATGTAGCTCAGGCTGGCTTTAAACTTCTAATCCTCCTATCCCTGCCTCCTAAGTGCTGGGATCAGAAGTGTATACCAACATGTGTGATGATAAGGATGGAACCCAGGTCTTCATACATGGTAGAAAAGCACTCAGCCAATAGAGCTACAGCCCCAGCCCTCATATCCTTTCAATCATCTCTACATGGCATGGTTAGTACTCACTATATCTATATCTATATCTATATCTATATCTATATCTATATCTATATCTATATCTATATCTATATATACATACATATATAGATATAGATATATACATACATACTGTCATTATAGTGTTTGTTTGGCTTTTTTCTTGAGATAGGGTCTCACTGTGTTGCCCAGGCTGGCCTTGAACTTTGTATGTAGAGCAGCCTGGCTTGGACCTCACAGAGATCTGCCTGCCTCTTCCTTTCTGAGTGCTGGGATTAAAAGCCTACACCACAAGCCCAATTTTGTCATCATATTGTATTGCTTGGAGAATAATTTTTTTAAAGTTTAGCCGGGTGGTGGTGGCGGCGGCGGCGGCGGCGGCGGCGGCGGCGGCGGCGGCGGCGGCGCCGCACGCCTTTAATTCCAGCACTCAGGAGGCAGAGGCAGGTGGATCTCTGTGAGTTCAAGGGCAGCCTGGTCTCCAAAGCAAATTCCAGGAAAGGTGCAAAGCTACACAGAGAAACCCTGTCTCGAAAAACCAAAAAAAAAAAAAAAAAAAAGTTTTTATTTATTGTTTAGTTAGGACTCAGATTTGGGAGCTTGAGAGATGACTCAGAGGTTGAGAGTTCATGCTGCTCTTGCAGAGGACAGGAATTCATTTCCCATAATTCACATTGGGAGGCTCACAACCACCAGAAATTCCAGATCCAGAGTGTTTGATGCCCTCTTCTGGCTTCCATGTGCACATGCACACATGTGTGCACACACATTCAAACTCAAACATACACTCAAACTCAAATACACACACACACACACTAAATTGTTAAAAAGTACTTTTTTAAAATTTTAAATTCCTGATCTTCTGCCTCCGCCTCCTGAGTATTAAGATGACAGTGTGTGGTACAACACCTGGGACTTAGACATCATCTGTTTGGTTTTGGTTGGTTGTTGGTCCTTTGTTGTTGTTTTGAGAGTTTCACTATATAGCACTGGCTGGCCTAGAACTCACACTGATCCACCTGCCTCTACCTCCAGGGTGCTCGGAGTCAAGGCATACATGACCACACCCAGCTTTTGTTTTATTCAAGGCTGGTCTTGAACTCATGGACTGTACTTCGGCCCCAGCCTCCTGAGTGCTGAAAATGACAGAAGGAAGCCTCCGTACACAGCTGGACTCCACACTTTTTCCAAATACCTTATCTCTCTTTCTTTTGAATCACTTATTCTTTGACAAGTTCACACATATATGAAATGTGTTTTGATCCTATCCACCCCAATTCACCCTGGCACTGCCCCCCAAACATGGCCCCTCCCATCTTCGTACCACTTTTTTTTGTAACCTACTGAGTCCAATTAGTGCTGCCTGCTGAATACTGACCGGTCGTGCTGGCGTGGTCTTGTGCAGGTCTAATGAAAGTAGCCACAGCTGCTGTGAGTGCAACGGCCGTGTCCTGCCCAAAGACTGCTTTTCAGAGCACTCCTCCCCGTCTTCCAACTCTTCAGTCTTTCTGTCTCTTGTTCCATGTTGTTCTCCAAATCTTGGTGCATGTGTGTGAGTGACACAGATGGTCTATTATTTGGGGCTGAGCACTTAACAGTCACTTATCCTCAGCATTTGGGTCAGTTATTTCCAATCTGCAATTGATTAAAACCATGGCTGCTGAACCTGAAAACACAAAAGACAGACTGTGCGTACAAAAATTACACACCTAGAAATCATTACTCACATTCACAAAACCCCATGCATACAACCACACCCACACACTCACATACAAACCCACTCAGACCCAGCATATCCTTACCTACACCCAGTAGAGCCCTCCCTCAACAAATACTGCAGATACCAAAGGTACACATGAGGATATTTGCAAAAACACCTAGTAATAAACACAGAACCACTCTCTCTTACACCGCCTTTCTCCTGCCGAAATACACACACTCAGTATCTCCACCGTCTTCCTGCCTTGATGGAATCAGTAACCACACCCCTATATTATAGACAAACATGGTTAGAGTCACATGCACACACACACACACACACACACTGTGTGATACAAATCTTTGATGTTACTCATTTATTGAGTCTCATGTAGCCAAGGCTGACCTTGAACTCCTGAAAATTCTCTTCTCTCCACCTTCCAAGTGCTGTGAATACAGGCATGTGCCACCAGGCCTAGTTTATGTGGTGCTGGGGATGAACCCAGGGCTTTGTGCATGCTAGGCAAGCACTCTACCAACTGTGGTACAGCCGCAGCCCCGTGTTACAAATCTTGTACAACATGTGTGAAACAGACACCTTTCCACACAGATGACATCACATAGCTAGGTACCTATGGACAGAGACCGTCGCTTGAATCGGTTCACAGCTGCTCTTTTTCTTTTTAAACGAAGACAGGGTCTTGCTCTGTAGTACTGGTTGGCCTAGAAACCACTGTATAGACCAGGGTAGCCTCAAACTCATAGAGATCCACCTGCTTATGTGGGGGATCAAGGGCATGTGGCACCATTATTTTTCTTATACAGTTTTTAAAGTCCAAATTTTATTTAATTTAAAAATCACTATTAACGGAAGGGGACAACAGGCAGGAATCAGTTTTTGCATCCCACCATGAGGGCACCAGGGATTGAATTCAAGTCTTCAGGCTTGTCAGCAAGTTAATTTACCTACGGAGCCGTGTCTTCGCTATCCCCAGTCACCATTCCTGTACCCACACAATTAGAACAGGCACAATCACACACTATCCGCCCCTGACTGGACCAAGCAGTATAAACACACACAGGTGCTCTCTCAGAGACCTGAATGTGGACACGAGCCTGCATGGACATCCAGGGTCCAGGGGTGAGCAAGATCTCGATCTCTCTCTCTCTCTCTCTCTCTCTCTCTCTCTCTCTCTCTCTCTCTCTCTCTCTCTCTCTCTCTCTCTCTCTCTCTCTCTCTCTCTCTCTCTCTCTCTCTCTCTCTCTCTCTCTCTCTCTCTCTCTCTCTCTCTCTCTCTCTCTCTCTCTCTCTCACACACACACACACACACACACACACACTCACGCAGACACGCACATGCGTTCCTCTGCAGCCCTTCCCTCCTCCGCCATCACCGCAGCCCTTTGCAGCAGAACTACCCACAGAAGCGTTGGTGGTGCCCGTGGGGATCCTGGGGACCTAGGGGACCCGAGAGGACTGAGTCCAACCCAGGGGGCGGGGCGCACCTGGGCTCCTCCCCGGGGCGGGGTCGACGCTGCGTCGCCCAGCGCGATCGGCCGCACCTGGTTCAGCGGCGCCTCAGCAAGCAGCGTTAGCAGCAGCCACAGCAGCAGCAGCCGCCGCGGCAGCGGGGACCGTGGTGGCGACGGCCCCGCAGCAGCGCAGCCCAGCCCATCCGAGCGCGCCGATCAGGGCGGCTGTAGCCCCGGCGTCGCCATGGTGGAAGCGGCGCCCGCGGGGTCCGGGCCACTGCGGAGGACTTTCCTGGTCCCCGAGATCAAGTCATTGGACCAGTACGATTTCTCTCGGGCCAAGGCGGCGGCGAGTCTGGCGTGGGGTGCTGCGGGCCGCATTCGGGGGAGCAGGTAACCCGAGGGCCTTTGGGGAAGGGACAGGGGCGCCAGGCTGGGGCGCGGCAGGTGCGGGGGGCGGGGCGCCAAGCCGGGGGCCGTGGGAAACAATAGCATCGGGGCTGCCCAGGGTCCCCCGAGCTCTCGGTCTCTGCTAAGCTGGGCCTCCAAGCTTCCTGCTCGGCCTGGGCCCTTGGACTTTGCCCGCCCGGGTCGCTGGAACGCAGTGGGGGGGTGGGGCCCGCCAAGCAGCTGTGCGCCGGGGGACCCTGGGATCAGAGCCCCCAGGTGAGCAGGGGCGGGGTCTGCAGACCAATTTTGGGTGTGTGGGGGAAGGGTCTCCTGCTACGGTCCTCTGCTTCCCGCCTCCACCCCCACTCCTCAGACCCCAGGGCCTCCCTGCATGGCCAACTCCCCTTTTACACACATTAAAAGCCTATAAGGATTCCCCCAACCCCACCCCAATCCCCACCGCACAACACATACCCTGGCTTGGACTCCCCGAGGAGCGTTTTAAGAGCTCAGATATACAGATCTACAGCTCTGTGACTGGGACACACACCCTGCATTGGCTCTGTCTGCGTTTCGGGTGACCAGAGTGTGTCCGGGGGACTCTGGGAACCCTCTCCCGGCCCCCCCCCCCCTTCGTCTCGATGGCTCTTGCTACAGGATGGCAGCTGTGACTTATTGCCCCATTTTCCTGAGGATTCAGGCGGGCATAAATGGCTCATCCACCAGGTGTCCTGGGGTGGCAGCCTTGGCTGGCAGGCCTTCTCTTAATTGAAGCCGACCCTCTCTCTGCTCCTTCCTCATGCACACAGGCCTGAGGGATTAGGGCTATCCCTACTGGGGAGAGTGGGGGTGAGTTATCAGACCCGGGAAGGCTCTCCGCGTCCTGGCTTTGGGCAGCTTCAGCCACCGCCGGCCAGAGCTGCTGGGAGGCCAGGCTTCGTCTTGGGAAAAACAGGGGTTAATTAAAGTCTAGGCCTTCCTGGGAGCAGCAGCAACAGTGTGTGTGTGTGTGTGTGTGTGTGTGTGTGTGTGTGTGTGTGTGTGTGTGTGTGTGTGGTGGGGGAGATGCCCTGCCCTCCCACTGATCTTGGCACTAACTGGGTACAGCCCCTCCCCTGACTCTGTTGCCTTCCCAGACCGACCTGTTCTGGGTGTGGGTCTCCTGTGAGAGCTGTCCATCATTTGCTTCTGCCCAGCCCTGTCTTTCCCACTTTCTCTTAGTCTCTCTGCACCGTCCGCGGATGGCCAGCTAGCTCCGACACCTGCCCACCCGCTAGGAGTTTGCTAGAGAAAGAAAAGATTTGGGAGTTGGGACCTATGTCCAAGTCCCTCACATGCTGAAAGAATTCGATTATAAAGATTGGCTCTGTAGGCTTTTTAATTAATTTTTTATTTTTATGCGTGTATATTAGTGTGGGTGTGCACCACGGCATGTACATGGAGGTCAGCATCGGTGGAGTCAGTTTTCTCCTTCCACCTTTATGTGAGTTCTGGACCCCTGAGGTTGTCTGGCTTTAGGAGTAGGCACCTATACCCACTGAGCAGTCTAGCTGGCCCAAGAGCACAACTGTGTTAAGTCATAATCAGGTTCGAGTCCCAGCCCCTCTGCAGTGTGGAAGAATAATTCAGATTCTTTGAACTTCTGTTTCTTTTTGTATAACAAAAAGGTGTTTGTCCGCTTCTGTGTCCGTGCCTGCGAAAAGAAATCGCTTCCGCGTGGCACGTGTGGTGGTTTTCCACCCCAGTACTTTTTTTTTTTTCTTCAAGACAGGGTTCCTCTGTGTAGCCCTGGGTGTCCTGGAACTCACTCTGTAGACCAGGCTGGCCTTGAACTCACAGAGATACTCCTGCCTCTGCCTCCCGAGTGCTGGGCTTAAAGGCGTGCGCCACTACTGCCTGTCGACCTCAGTACTTTTTTAAAAATTACATTTACTTATCTGTGTGTGTGTGTGGGGGGGCACATATGTGGAGGTCAGAGAACAACATGGGTCCTGGGCATCAAACTTAGATTGTCAGACTTGGTGGCAAGCACCTTTATCTGCTGAGCCATCCTGCTAGCCTAAGACCCCCAGTACTTTTGGGGCCAAGTTGCTGAGAGGTAAATTCATTGTACTATGTGGCACAGGACACAGTGGTTGCTGCCGGGACTGGAGAGAGTGGTGTTTTGGTAATGCCTTTCACTGTCCCTTAGCCAGAGCACAGTGCAGAAGTTACTGTATCATTTTACAGATGGGAAGGAAAGCCCCTTGAGGGAGCCCCACAAGTTCAGATTAACCATTCCTCTTCCAATTGATCCAGTCCCTTCCACTTCCACTGAACAGTGTAGCACTGCTCAGTGGCTACAGCTGCCCTGGGGATCAAATTCAAATTGTCATCTACCTGTCTCTCCCAAACAAGGGGTGTGGGGTGCTGGAGGAAGTAATGAGCAACAGAACTAGGCTAGATCAATCCCTAAAAAATATTCTGTCTGTCTATCTGTCTATCTATCTATCTATCTATCTATCTATCTATCTATCTATCTATCTATCTATGTATCTATCTATCTGTCTATTTATCGTGTGCTTCTGGTGTGTGTGGAGTCAGAAGACGGCTTGGGGGTGTTACTTGGTATAGGTGTCAGGGACTGAACTCAGTTTGTCAGGCTTGGTGGCAGGTACCTTTCCCAGCCAAACCGTCTCTCTCTTCCTGGTGTTTTTTGTTTGTTTTGGTTTATTTTGGTTTATTTTTTTTAATTATCAGCACTTGTGTTGGAGCCTAGGGCCCACATGCTAGCAAGAGCTATGACTCCAGCCCCTCACTGGGGGATTCTAGGGAGGCCCTGTACCACTGAGCCACACCCCAGCCCCTCACTGGGGGATTCTAGGGAGGCCCTGTACCACTGAGCCACACTTAAGCCCCTCACTGGGGGATTCTAGGGAGGCCATGTACCACTGAGTCACACTCCAGCCCCTCACTGGGGGATTCTAGGGAGGCCCTGTACCACTGAGCCACACTTAAGCCCCTCACTGGGGGATTCTAGGGAGGCCCTGTACCACTGAGCCACACTTACAGCCCCTCATTGAGGAATTCTAGGGAGGCCCTGTACCACTGAGCCACACTTACAGCCCCTCATTGAGGAATTCTAGGGAGGCCCTGTACCACTGAGCCACACTTAAGCCCCTCACTGGGGGATTCTAGGCCTGTGCTCTGCTGCTGAGCCATAGTCTCAGCCCTCTTTTTACTTTTTATTTTGAGACAGCCTCACTAAGTTGCCCAGGTTGACCCATACTCTCTCATTCTGTAGCCCAGGCAGGCTTTGGGCTTCCTTTTCTGAATATATACACACATATATACTTATATATGTATATATGTGTATATATATTATTGTGTGTGTGGACATGTGCACCACAGAAGGCATGTGGAGGTCAGAGGACAACTTTTGGAAGTTGGTTCTCTCCATCCATCTCTGTGTGGGTTCTGGGTATAGAACTCAGGTCACCAGGCTGGCAGTGTTTAGCCATCTCACTGGACCCCAACTGTGATCCCCCCTGCCTCAGCCTCCTGATTTGCTGAGATAATAGGCTTATGCCATAAGGCCCTACAAACTTGGTATTCTTTACAAATGCCTTTCAAGAGGCAGGCCATTGCTGGGTGCTAAGGGTGTGGAGGAGATGCTGGGAGAGATCCAGGAGAATGGGGATGGGTACCAAGTTAGATCCTGGATACCTATAGTGGTAAGACCTGGTGTGGTCCAAGCAGCTAGGCCTGGAGGAGAAAATCTTCCAGAGAGAGAAGAGGGGCCTCTCCCTGGAGAAGCAGTCTTGAAGTTCACCAAGGGGGAGGGGCCTGTGTATTCAAAGAACTCAGAGGAGAGCTTGAAGCTCCTCCCGGTGACTGGAGGGCCTAGCAGGATGCAGAGTGCCCTCCAGAAGGGAGACCGCTCAGACCAAGATCTGAGGGCACTGGGGAGTCAGAGAAGGTGTCTGGGGACCAACAAGATCAGACCGGCAGTGAACTGGGGCCTGGGGAGGGGTAGTTCTGGTGTCCCCCAAGGCATGGGTGTGAGGAATGCAGGCTGGTGGGCTCTGAGGAAACAGACTTGGAGATAAGGAAGGGTTCTAAGTCAGTCTGAGAAATACCGAATGCCATTCCTTTAGGCCTTGAGAGTATGGGATAGGTATGTGAGGGAAACTAGCTTCATTTGGGCTCCCCTATTTCCTGGCTGTGTGATCCTGGACAAGTTAGCTCAGCTCTCTGAGTCCAAGTTTTCTTATCTGTGCATGTACAGGTATTAGAATAAATGTCTCGGGCTAGGAGTGGAGCTCAGTCCCACACAAGACAAGACCTTATTTGCCAGGACAACAACAGACGTTTGCTTTAGGATTAAACACATAGAAGGTCATGGAATGGACAGTGCTTGCTGTGTTATAGAAATGTTCTGCCCAGTAGGGTTGGGACTAGCCCCCATATGGTTATTGAGCACTTGAAATGTGGCTAGTATAATCCAGATGTGCAGGTAATATAAACACTGGAACAAAGTATGTTGCCACACACCTGTCACTCTAATACTAGGGAGGCAGAAGCAGGAGATCATGGGTTCAAGGACCCTGTCTTAAAAAACAAAACAAATGAACAACAACAAAAAAACCCAGCCGGACATGGTGGTGCCCACCTTTAATCCTAGCACCCAGGAGTCAGAGGCAGGCGTATCTCTGTGAGTTCTGGTCTACAGAGCGAGTTCCAGGATAGCCAGGGCTACACAGTGAAACCCTGCCTCAGAAAAACAAAAGAAAACGCCAATAACAACAAAACAGAACCCAGAATGTGGGGCTGTGGCTCAGCTGATAGAGTGCTTTGCCTAGCACGAAGGAAACCTGGGTTCTATGCCCAATACCACATAAACTGGTCATGGTGGGGCACACCTGTCACCCTAGCACCTGGGAGGTAGAAGCAGGAAGATCACAAGTTCAAGGTCATCTTCAGCTGAGTTTGAGGCCAACCTAGGCTACAAAAGGAAAGACTCTATCAAAACAAAAATCAAAATCAAATAGCCTATTAATGTTTTGATACTCATTATGTATTGAAGTGGCTGTTAGGATGTGTACTGGGCTGAATAAACTGTCACCAGATGAATGGTCTTGGTTTTGACTTTTAACTTTTTATTTTTAGTATTTTCTCGCTATTTCATTTTTAAACTAAAATTTTGTGTGTGTGTGTGTGTGTGTGTGTGTGTGTGTGTGTGTGTGTGTGTGTGTGTGGCACATGCACGCAAGCATGTATACCATGTACATGCCATGGTTCGTGTTGCAGGTTAGGGTTGATCTCTCCTTCCACCATATGGGTACCAGAGATTAAACTCAAGTTGTTCGGTTCCATGTCAAGTGTCTTTACCCTCTGAGCCATCTCACTGGTCCATTTTGTTTTGTTTTGTTCAGATGGTATTATACTCTATAGTTCTGGCTATCAAAGAGCTTACTGTGTAGCCCACATTGGCCTTGAACCTATCCTCCTGCCTCAGCCTTCCAAGTGTTGGGGTTACAGGCATGAGTTACCTCATCTGTCAATTTTGCCTTTTTGAAACAATTTTACTATATAGTCCAGGATGGCCTTGAACTTGTGACCCTGTTGCCTCTGCTTCCCAAGTGTGGCACCATGCCCTGCTGGCTGTCTCTACACTGGAGGAAGATGGGACAGTCTTAAATTTTGCTAAACTTCACACATTCCTACCTTGTGTCCCCTCACCCCAAATGCCAGTCAAGTGGAAGGACACTGGTGTAGAATGAGTGATAATACATCTGAGACGAGGGCTGTGGATGTACCTTAGCTGATAGAATGCTTGCCTAGCATGCTCAAGGCTCTGTGTTCAACCCCCAGCAAGGCATAAACTAGTGGTGGCACTTGGATGACTGTACTCCTGGCACTGGTATGGTGGAGGCAGGAAGATTGGAAACTGGAGTTCGTCCTTGGCTATGTAGCAAATCTATGGCTACTTGAGACCCTGTCTCAAAATAAAATGAAGCAAAAGTCAGTGATAAGGGGTTCTAGGTCACTTTTCTTCCTCAGGGAAAGTCCTTACATTTTGCTCTTGGGAACAGGAAGTGCTCCTGGGGGGGCGGGGGGGGCTGGGGAGATGAGGAGGGTCAGGATTTGTATGATGTCGGGAGATTGGCTGCAGCGTGGGGCAGGTAAAGTCGGGGTGGTGATTTGTCACTGGGATGTAGACTGGGGGGTGGGGTGTGTGATGGCAGGGTGGAGGAACAGTAGGGCACATCCTGGTCTGCACAGGTGGCATTCACATGGCCACAGAGCCTACACAAGATGGGGTGGGGCTCATTCTTCTGGAGTAAGATAGCAGGAGGAAGGGCCCTGGAAGGAGGTACTGGGCACGGAGCCTAGGTGCACTGTGGACCTGTGAGTGTGTGTTTGGCTGGCTGCTGTTGGCCTTGGGGAGGCTAGGGACAGAACGGAAGCTGGGTGTAGGATGGTAGCCAGGACAGGGAGGTTGAGGTAAGGCCAGTGATAGGACAGTAGGGCCAGGGAGAGGAGGAGTTGAGCCTTTAAATTCTTCATCTTTCTTTAAAAATTTAAAAATTACGTTTTTAAAAAAATGTTGTGTGGGCATGCACCTCTTGCGGCACAGATGCGGAAGCTAGAGAACACCTTTTGGAAGTGGATCCCCCCTTCCGTCACGTGCAGCCTGGGCATCAACTCAGGTTTTGAGGCTGGACAACAAGTGCCTTTACCCGCTGGGCCATCTGGCCAACCTGAAATCCCTCATCTTTCAAGGAGCAAAGCTAAGGACTCTCCATAGGAGTACAGCCCTTCCTGGGAAGGTCACATGTGGCTTTAGGGGGTGTGGAAGGAGATGTGGCAAGACCGGGTTTCTGTGGATGATGCCAGGTCTTTAGGTCAAGCGGTCTCTTGGGAGCCTGGCTCTGAAGAATGAACGGTCTGGTCTGATGTATCTTGTTCACATTGTTGATGTATCTTCTTCACTTGTTGTGAAATCCAAAAGGCTCCCAAACATGTTTCCCCCTCTGGTGCTGAGCCATACCCCCAGGCCCTCACTGGGGTTTCTAGGCAGGGGTTCTGCCCCTGAGCTACACACCCCCAGCCCCTCACTGGGGGATTCTAGGTAGGGGCTCTACCCCATTCTCCTCCTCCTCCTCCTCCTCCTCCTCCTCCTCCTCCTCCTCCTCCTCCTCCTTTTCTTTTTCTTCTTCTCTTTGGTTTTTTCGAGACAGGGTTTCCCTGTGTATTCTTGGCTGTCCTGGATTTGTACTGTAGACCAGACTGGTCTTGAACTCATAGAGATCCGCCGGCCTCTGCCTCCCGAGTGCTGGGATGCCTGGCTCCCTCACCCACTTCTTTCACACACATTTACCGGCTGCGGTGATTAAAACAGGGATTGAGGCTGTCAGTCCCTGACCAAGTGATCTTAATTAGTCACCTCCTCTCTAACCTCACGAGTTCTTCCTGGTTTTCTCCTCTTTTTAAAATAGACTTTGTACTTTGATAGTTTCATACACATATGTATACAGTGTATTTTTATCCCATCCACGTCAGCTACCCTCCCTGACTCTCCCTGTTTGGTTGTTGTTGTTGTTGTTGTTTTAAGACAGGGCCTCTCTTTGTAGTCCAGGTTGACCTGGAAGTTAATGTACCGTGTTGGCCTTGAGCTTGCAGAAGTTTTCCTGCCTCAGCCTCTTGAGTGCCGAGATTACAGGAGTGACCTGCCACTCCACACTGGTTTTCCTGCCTTGATTTTATTACAGATATATATAGTGTGTGGGGTGGGTGGGTGGGTATTGATGCTGTGGTGCGTGCATGGAGGTCAGAAGATAACATTGAGGAATTCGTTCTCTCCACCTTTATGTGGTTCTGGAGAGTTGACCTTAGGGTTGCTACTTTATCTGCAAGCGTCTTTGCCCGCTTAGCCATCCCTTTGCCCTCTCTTTTGATTTTTTATTTATGTGTGTATGTGTGTGGGGGGTGTCCGTGCTATGGAGTATATATGAAGGTCAGAGGGCAACTTGTGGGCGTTGGTTCTCCTTCCACCATGTGGGTCCTGGGCATGGAACGTAGGTTGTCGGGCTTTGTGGCAATGTTGAGCCGTATTATTGACCACTTTTTTTTTTTTTTTTTTTTTTTTTTTTTTTTTGGTTTTTCGAGACAGGGTTTCTCTGAGTAGCTTTGCGCCTCTCCTGGAACTCACTTGGTAGCCCAGGCTGGCCTCGAACTCACAGAGATCCGCCTGGCTCTGCCTCCCGAGTGCAGGGATTAAAGGCGTGCGCCACCACTGCCCAGCCCACTTTTTTTTTTTTAAGACAAGGTCTCACTGTAGCTCCGACTGGCCTTGATCTCTCAATCTGCTTGCCTCTCAAGTGCTGCAATTATAGACACGGGCTTTTGGTGGGCGTTTTGAGTCAGGGTGTCATAGCACAAACTGGCTTGTTACTGTTTCATAGTTTTTCTTTCTCAGTTTCCCAAGGCTAGGATTACAGCTGTGCACACTGGGCCTGCCTCTCTTCTGTACCCCTTAAGTATGGTTTTCCTGGCTGACTCAGTATTCCCCTAAGCCCCTGATCCTTATGTCCCCAAGGCCTGGCACACCCAGCTTTTACCTTTGCCTCTTGTCTCTCCTGTTTCTGCTCCCTCCCCACGGAGCCCTGCTCATCTTCTCTCTCCTCTTTTTCTTTAGTCCAAATTTAACCCCCTTTGTCTCCTCAAGGAACCTGCTCTCTGCCTGCCTTTGGCACATACATCCTGGAGGCAGCCTCACAAGCACCCCAGCCACCAAGATGACAGAGGGTACAGGGTCTGCTTAAGGCCTGGGTTTGAGTGTCAGCCCTGCCATTGGAGACTCAAGTAGCCTTAGCCGGTCACTCTCCTTCCCTGTGCATTCTCTGTAAAGTTAGTTGCCATCTGTAAAGTGGAGTTTCCAGGGCTGTGGATGGGGCTGGCTGGGTAGAGTGCTTAGGAGCATGTGGGAAGCCCTTCGCTCTGTCCCCAGCAGGGTATAAACTGGGCATGCTGGTGCATGCCTGTGATCGTAGGACTCAGGGAGTGAAGATGGGAAGGTCAGAAATTCAAATCATTCTTAGCTACATGGCAGTTTTGAAGCTAGCTTGGGATACATGAGATTCAACCTCTAAAATCTAGACAAATAGGCACTGAGGAGATGGCTCAGTGGGTAGCGTGTCTTGCTGGGAAAGCATGAGGACCCGAGTTCAGATCCCTAGCATCCAGAGAAAAAAGGACTGGACAGGCTGTAACCTAAGCTCTGGAGAGGTGAAGACACATGGATCATGGAGGGCTCACTGGCCAGCTAGTTCAGCTGGAATGGCAAGGTTCAGTGAGACTCCCAGGTTGAGTGAGAGACTCTGTCTCCAAACACCAGTAGAGGTTGGAGATATGCTCAGCTGTCCAGAGTTCTTGCTGCCGTCCTAGCTCATTTCCCGACTTCAGTGTCTGGTGGCTCACAACTACCTGTAACTGTAGCTTCTGAGGGTCTGACTGGCACCACCCTCTTCTGTCCTCGGAGGGCACCTGTTCAGGGTGCTTGTGCACATGTGCGCACACACACATTTTTAAAAATTTAGAGCCATACAGGAACATAATCAGTAGGGGCCTCTGGCTTCCACAGGCACACACACACACACACACACACACACACACACACACACACACACGGAGGGGAAAAAGGAGTACCGTGTGTCTTGGCTGCTTTCTAGATTTGAAGCCTTAAAATGAAATCAACACTCAGAATTCTCACTCCCTTCCCAGCTCAGGTGGCCTGGAACACCCTGCAGTAACCCTGGCAAATGGCTTGTATCTGTGTGTCTGGCCCTGTACTCCTAGGCCAGACCCTCCCTTCCTTGGGATCATGTCTGTGTAGGGCAG
Source organism: Peromyscus californicus insignis (assembly GCF_007827085.1). NCBI lineage: Eukaryota > Metazoa > Chordata > Mammalia > Rodentia > Cricetidae > Peromyscus > Peromyscus californicus. The sequence continues at coordinate 45,433,225 of NW_026294540.1, forward strand.
AGAGGTGAGACGGTGGGCCGTGTGTTGATCCAACCCTCCGTGTCCCTCCCCACTGCAGAGCACGTGCCCTCGGAGCTGTGGGAACCTTTCTACACAGACCAGTACGCACAGGAGCATGTGAAGCCCCCGGTGACGCGTCTGCTGCTCTCTGCGGAGCTCTACTGCCGGGCCTGGCACCAGGCACTGCCACAGCTTGAGCCACCCCCCAGCCCCTCTGCGCTGCTGGCCTTGCTGGCGAGGAGGGGCACGGTGCCCTCCCTGCCTGAGCACCCGGTGCGCGAGGCTGACCTGAGACACCAGCCAATTCTCATGGTAGGCTCTGCTCCTGGCCTGTGATGCCCCGCCTACCAGGCTTGGCTCCTCCCCTTAGCCACCCTAACATTCCTGAGTTCACCTTTTACCCATCTCCTTTCAAGCTCCACCTACTAATCCTGGTTTCTCCCACCAAATTTTTTCTTCTCTAGCCACACCCCCATGCTCAACTCATTAGGTGTAGCTCCTCCCACAAGCTTAGCTCCTTCTATCAAACCTATCTCCATTTTCCAAGCCTTGCTTCTCTCATCGAGCTAAGGGCATCACACTCAGTTCTGACTTTTATGCATGGCTCCTCCCTCAAGTTCCTGTAGCCTTCCACTCTTCAATCTCCTCCAGCCAAGCCTGGTTCTGCCCCTGATTTCCATACATGGGCCACTCTATTGTAAATCCTGGTGTTTAGCTTCAAAGCCTAGCCCATTCTGTGTGCCTCTCTCTAGCCCACAAGGTCCTACCTGCCAATCCCTAACCCCATCACCAATCCCTGGCCCAGCTCCTCCTACTTCCAAGTTTTTCCTCTTCTTTGGAACTAGAGGTGGAGAAGTAGCTCCCCGCCCCGCCTTCTGGTCTCATCTTCCAGCCTTTGCCCCCACAGGGTGCCCACCTGGCTGTCATTGATGCCCTCATGGTTGCCTTCTCCTTTGAGTGGACAAAGACACTGCCCGGTCCCTTGGCTCTGAGCAGCTTGGAGCACAAACTCCTTTTCTGGGTAGACACAGTAAGTAGGGTCAGACCAGGCCATGAGTGGAGACAGTGGCGTTGGCCAAGGGATCAGGTACTGACTTCTCTCTTATCCCTAGACCGTTCGACGACTGCAGGAAAAGACAGAGCAAGAAGCAGCCCAGCGTGCATCTCCTGCAGCTCCTTTGGATGGGGCTGCTCCTGCCCAGCCCTCGGTGAGGCTAGGGCAATGGATGGAAGGATGGATGGATGGATGGGTGGATGGATGGATGGATGGATAAATGGATGGGTGGGTGGATGGATGGATGGATGGATGGGTGGGTGGGTGGATGGATGGATGGGTGGGTGGGTGAATGGATGGATGGATGGATGGATGGATGGATGGATGGATGGATGGATGGATAGGTGGATGGAGGATGGATGGATGGATAAATGAGTGGATAGATGGATAGGTGAATGGATGGGTGGATGGGTGGATGGGTGGATAGGTGTATGGGTGGATCAGTGGGTGGGTGGATGGATGGATGGATGGATGGATGGGTGGGTGGGTGAATGGATGGATGAGTGGATAGAGGATGGATGGATGAATGGGTGGGTGGGTGGGTGAATGGATGGATGGATGGATAGGTTGGTGGATGGGTGGATGGATGGATAGATGGGTGGATGGATGGATGGGTGGATGGATGGATGGGTGGGTGGGTGGGTGGATGGGTGGATGGAGGATGGATGGATGGGTGGGTGGGTGGGTGAATGGATGGATGGGTGGATAGGTGGATGGATGGGTGGGTGGATAGGTGGGTGGGTGGGTGGATGGGTGGATGGAGGATGGAAGGGTGGATGGGTTGGTGGATGGATGGATGGATAAATGGGTGGATGGATAGGTGTATGGATGGGTGGGTGGATGGGTGGGTGGGTGGATGGGTGGGTGGGTGGATGGATGGATGGATGAATGGGTGGGTGGGTGGAGGATGGATGGATGGGTGGATGGAGGATGGATGGATGGATGGATGGATGGGTGGGTGGATGGAGGATGGATGAATGGGTGGATGGGTGGATGGATGGATGATTGTGAGGCTGGGTGGGAAGGAATGGGCTGCACCTCCTGGCCATTGCTGAGGTTGGGGGTGGGCCTGGAGGTGACTCTCTTTTCCTTTCTCTCTGCACCTCTTTTTGCACCGACCCCTGCTGTCCCCTTCTCTGTCCCTCTGGCAATAGTGCCCCACACGCTGGTACTGGAAGCTGGTTCCTGTAAGTGGGGCTGTCTGTCTTGTCTGCCTGTTCTGCTTGTTTCTGTCTTGTCTGTGTCTGTTTCTGCCTGATGGTCTGCATCCTACCCCACCCCCAGCTGTGAGCAATGGAGGTAGCACCCTGGCCCTGGGGATTGGGAGAACTTTTTGGAACCCAAGATGTGGGGAATCTCTGTCATTAGCAAAGATAGAGGTGGGCATGCTTTTGCATATCTGTAACCCAGCTTCTAGGAAACTGAGGCAGGAGTATTGCAAACAGACAGAGGGTTGAAGCTGGAGAGGTGCCTGTAACTCCAGCTCCAGGGGATCCAACACCTTCTTCTGGCTTCCATGTGCACCACATGCACATACCCATACCCATACACAAACACATATATATGCACATACAATAAAAATAAATCTGAAACAAAACAAAAACCCGAAGTGGACAAGCTTTTCATTAACTAAGAAGGCAGGACCTTCTGCGCCTGTCCTTAGCCTGAGGAGCAGGGTTCCTTCGCCTACCAGATATATAGACACTGACCATAAATTGCAGATACATGGAGGGAATCTTTCTAGCCAAGAAGATCTTCAACTTTCCTAAGGGGTGGGGGCCTGAGGTTTAGAAGATTTTAAGTTTTCTCTCTCTCCTACATGTGATCTTGCACAATGGTCTAAATCTCCCTTTGCTTCATATAATTTATTCCTGCAGTATATAAATAAAGGGAAAGTGGAGGCTGAATAGGGGTCCCCGCCTTTGCTCACTGCTTCTCCCCACCCTGGAGTCTGGGTTGGGGGGTTGATTATTTCTTCTGCCTACCTGCTTCCTCTGCATCTTCTTCCTAAGCCGGGGCCTGGGCTTGTCATGGGAGGCTGCTTTTGTGGGGTTCCTCAGGGCTGGGAGGAGCTGGGGTCCCCGAAGCTGGCCAGAGTATGATTAGGGAACTAGATGGCCAAGGCTGAGGACAGGGGTCAGCACTCCTCCTTTCCCCGGAGGAGGCTTTGGGGGTCCAGCAGGCCTTGCTGACGGCCGCTCCTTCCCCCCCCCAGCACGCAATTGCCTTCTGTTTGAAGGAGTCGGGGAACAAACCCCCTATGGTAATGTATGCCCCTTCCCTGGGGTCTCAGGAGGCCCTGTCCCTAGCCCCTGCTGCTGGCCTGGCTGCTCGCAGACAAGTCTTCTGCCTCTTGCTGCTCTCCCTTCCCTTGCTCCAGGCTGGCCCCCTCCCCTCCCATTCTGGCTCTGGGGATCCCGAGCTTCCCACCCCTTCATGGCAGAAATCCCGGTCTTCCCTATTCCAGCCTGCATGCTTGCCAGCCTGAGGAGGGCCAGCCTGACTGCTAACCTCACTCTGCTCCTGTCCACAGATTCGATACCGCAAGGACCGTGCCATCGCCCGACGGGCCCCCTGCTTTCCAAATGTGACTACCCTTCAGGACCTGGCCAGTGGGGCAGCACTGGCTGCCACCATCCACTGCTACTGTCCCCAGCTATTACGGCTTGAGGGTGAGTAGTGGATAAGTCAGCCCTGATCTGGGAAGGCATCTCGGTCTGCAGGACCGGTGTGATTCAGTATTGAGCCAAGGTCTCACACAGCCTAGACTAGCCTTGACCTCACTTTGAACTTCTCATCTTCCTGCCTTCACCTCCTGAGTGCTGGGATGACAGGTGTTCACCAACATGTCTGGTTCATGCAGTGCTGGGAATAGAATTCAGTACTTCATGCACGCTCAGCGAGCACACTCCCAGCTCAGTCACATCCCCAGCCTCTGAAGTCTGCTTCTAGAACCAGAACATTGAGGCTTGCATCTCTCTCTTCCCTTAGTTAGCTCTGTGACCCCGTACAAGAGGCTAAGCTTCTCTGTACTTTCAAGTGTTCATGCTTGTGGAAGGTCATGTTCCAGACCCCACTTTAGATGCCCCAAAACAGAGGTATACTCCTGACTTCTGGACATTCTGATTGAGGAAAAGAGATAATAAATTCATCTGGAAGTATCTTTTGGGTCAAATGAGGTGCCCAAAGGGCAGTAGTTGGCTAAGAAAAAGAGGCTTGTTTTGAGACAGAGGTCTCTCTGTAACCCAAGCTGGCCTCAAGCTTCCTATCTTCCTGCCTGAGGCCTCTCATGTGCTGGGATTACAGGTACATGCTTCTACATCTCCCTAGCAAAAAGTGTTTTGTTTTGTTTTTATTGAAACAAGAGTCCCATATAGCCCAGGCTGGCCTCAAACTCACTGTATACCCAGGATAGCCCTGAACTCCTGATACTCCTGCCTCTACCTTCCAAGTATTGGGATTACAGACATGTATCCCCCAGGCCAAATTTATGGGACACTTGGGGGTGCAAGCCAGGCTTTGCATATTATATACAAGCATTCTTCTCAGCCCTTAGGAAGCTGGATTTTTAAAGATTTTTCTTAGCTTTAAATTATATGTATATGTGTGTGGGACTGTGCACATGTGAATGCAGGTAGCCCCGGAGTCTAGAAAAGGGTGTTGGATCTCCTGTAGCTAGACCCTTCTGATGTGGTGTTGGGAACTGAAGTCAGGTCCTCTGCTCTTAACTGCCAGGCCTTCTCACCAGAAAACGTGTTTTGAGAAGGATAGGAGATGGTTCAGTTGATAAGCTGGGTTTGCATTCTCAGCACCCACGTAAGTGTCTCTGTATAGCAGTGAGTACCTATAGTCCAGTGCCAGGAAGGTGGAGACAGGAGGATTCTGGGGACGCACTGGCCAACTAGTCCAATCAGCAAGCTCCAGTTTCCGTGAGAGATTCTTAGAATCCTAAGGTAGAGAGCACATGAAAGGAAGGCACCCACTGTCAACCTCCAGCCTGCAGACTTGTGCCCACACGTGCACATGCACACAGAGGACAAGAACAGAAGAGCTCTTGAGTTGAGTCGTAGGGGATCAACACTTTATAGTGTGCACTTTGCAGAAAGTATAAGACCTGGCTCGTAGGAGGGCTTCCCTGGGACTCCATCTTCCTTTCCATTGAGTTGGAGACCCAGACATACTGTCCCCACAGAGGTGTGCCTCAAGGACCCCATGTCTGTGGCAGACAGCCTGTACAACCTCCAGCTGGTGCAAGACTTCTGTGCCTCCCATCTTCCTCGAGGCTGCCCCCTGTCCCTCGAGGACTTGTTGTATGTCCCACCACCCCTCAAGGTAAGGTCATCTTGGGAGTGTGGGGGTGAGACTCCGGGCCTGAGGTCCACGTCCAGGCCTGTTCCACCAGCTGGCTGACCTCCTTCTGGCCTGCAGGTCAATCTGGTGGTGCTGTTGGCTGAGATGTATATGTGCTTTGAAGTTCTGAAGCCTGATTTTGTGCAGGCCAAAGACTTACCTGATGGACATGGTGAGCCCTGGGGTCCTGGGCTTGCCTTGGGGTCTGGAAGAGGGCAGAGGAGCCTTGCCCTGCTTGATCTCTCTTTGTCCATCCAGTAGCTATCTCCCCGCGGGGTACTGAGACTTTGCCATCTCAGAACAACAGCGGTAGCAGGTATGGGTCCTCCTTGGGGTGGATGGAGGTCCTCTTTCATGGGGGTTCTCCCTGCCTACCTGGATGCTAGGGCAAGACTGGGGACACCCACGAGAGGTGACTGAAGGTTGATGTGTATCTGTTTGGCAGTTCTCCTGTGTTCAACTTCCGTCACCCGCTACTGTCACCTGGTGGCCCCCAGTCCCCGCTCCGAGGATCCACAGGTGAAGAGAGAATATGGCTTCTGTTACCAGGAAACTTCAACCCCAAGAATCCCCCAGCTGACTTCATGTTGAGTCCTCCAAAGGCCCTCACTGGGGCTTTCTGGCTTCCTTTTTGGCTAGCTTCAAGGCGCCTTGCATCAGCCGGTGTGGTGGCTCACACCTTTAATCCTAACACTGAGGAGGTAGATATAGGGGAATCTTGAGTTGGCGGCCAGCCTGGCCTACACAGAGTGTTCCAGTCCAGCCAGGATTACATAGTGAGACCCCAGCTCAACAAAACAGAGAAGACGCCTTGCATGCCACCAACTAGCCCCAACTGTTAAGATCTGGTTGCTTCATTTTAATTTTTTTTTTTTTTTGGTTTTTCGAGACAGGGTTTCTCTGTGTAGCTTTGCGCCTTTCCTGGATCTCGCTCTGTAGACCAGGCTGGCCTCGAACTCACAAAGATCCGCCTGCCTCTGCCTCCCGAGTGCTGGGATTAAAGGCGTGCGCCACCACCGCCCGGCTATCATTTTAATTTTTAAATTGTGTTTATTATTTGTGTATGTGTGTGGGTGAACATGTGCCTCAATGGGTAGAGGTCCAGAGAGGACAACTTGCAGAAGTTGTTTCTCTCTGGTCACCGTGTAGGTCCCCAATATTGAACTCAGTTCATCAGGTTTGGAGACGAGTGCCCTTATCTGCTGAGCCATCTCATTGGTCCAAAAGAAACTGCTAACTGTATTTTGCAGTACTAGAGATTGAATCCAGGGCCTCACACACGCTAGGCTATTAGTACATCATTGAGCCATCCCAGAAGTTCCAGCCAGTCATTTTTGGAAACCTAGCACAACCGGACATAGAATGACCCATCAGTGACTCACTTGGTGATATTGCAGAGGTTGCCCAGACACTAGCCAACCCCCACATCAGCGACCTTCCCTTCCACCCTGACCATTCACTGTCCCTCCCCAGGCTCCCTGAAGTCATCTCCGTCCATGTCTCACATGGAGGCTCTTGGCAAGGCCTGGAACCGCCAGCTTAGGTGAGTGTACCTTAAGGGGCCCCGTGGCCTTGGAGGAAGGATTGGGCTAATCAGGGGAGGGGCAGAGGCCTGTCCCAGGGGCTGACCCCTCCCTCTGGCCGCCCAGCCGTCCGCTCTCCCAGGCTGTGTCGTTCAGCACTCCCTTTGGCCTGGACAGCGATGTGGACGTGGTCATGGGAGATCCTGTCCTGCTCCGCTCCGTCAGTTCAGACAGTCTGGGTCCCCCACGTCCTGTGTCATCATCGTCCCGGAACCCTGCTCAGCCAACCCCGGAATCTGGAGACCTCCCCACAATTGAAGAGGCCCTGCAGATCATCCACAGTGCTGAGCCCCGGCTGCTCCCTGATGGGGCTGCCGATGGCAGCTTCTACCTCCACTCTCCTGAGGGTCTCTCCAAACCACCGCTGGCCTCTCCCTACCCTCCTGAAGGACCCTCAAAGCCACTGTCTGATGGGCTCAACAAAGCACCCATCTATATATCCCACCCTGAGACCCCTTCAAAGCCATCTCCCTGCCCAGCAGGGGAGATATTGAAACCATCGCCCCCATCTGAGGGTTCCCCAAAAGCTGTGGCTTCATCCCCAGCAGCCAACAACTCAGAAGTAAAGATGACCAGTTTTGCTGAACGCAAGAAACAGCTGGTGAAGGCTGAGGCCGAATCGGGAATGGGGTCTCCAACATCCACTCCTGCCGCACCCGAGGCCTTGAGCTCAGAGATGAGCGAGCTGGGAGCCCGGCTGGAGGAGAAGCGCCGAGCCATAGAGGCTCAGAAGCGACGCATTGAGGCCATCTTTGCCAAGCACAGGCAGAGACTGGGCAAGAGTGCTTTCCTGCAGGTGCAGCCTCGGGAGGCTGCAGGGGAGGCTGAGGAGGAGGCTGAGCTGGGCTCAGTTCCTGGTGGGGAACGACCAGCAGGTGAGGGCCAGGGTGAGCCATCCTCACGGCCTAAGTCAGTCACCTTCTCTCCAGATCTGGGCCCAGTGCCCCCAGAGGGACTGGGGGATTACAACCGAGCGGTCAGTAAGCTGAGTGCCGCTTTGAGCTCTCTGCAACGGGACATGCAGAGGCTCACAGACCAGCAACAGCGGCTTCTGGCCCCTCCAGAGGCCCCTGGACCTGCCCCACCACCTGCAGCCTGGGTCATCCCGGGACCCACCACTGGGCCTAAAGCGGCATCCCCTAGCCCAGCCCGTCGTGCCCCAGCTGCCAGGCGCAGCCCAGGCCCAGGCCCCAACCCAACACCCCGTAGTCCAAAACATGCAAGGCCGGCAGAGCTGAAGCTTGCACCCCTAACAAGGGTGCTCACACCACCCCATGATGTAGACAGCCTCCCTCACCTACGCAAGTTCTCGCCCAGCCAGGTGCCTGTACAGACTCGCTCTTCTATCCTCCTGTCGGAGGGGACACCTCCTGAGGAGACCACCACCAAGCCTTCTCTCATTGAGATCCCCCTAGCCAGCCTGGGAGAGCCTACTGCTGATGAGGAGGGAGATGGGAGCCCCCCTGGGGCTGAGGATTCCTTAGAGGAAGAGGCATCTTCTGAGGGAGAGCCCCGGTCTGGGCTTGGATTCTTTTATAAGGTGAGTCACCTGGGCAGGTGAGAAAAGGAAAAGGTGAGCTAATAGGTGGATGTATGAATGGATGGAAGTGGAGATGTCCTAAGGGGCTGGTAAGGGGGGTGGGAGGTAGTAGATAGGCGTTGGATGGGAGTGGGGGTCTTAGAGAGCTAATAAGGGGGATAGGAGATAGTGGATAGGTGTTTGGGGATAGAGCTTTGGTAGGTCAATGGGGGGGTGGCTAGATGGATAGATAAGTTGGGTAGGTGAGTGAGTGGTAGGTAGATAAATAGGCTGGCTAGGTAGATGGGTAGGTAGGTTGATAGGCTGGATGAGTGATGGATGGGTAGATAAGTTAGAGGGAGGGTGGATGGATAGGTAGGTGTATAGGTTGGTCAAATAGATAGATGGAAGATGGGTCGATATGTGGGTAGTGGGTGAGCAGACAGAGGGAAGGTTGATTGGTAGACAAATAGTTGCTGGGCAGATGGATGGGGTGAGTGAGTGTGAGACAAATGGACCGGTGTGGGTGGCTGGACAAACAGGGCTGGGGTGATCCTAGAGTTCCTCTTTGCTGACCTGTCCTCTATCTTCATGCCACCTGCAGCCTAGGTCACAGTGATGTTGTAACTGAACAATGCATACTCAGTTCCTGCTGGTCTAAACCCATTCTTTTTGTTTGTTTTCCTGAGCAGTTAGGGATTTTGACTGCCCTCTTTTCCCCTGAGGACAAAAGTCCTGCCCACTGCTTTGGGCTCTGCTCCCTTCTGGCCTTGTGTCATTCTCCCCGGCTCCATGTTCAGGACATACTGGTTTGTTCTGGCCTCAAGGGCTTTGAACTTTCTCTTCCATCTGTCTGGAAGGTTCCCCTCACTTCTTCCCAGTGAAGTCAGTCCCTTTCACTATCCCTCAGGGGTCCTTTTGGGAAGCCTCGCTCGGTGCCCCAGAGCAGGGTAGACTGTAGTTCAGCCTGGCAGCACTCCAGGCATAGTGATAGCATTAAAGGTCTACCTATCACTTGATGGTCTTCCCTTTTGGTCAAATGCATTAAGTGTGCAGCTCCCTGGTCTGTAGAGCTGTGCATAAAGTAGGCACCAACTACATACTCTGAGGACTTTTAGAATGGTCAGGTGAGCTACAGGCTGGGTCAGTGGAAAAAAGTCAGGCTCCAGCTTTAGCAGGGAGGGGTGGTCAGCTGGACTCTGATGTCATCCTCCAGGACGAAGACAAGCCTGAGGATGAGATGGCTCAAAAGCGAGCCAGCTTGCTTGAGCGGCAGCAGAGGCGGGCAGAGGAGGCCCGGCGGCGCAAACAGTGGCAGGAGGCTGAGAAGGAACAGAAACGGGAGGAGGCGGCGAGGTGAGCCTGTAGCTGGAACAGGGACGATGGTCTTTGATGTTGCTGCCTCGGTGCCCCCATATTCTACTCTACTTGGTCCCCTTCTGTTCAATCTGCAGGCTGGCTCAGGAGGAGGGCCTAGGCCTGGCCTCTGCAGCCCCCATATCCTCTGCTGCTCCAGTTGCCTCCCTGGCTCCTGCTGCGAGAGCTGTGGCCCCAGCTGAGGAGGAGGTGGGGCCCCGGCGAGGGGACTTCACGAGGCTTGAGTATGAGCGCCGGGCACAACTGAAGCTGATGGATGACCTTGATAAGGTGCTACGGCCCCGGGCCTCAGGGACCGGGGGACCAGGGCGGGGCGGGCGCAGGGCCACCCGGCCACGCTCTGGTTGCTGTGATGACTCGGCCCTGGCACGAAGCCCAGCCCGCGGCCTGCTGGGTGAGGACCCTGTGGGAAGGGCCTACTTTGTAACTGGGAGAGGCTCCATGGTTGTGGAGCAAAGGGAGCATCTGCAGAGGTGTAGTGAGGGGACAGGTGTGTGGGGTGAGCAGGACTTCCAGTGAGGTGGGGGGGGCCTCCCTCCTTGGCTGAATTAGTGAGGAACTCCCTTCTCTGTAGGTATGTGGATGGGAGTGTGAAGTGTAGGGCTAGAGTGTTTGCAGTCTGGAGTGTATAATACCGAGTTCAATCCCCAGCACTAGAAAAAAATTTCCTTGCCATATTAAACCTGGTGTGGTGGCACCTGCCTATCATTGCAACACTCCGGAGGCTGAAGCAGGATTTTGATGTTGATCCCAATCTGGGGTACTGAGCAGGTTTCACTCTGGAGGCTGAAGCAGGATTTTAATGTTGATCCCAATCTGGGGTACTGAGCAGGTTTCAGGCCAGTTCAGGCTACACATTGAGATCCTGCCTTAACACCTGCGTGTGCGCACACACACGCACACGCACACAGAGGGAAAAGTTCAGAGGAGTGGTAGTGACCCAGTTGGTAGAGTGCTTGCCTAGCATACAGGAAGCTCTGGGTTCCGTCCCCAACATAAACCAGGTGTGGAGGTATAGGCCTATAATCCCAGCACCCAGGAAGTAGAGACAGGAGAATCGGGAATTCAAGGTCATTATCAGCAAACGGAGTTTGAAGCCAGCCTGGGCTACAGAGGATCCTGTCTTTAAAAAAAAAAAAAAAAAAAAAAAAAAAAAAGCCAATGAAGCAAACACAAAAAATGGAGTCAGGATGCAAAAGGCCAAAAGGGTCTGGGGAAGGGCAGACCCTGGGCCCTTGGACATTAATGGAGGTAAAGGGGCCTTAGGTAGGGCTGACTGGTCCTGTCTCTTCCTAGGCTCACGGCTCAGCAAGGTCTATTCCCAGTCCACACTGTCCCTGTCTACTGTGGCCAATGAGGCTACCAATAACCTTGGTGTAAAGAGGCCCACATCTCGGTGAGTCTGAGCAGACCGGGGCTCAGAGCCCATCATCATATATAGGCATCTCTGGAATCTAGGGTGGAATATGGATAGATTGTATAGATGGAAGGAAGCACATGTATATACAGATAGGATTTGGGGAACCTAACACAGAGGTCTGGAGAACATGCCCCCATGTAATGTAGGTGCATCAGAGAGGCTGAGTATATGGGAGGGTGTTGCATGCATGGACTTGTGGGAGTATGCAACACACATGTACCCCTCGTCTGCGGCGTCCTGTGCTTGCCTCTTCCCTCATCTCACTGTACACTGTGGGGCTTCCTTCACTACTGACCCCACTTCCATCCCTCCCCTCCCCTGTAGAGCTCCTTCTCCATCAGGTCTCATGTCTCCAAGCCGCCTGCCTGGCAGTCGAGAGCGGGACTGGGAGAATGGGAGCAATGCGTCCTCCCCAGCATCAGTGCCTGAGTACACAGGTAAGTGCGGCTTTGGATCATGTGAGAAGCCACAGGCTCTCTCCCTGCCCCATCCCTGCTGACTGACTGCCATCTAGGTCCCCGGCTGTACAAAGAACCCAGCGCCAAGTCTAACAAGTTTATCATCCACAATGCCTTGTCACACTGCTGCCTGGCAGGCAAGGTGAACGAGCCCCAGAAGAACCGAATTCTGGAGGTGAGCCCTGCACCTGCCTGGGTGTGTAGGGCTGGCTGGTGGGTCAGTGGTCCAGCCTGACCATCTGACCGGCTTCTTAACACCATCCCTCAGGAAATCGAGAAAAGCAAGGCCAACCACTTCCTGATTCTCTTCCGGGACTCAAGCTGCCAGTTTCGGGCACTCTACACTCTTTCTGGGGAGACAGAGGAGCTGTCGAGGCTGGCGGGCTACGGGCCTCGTACTGTCACTCCAGCCATGGTCGAAGGCATCTATAAGTACAACTCAGACCGCAAACGCTTCACCCAGATCCCTGCCAAGACCATGTCTATGAGTGTGGATGCCTTCACTATCCAGGGACACCTTTGGCAAAGCAAGAAGCCTACCACGCCCAAGAAGGGTGGTGGCACCCCCAAATAGTGCCACTTTGGGCGATGCACAGGCTGGGTCTGTTGTGTTTGGGCCACCGCACTCTTGGAGGACAATGCATTATTTCTGGATCCTGTCTGGTCATGCTGTGGGGGGCTGAGCTGGGAGCTTCAGGGACTCAGGGCTCAGTTCAGTCCCCTTGTCTGTCCTCCACTTTCTTGAATAAAATAATTGAAAAGAGAAGCTGAGACATGTGTCTCCTCCCCGAGCTGGACCGAGTTTGTGTCTCGGATTCTCTCAGCAGCTGCAGCCTGTCTCCATTGTTTTCTTGCTGGCCCCGCGGTAGCCTCTGCCAAGGTCTGTGGTGACCTTCCTGTTGACACTCTCTCCCCTGGGATGTTCTCGGCCACCTCTGAACCGACCTGGCAGGAGGTTCCAGACCAGCCAGCCTCTCCTGGGCCTTCCCCGCCCCCACCTGCTAATTTTCCTCCTCCATGTGGCTGTTATTCATCTTCCCTGGCATTTGGTGTGCAGCCAGCTTCTAACTCGATCTCCGTTTCCTCTTGCCAACCTGCCTTCATTTCTGGGCTCAGTTACAGTCTCTGAGCTTGGGATTCTGTGTTCCTTCCTCAGAGTCCTATATCCAAGGATCCAGCTGCCACTGCAGATGCAGGGCTCAGGTGTAAGGCTCACTACAGCCTGGCTTCCCAGACCCTGCCAGATCATACAGCTCACCTCCTAAACCACCCCTGACTATCCCATGAGCCAAGCCAACAGCTGTCTCCAACTGCCCCCTGCTCACATGGCAGCCTGCGTGACCTGCTCAAAACACAAATCTGATTATGTCCCCTGATGCCAAAAGCCCCTTAATGGTTTAGAGGCCACTAATGGCTTCCTAGAACTTAAGCAGTAGGCCTCCACCCTCCACCAGGATGTGGCCTGTGCACAAGGCCTGCTCCTGGCCTCAAGCCAGTGATTCAAGTGCCTTACTAGGTTTCCAGGGCCTGCTGACTACATGGGGCTCGCTCATGGGTCTGTGAAGTCGCAGAGCTGTGACACCCACACAGGGGCCGGCTGCCCCCCAGCTTGAGGCTCAAGCAGGCTTCTGACTGGGCAAGCCTGACAAGAAGCCTGGGGTGGGGCAGGGGAACTGGCCCTGCAGCGTCCAGAACTGGCTCTACAGGGTGAGGGCAGACTGTCCACCTGCCACCGCCCCACCTCCCGTCCCAGCCAATCAGGGCTCAGGACCAGGCAGCTCTAAGGTAGCATGCCCTGAGGCACCTGGGCAGCAGGAAGGAGGCTGAGACAGTGATGTACAAAGAGGGGCTGTATTACAGGGGTGGTTAGGGGGAGGGACCACGGGGGAAAAAAGCGTGGAGGATGTCAGTCTTCCTTTAGGCTCCCGAACACAGCAGCTGGCACGCTCTGCTGCTCCAGTCGGACTTCTGTGGGAAGTGGTTACGGGTCAAGGTGGTTACTCCTGGGGGTGGGGGTGGAGAGTGGCCTACCTCTGCCCTTAACCCCGCCCTGGGCAGGCCACTGACCATTAGGCTCCAGGTCCATCTCGTCCTCGTCCTCGTCCTCGCCCAGCTGGATCTCCTCGGGGTTGGCCTGCTGAGCTAGCTCTGCTAGCTCCTCCCTGGATGCATCGCTCCTAGCGTTGGTGAGGGAAGGTGGTCTCAGTGGATGCCTCCCCCGCAGCCTCCCTGGAACACCCCTTCCCTAAGGGCTGGCCCACGCCCCTCCTGCCCTCACCTCACAAAGAAGATCTTGCTCTGGGCCCTTGCAGGCTGGTCCCGCTCAGCCTCAGCCGCGAGCTGCTCTGCTCGCTGCTCCAGCAACTTCATGTCATCCATGCCGCTCTGCCCCGGAGCCAGGTCAGACACTGGGGTGCAGGGCGGGGAGGGAGGGAAGGTCAGGGCAGACCTCAGGCCCTCCCCAAGGCACATCAGACCAGCCCAGGATGGAGGTTCCCAGCACTGACTCCAGATGCGGCCAGACCCAGGAGACCTAGGCAGGGTAGTGAGTGCTCTGGGATGGGGAGGACATTGCCCCATATGGCTTGGTCATGGGAAGGCAAAGGAAGTTCCAGCAGCTCACCGGTGCCTGTGGCACTGCCTGACACCTTGAGCATCTGTGAAGCCATGAAGTTGACCTGAGTATTGTATGTGGCCTGCACACTCCGACGTATCCTCAGCATCTCCCTGATGGTGTCCTCATTGCCGTGCCGAACCTCAAAGTCCTTCCATGTTTGCCAGAATGCCCCAGTTGTCTGTGGTGGGGTGCAGGTATGCGGGTGAGCTAGGTGCTTGGGACAGATTCCCACTGCTCACCCTTACCTTCCCGAACCCAGGCCCAGCCCTACCCTGGGATCACAGATCTGGGAGCAGAAGCTGTAGATAGCTCGGGCTCGGTCGATTTCACCAAGCTTGCACTCCATGTCTGCAAACCGCAGGCACATCTCACGGGCATGCTCATCGGACAGCACCTGGTACCATGTGGTCAGGGAGAGCAGGCGTGAGGGAAGGGGGTCAGTATCTGGCCTCAGGAAGGCCTTCTTCCACCCTCTACACAGGCAGGCTTCCTGGGATCCTTCTGTTTGCCCGAATCTCAACCCCACACCAGGTCACTAGTGGTGGGTACCTCAATGGCCTTCTGGTAGATGCCACGAGTGTGAGTGACACCATAGATCTCAGCAGCCCGCTTGATGTAGATGTTAAACATGTCATACTGCTGGGCTGGCTCCACTGCCCGGGTAGCGCGATCATACACAGCCATAGCATGACGGGCAAGGCCCCACTCCTCCTCCAGCTGTGCGTAAAGCAGGTACAGGGCTGTATAGGATGGAAGGGTCCAGTTAGCAGTCTACAGCTCAGCCCACACCACCCATCCCAATGTCCTGTGACAGCCCACAGACTTCTCACTCTTGGCATATTTGGGTGGGCAGCCATCTAGTGCCTGCTCGAAGAGGTCCCGTGCGCGCTCCAGCTTGCGGCCCCCATAGCGGGCAATGAATTTGGTCAGGTAGGTGCTCCAGATGTCTGACACGTTGGGCCACTTGAACAGTGAGATACCACGCTCATATGCCTGTTTCCAAGGAAGCCACGGAGGTATTAGTATCCAGATGCCCTTGGCTCATGTCTCCCACAAGCCTGCCCAGGACCTCTTCCTTGCCTACCCTCCATCATAGCACATTTAAGTATGTCAACCTGTCTCCCTCCACCAATTATAGGGACCTAAGGTATGGGCACAACAGGGACTTTCTAACAGTGTGGTACTTCATGGATGAGGTAGCTCCTAACCTCTACAGACACAGGCAGCCAGTGTCCTGGGAAAGGGTTCACATTCCTAGGCAGAAGGACGGGCCACCAGACACACACACAGCCATGTACCCACCCACACCCTGTCACTTGAACAGTGGCCAACGGTGCTGCACACATGGTTCCCACATTTGTTCTATTTCACCCAAGCACTGGCTATGGGGAAAGTGCTCATATCCCATACCATTCACATGCTGAGGCCCTGGTGTCCAGTCCTTTACCATGCAAGCATTTTATTTGGAAATGAGGAAAAAGACTTAGAGTGATATTGTTAGGGTAGGCCTAACCAGTCATGACTGGTGGCTTTACGAGAGATCAAAGACTGAGATGTTGCTCGGTGCTAAGAGCCCCCACTTCGAATGCCCAAAGTCCTGGGTTCCATACATAGCTCTGCCAAAAGGAATAAAAATGGCCCCATGACAGTTACTGCTGTCAGCGTAACACGAGTCTAGAATAACCTAAAGGATTACCTAACTCATGTTGACAGAGGCAGGAAAACCCATCCTAAATGTGTGTGGGGGGTACCATCCCATGGGCTGCGATCCCAGACTACATACAAAGGAGAAACTGAGCCAATCACCAGTATTCATCCCTTTCTGCTCCCTGACTGCAGGTGCACCGTGGATAGCCACAGGATCTTTCTGTTGCCATGTCTGGCCTGCCATGATGGAATAGAGCCTGACCGTGAGCCAGAATAAACTCTTCCTCCCTTAGCTTGCCTTTGTCCGACGGTTTGTCCCAACAACAGTAAGAATAACTAATACAAGCCACCACCCCACGGTCCCGATGTGTCTAAACACAGATGTACAAACACTGACAGCGAGAGGACACAGACAGTGGACATCTGCAGACAACAGAGGAGCCGCCTTACTGCGCCTTGCCCTTGACATGCAGCCTTAGGGCATGCCTCACCTTGAAGCTCTCCTCGAAGTACTTGTGCTCCTCCAGGAACATGGCGTAGTTGATGACGATCTGCGGTGTGGCTATGCGCAGGTCCAGGATCCGGTCATACACGGCCTTGGTTGACTGTGGGGACAGACAGGTCAGGGGATGCTCCGCTCTGGGGCTGGGAACAAGCTCTGCCTCATCTGTGCCCAGGGCAGCTGACCTGGAAGGTGCCCAGACTTTCCTCCAAGTCGGCAAGCATGGACCACACCTTCAGCGACTTGTATACACGGTTCTGCACGGGCTCCGAACCATCAAAGTACTCAGCCCGGCGGGCAGGCAACGCTGTGGCTTTCTGTGGAGAGATAGCGGCAGAGGCAAGGAGACACTGAGAGGCTGTCCTGGGCCCCACTACACATCCCTGGCTGGTCCTCACATCCTTACCCGCAGCAGCTTCAAGGCCTCATCATAATTCTCATGCCGGAGCTCCAACTCCCCACACTGGCACCACACGCTTGCCAGATCATCCACTTGCTTGAAGTTCACCTTGGTGGCCTTCTCTAGGATGACACGGGCCTATGGTGATGGGCAGAGACTGATTGAGGCCCTGCCACGTGGCCACCCCCAAGTCCCATGGTGAAAAGACCTGTATGTAGATGCATGCATAAATGTAACTCACATCATCCAGCTGTCCATTATCTTCATAAAACTTGGCAAATGCAACCCACAGTGTGTGGGGCTTGCCTGTGGCCTTGAAGGGGTCCACTGTCTGCACAGCCTCTGTGTATGTGTTGATAATCTGGAACAGGAGGGTCAGACAGGTGAGGGCAGGGTTGGGCTCTAAGGGGCAGGGCAAGATGGGTCTAGGGACCATCATGTACCTCCCGGGGGCGGCCCTGATGCAGGGCCACACGCTTGTGCCACTCGTGGACATGGTGTGGGTTCTGGCGCAGCAGGACGCTGTTAAGGAGTAGGGGCCGCCGGCTAATGAGCTGCTCGAAGCGGGCCAGGCGCAACTCCAGGTCCACATCATCTGGGAGCCAAACATGTTCATGAAGCTGGGGAGGTTGGAGGTGACAGCACAGGCCTCTGTCTCTAAGCTTCTCTCCTCCCAGCCCAGTGCTGTAGACCCTGAAGAGCTGGGCTGACCACCCTGCACCTAGCCCCAACCCTCCCGCCCGCCATGCTTGTAATCAATTATGGCTATTCCAGGACACCCTGGCCCCAGTGTCCACCCAGCCTTTCTCCTTGCCAGCCTCTGTTCCACCACAATGGCTACGAATTTAACCCTCTCCTCCCTAGCCCACTGTCCCACATCGCACCCTCCTCCTCGCGCCCCAGTTCAGAGGCAGTCTCCATCTTTGCCGCGATCATGCTCTCCTCAAACTGGGCGTAGCTGTCGAACACCTGGGTGAAGTCCCGCACAGTCATCACGGTGCGGACAGCTTCCTCATACACGTCCCGAGCCTGGGGGTTCAGACATGGCGTGAGGAAAAGTCTGTAGGCAAGGCACGAGAGCCCACCCATAAGGACCCACTCATAGCAACCATGGCCTGATCAGTGCTGAGAACAGAAAGGAGTCCTGCTGGCCCATTCCTGCCCTGCACTGCTTAACAGTCTGGAGCTGCAGGGCCTCCTCTGTAAGCTGGGCAGTCCCCTGTGCAGCACCATCTCAAGACTCAAGTGAGACACCTCAATAGAGCCTGTAAGAACACGTGAGGCTGGGCGGTGGTGGCGCACACCTTTAATCCCAGCAGAGGCAAAGGCAGGCGGATCTCTGTGAGTGGAGGCCAGCCTGGTCTACAGAGTGAGTTCCAGAGCTACACAGAGAAACCCTGTCCCTCCCCCCAAACCCCCAAAAAGAATAGGTGAGCAGTGGCACTTCCGCTTCCACAGAACCCTGAGCTCAGCTTGCTGTAAAGCTATTTCTTCCTAATTGCAACATTCCCTTCTGCAGGAAGAAGCAGGCTCCTAAGGCTTGAAAAGTAAATGAAACTTGCAAGATTCACAAGACCCCTCCCCAAGTTATAGAAGCAGTAACAACTGCTAGGCAGGGGAGAGTCTCCAACCAGCCCCCAAGGCCCAGGCTGTCTCCAAGTCATGCAGGAAGGTCCAAGGATACAGCTTTTGTGAATTGTCACCCAAACTAAGGTGGGTTTTCAGTGATGCAACTACTTTGAGTCATCCATGTTCCTGTAATTAACCCCTCACCCATGTTCCTGTAAGGAAGCCCAATAAATTCACTGGTTTGCTATGTGCACACATTTGTAAAATAAAGAAAGAAATCACCAGGTACCCTATCTGTGGAGAAGAGACATTTATTTGTTCATGTCTCGCTAGGAAAAGTCACACAACACAGACTGTCTGTGGAGGCTCCCACTCTCCTCCAAGGCTTGCCTGACCCCTCTACGAGCTCACGTTCTTCCAGACCTACATGCACAGTCCCATCTCCCCACCCCATGTCCTCATGCAAGCACTAGGGGAAGGGGCTCTGTGAGCTTTGCAACTGTCTTGCCTGGAGCCTCCTGCCTTGCCCAGCACCCCACCCCCCACCCCCGCAAATCCTAACCCCTGACATCACCCACTCTAGGCCTCCCCCCTAATTTCTTGAGAGCACAGTAGCCCCAGCTAGTCCTCTGGAGACCCTCTGAGTCCCACCAAACCCTCTGTTCCCAGCATGCCACTGGAAAGCAAGGAGGTAGGAGCAGCCATAGTCAACCTGAGGGGCATTTTTTTCCCATCGGGCGCCTGGTCAGCACTTGGCCTGTGCTATGGCACAGTTCCTTACAGGTGAAGTGCAGCTATCATCCCCATTTTGCAAACAGGGACATCTGTGAGGGAAGCCTGGCTGTGACAGCTGTCACCCCATTGAATGCTAGAGTTGATTCAGTTGATTAGGCTGGCTAGGGAGGTGTCCTTTCCTTCCTCACTGCCCCATGTATGTCCCTCCCAAAGCCGCATGCCATGTCACTATGTCAAAAGGACAATCTTCCCAGAATAGAGAAGCCTGGGCTTCAGTCAGGGTATGTAAGTGGCTGCACTCCTCCAAACAAGCTTTCAAACAGTCAGGAGGTGAGAGAAGCAGACCCTGAGTCAGCCTGCCCTGTCTGCAGGCTGCTGCACCCACCCTCACTGCTGGGATGGCAAGTGTGTGTGTGTGTGTGTGTGTGTGTGTGTGTGTGTGTGTGTGTGTGATGTGTCACACATATCATGTCTGTGGTTGTTTTCCTGCCTATGCACTTGGAGTGACCTCCAGAGACCCACAGCTCAGGCCTAGGTACCCACATACCTTCTCGAAGTGGCCACTGCGGATGTAGTAGTCAGCCAGGGAGCACCACAGCTTGCCCAGCTGGTCGGTGAAGCGGGTGAGCCCACCACGGATTATGGCATCTACATTGAGGGACTGTACCTTGTCCGGGTTCTGGGAGATAAGGTCGCACAGCTCGTGCCACAGCTGCAGGACACAGGGTGTCGGGGGAACATCTCAGTCTTGGTCCAGGAGGGAGGACACGTCTCACCCAGCCTCCCCTCCAGGAGACCTACCTGGTAGTTGGACTTGCCCGCCTTGGACACAAAGCGCTCATCATTGACCACGGTGGCCAGGCGCTGTGCAGCCTCGTCCAGCCGGTCGCTGGATTTGAGGTACTCGATGTACTCCTCGGCACTCTCAGGACTGAGCTGGAGAACACCCACCCCACTGGTGAGTGGGGCTGCAGCAGATGACATTTCACTCCCGACTAAGTGGCTCTAGGCTTCCCACCCCACTTTTACCAGTTTCTTAGCAAACAGCCAGCCCAACTAAGCCAGCCTCAGCTCTCTGGTGGTCCAGCCTGAGCTCAACAGTCCAGCCTCGGACTTTACTGGTCTGGTCTTGGCTCCTCTGGGTCAGTCTTAATACCATGAGTCTAGCTTGGCTACAGTACTTGTGATGGTCAGTGTTAACTATCAACCTGGCAGACTCTAGAATCACCTCAGATGGGCCTGTAGTTACAGCATGTGTGTGAGAGATTATCTGGACTACGTTCATTTATACGAGAACACTCATGCTACTTATGGACGGGGTCATTTCCTGGGCAGGATCCTGTATGATGTGCAGAGTGAGCAGCACACAAGTGTGCATACGTAGCTGTTTTCTGATCTTGGATGTGATGTGACTAGCTTCTCTTCTATGTACCCCTGAACTGTGAGCCCAAACAAACCCTGTTCCTTCAGATTGTTTCAGGGTGTTTTGTCACAGCCATAGGAAGAGGAACTGAGACAGTAATCTAGCCTGGGCCTTCAGCCCTAAGCGGTCCAGCCTTGGCCTTTTCCTTTAGCCTCTACAGCTTCCCCCGCCCCCAACCCTGTCCAACTTCAGTTCTGAGCAGTCCAACTTAGACGCTGATGGTCAGGAAAGGACCTGCTTCTGTCACAAGCTGCACCCAAGCAGTCCCATGCTAAGGGATTTACTGTAACAGATATCACAAGCTGAGCACAAATGCTCCGCCTGCCATGATGCCCACTGCATATGTGTCTTATCCCGCCTCTTACCACGGCTGTGGTTTTCCTCTGTTTCACATAGCTGGTTCACCCATATGTCTACTGAAAGTCCTGTGCAGCTGGTGGTGACTGCCTTATGCATGCTGTCTCTAGCTCTCATCGCTATACCTGCTGTGGAGCAGGTACAAGCTAAAAGCTAACTACTTAAAAACTAAAGATAATAAACCACAGCGGGTGGGGAGAAGGATCAGTGTACAAAGCATTTGCCTTGCAAGTATGCAAGTACGCACGCATGCAGAAAGAAATCACAAATAAACTGTATCTGTTGCATGAGGGCCCTTATCCCAATGAGACAAGGTTTGGAAGCTGACCTGGGAACTGGGCTATTCAATAATGCTTACCTTGAGGAAGCGACGGTAGCCTCTCACCGCAGTCTCAGGCAGTGGGTGGGAGCGCAGGAAGCGAAGATACAGGGGCCAGATGCGAGAGTGCTGCGTGATGGGCAGTGCCCGGAGAGCCCGATCAAAGGTGCGGCGGGTGTGTGTGACTCGTCCCTGGTCCATGAGGAACTGGCAGTAGTCTAGCCACAGACGTGGCATCTGGAAATAATGGAGAGTGACGGGCTAGGTCTGTCTGAGCCACAGGCTCCATGCTTGCTTACCATCCTATCTAGAACATAAGGGCAACAGGGAGGCAATAGGTCTCATCACCCCTCACTCAGGCTCTGTAAGTCAGCCCAACAAACTTAGTTCCTTGAGCTGGCGGAACATTCTAGTGGACCCATCCTTTTGTTGGAGTACTATAAGGGCAGACGTCTGTTCACATCTCCCTTGGGAAATAGTTCCCACTGCACACCCCTCTCCAGCACCCCACCTTGTGCATGAACACACTGCATCCCCCCTCTCCGGCTCCCCACCTTGCACATGAACACACTGCATCCCCCCTCTCCGGCTCCCCACCTTGCGCATGAACACACTGCATCCCCCCCTCTCCAGCTCCCCACCTTGCGCATGAACACACTGCATCCCCCCTCTCCGGCTCCCCACCTTGCGCATGAACACACTGCATCCCCCCTCTCCGGCTCCCCACCTTGCGCATGAACACACTGCACACCCCTCTCCAGCTCCCCACCTTGTGCATGAACACACTGCATTCCCTCTCCGGCTCCCCACCTTGTGCATGAACACACTGCATCCCCCCTCTCCGGCTCCCCACCTTGTGCATGAACACAAAGGCCCTCTCATGGCAGTTATTGACATCTTCATAGGCAGGATCAGTCACACAGCGATGCTTCACCTGTGCCCGGCGTGCCTTCAGATAGCGGTACCAGAGTTTGTAGCTAGAGAGCAGGAAAGACAGATATGATGGGCTTTGGAACCCCAGAACCCTTTCTTTGCTTTAGAGGCAACTGTGGTGAAAAAAGGGACTGAGGAGGGGTAAGAGAGCTCAAGGAAGGGTAAGACTGGGACAGGAGGGAAGGCATGGCCCATCAGGGGCTACTTCAGTAAGGGAATATAAAGGGGTCACCTGGGACGCATTATCACTTGTGATGTGACTGTATGTGGAGGGGTAGGGGCTGGTGAGCAGGGTAGCACAGGGAGGGCCATTTGCACCTGCAGGGAAGCAGCTTGAGCGCCCGCTCATACAACTGATTGAGCCGGGGTTTTGGGGCCCCCTGTTTGAACTCGATGTAGCGGAGCCAGCATTTGACGGAGAACTGGTTCCGCATGATTTCTTCCTCATAGGGAAGGTCCTCTTCCTCCTGCCAGGGCCAGAGAATGGGAGAAAAGAGGCCTTAGACACAGTGGAGTCACACCCCATACTGGGGCTTAGCCCCTAACTCTAGGCTTCTACTAAAAGTCCATGCCCGGCCAAAGGCAGTGGTGCAAGCCTGCACTCCCATCACTTCAGAGGCAAAAGGCCTCGAAGAATAAAACAAATTCGAGGTTGGTGAGAAGCCCAGTGGGTGGAGGCACCTGCCACCAAGCCTGAGGACCTGAGTTCAACCCACACGGTAGGAGAGAACTCAATTCCTTCAGTTGTCCTCTGCTTTCCACATGCACACAGTGGCACACCACAGGACTTACCTCTTGCACATGCTAAAATAAACAACAACAACAACAACAAAACCAAAAGAGAGTGGAAAGATGGCCCAGTCAGTATGCACGAGCATGACTACCTGAGTTCAGATCCCCAACACCCATGTAGTGGCAGTGTGCATCTATAATCCCAAGGCTGGGCAAGCATACACAGGCAGATCCTAGAGCTCATTGGCCAGCCTCTAGCTGGCCAGTGAGCTTCAGGTTCAGTGAGAAGACTTTCTCTTAAAAAGTAAGACAGGCCAGGCGGTGGTGGCGCACGCCTGGATTCCCAGCACTCAGGAGGCAGAGGCAGGCGGATCTCTGTGAGTTCGAGGCCAGCCTGGGCTACAGAGCTAGTCCAGGACAGGCTCCAAAGCTACAGAGAAACCCTGTCTCGAAAAAAGAAAAAAAAAAAAAGTAAGACGGAGAGCAACTGAGGAACACAGCTGATGTCTATTTCTGGCCAATACATATTCACACATACACACTCCCACACCACACACACACACCATACCTAAAAACAAACTGCTCTTGCAGAGGACTCGAACTCAGTCCTCATGTTCCCTGCACTCAATGTCCAGCAGCTCATAAGCACCTGTAACTCCATCCTCTGGCCTCTGTGGACACCTGATTTACACACACATACTCAAACAAGGACACACACAAACACGATAGTAAAAACATATTTTTTTAACAAGCAAACAAACACAACACAGCAAAGTCCCAGGCATGGTTTCTTCCTCTGTCAAAACTAGATTATCAGTCACTCAGATGCTAGAGCAGTTGTTCTCAGCCTGTGGGTTGCGACCCCTTTGAGGGACGAAGAACCCTTTCACAGGCATCATCTAAGACCATCAGAAAGCACAGATATTTACACTGTGATTCATAACAGTAGCAAAACTACAGTTATGAAGTAGCAACAAAAATGACTTTATGGTTGGGGGTCATCACATGAGGAAGAGTATTAAAGGGTCGCAGCATGAGCAAGGTTAAGAACCATTGTGCCAGAGTGCCAGTTCAGACCCCTGGGCCTTAGATTTCAACTGCCCATGCAGACTTCTCAGCTGTTAATGAGACCCCTGCACAGATTATCAGCAGTGGCCAGGAAATACCACTGCCCACTCCCTGGTCCCAATCCCCACTCTAAAAAATTCTTTGACAATTTCATACACACAGTGAGTTTTGTACATTTTCACCATCCATAATCCTCTCCCATGCTTTCCTCATAATCTCTAGACTCTCATAACACCAGGGCACAGGTCTAGGCGCCAGGCCTCCATGGAGAGCAGGTTGTATCTACTCACAACACACTTCTTCCCAGACATCAGGCTTTTGATCCCCCACACTCATACTGTCACCACCAGACCTATCTTCATGTCAAACTCAGATAATGAAATTTAAATTTTTTTTTTTTCCTGAGACAGGGTCTCACTATTTGCTCTGGCTGTCCTGGAACTCACTATGTAGACCACACTGACCTCAAACTCACAGAGACCTACCTGCCTCTGCCTCCTAAATGCTGGGATCAAAGGTGTGTGCTACCACACCTGGCCCAAAATTTTAAAGTTTTAAATTTATCTTTTTTCTTCCAGCCTCCTCTCAGGAGGCAGATACAGGTGGATCTCTATGAGATTGAGGGCAGGCTGGTCTATAGTAAGTTCCAGGCCAGCCAGGGCTACATACACAGTGAGATCCTATCTCAAATAAAACAAAAACAATTTTTTTCCTGTGTGTGTATACATTCACGTATGCATATATGTGGGAGCTGGTGCAGAAGCCAGAGGTCCTCCTCAGTTGCTCTCCACCTTGTTTTTGAGACAGGGTCTCTCACTAGCATTTTATGTAGGTGCCAGGGGTCTGAACTGAGGTCCTAGGCTTGTACAGCAAGCACTTTACCAACTGAGCCAGCTCCTCAGCCCCGGTGACTAAATCTTTACTTAAGCCACCTAGTCCATCAAACTTCTGGCCCTTCAGGATCCCATTAACCTGTACTTTAGCTCAACTCTACCCCAGAAACCGCAAGCTTTATCTCAGGAGGTGGGGTACATTGTGTGGGGGGACATAGCTCAATTGTACAGTGCTTGCTTAGCATGCACGAGACCCTTGGTTAAACCCCAGTAACTCAAAAACACACAGGCACGTTAATGGCCCTAAACACAGAACACTGTGAACGCGGTTGAAATATGGGGCCTCTATTTCAGGCACCAAATTTTCACCTTTTTAGGATCCCCGGGGCCGTCCGCATCACTGTCTTTTCTTCATACTCCCAGGTTCTTGTAGCCCCAGAAGTCAAGGTGTTATCCGGAAGCCAGAACTCTAACCTGGTCACTAAGCCTATCAAAATCCATGCCGTTTCCCTGCTATTCCATTCCCCGCTCGACCTCACTTCTCCCGGCCCCAGACATCAAAACCTTAACCTCAACAGCAGCTCCTCACTCAGGCCATGGAGGAGCTGGTTCTTTATTTCCCGCCTGATCAGTGTTTTGACATGTCGCCTCTGGCTCGTCAGGGTCCCCACGGATTGGGCATGCACAGTCTGGGCCTAAACCCCCCGAGAGCCAGATTCCGATCCTAGAAGGAACCTAGCTTCGGATCTTCCCTCGCGGACCACCCTTGGTGTCGCCGCAGACTTACAAAAACAAGATCCGGCCGCTCGGGACGCGGAACTCGCGCCATCACCACCATCTTCCTGGCTCTCCAGGTACAAACGAGAGTCGCGCTCTGGTGGCGTCACGCACAGAAGGCCCGCCCTCTCCGACCAGACTCGTTCTCTATTGGCTGCGCCTCACGGACTGCAGGGCCCGCTCGGTTGAATTCTGTATCGTCAAGGCTGTGACCGGAAGCGGACAAGGGCGCTGGAAGATGACGCCACCGATGCCGGGTTATTGGCCACTCCGCTTCAGTGTCTGGTCTTGAGATGCACCAATGAGATTTTGCATTGCTGGAGCGTCGCCTTTGGGCGGAAGTGGCTTCGTAGAACCGGAGAGGAGAGATGGGGGTGAAGCTGGAGGTGTTTCGGGTCAGTGAGCTCAGGAGTGGGTTGGACGTCTGGACCAGGGGTCTTTCAGAATTTGAGAATAGCTTTTGGACGTGAGCGAAGTGCAGAGCGGGGAGTTCCGCGGAGAAAGTATCTGAGATTTGTATTGGAACCGCTGCGGAAGGAGCTATAGATGTGGGGCTTAGATTGGAGAGTCTGGGTTTAGTCTGAGGAAGCGTCTCATACAGGGGTGAAGGGAGGCTTCCGATCCAGGACGGAATTTCCAGAAGGGAAGCTCTGGGTTCCTAATGGATCTCAGATAGGCGGACTCCTAAATGTAGGGGAGTATAATTGAAAAAAAAATGAGGCCCCTCTATTTGAAATGCTACGGGGATCAGGTTGGGAGATAAAATACGGTCTCAAGGATATGTCTTTGTAGTGGGAGCTCTAGAACCCCCAAAGCGCGCCTTTGTGTAAGTTTGCGTGCGTGCGTGCGTGCGTGCGTGTGTGCGTGTGTGTGTGTGTTTGAGAGTGAGACTTGGACAGGACTACTACGAAGGCCGTGAGGCGGGGCTCCTGGCCTGTGTAGGAGGATAGATCTGTCTTCTGGGCTCTTCTTCAATCCCCCTGTGCTGGGGTGGTGACAGTTCTGGGCTCTGCCCATCCTCCCTTGCTTTTGCAGATGTCACTCTACCTCACTTTCCCCGTGGTTATGTTCTGGATCTCTAATCAGGCAGACTGGTTTGAAGACTATGTTGTCCAGCGCAAGGTGGGTATCAGGAGAGTTTTCAGGATCATTCCTGCGGATGGGGAAAGCAGGGTATGAAGCACTAACTTGTTGCTGGGGACCATTGCCTGCCTCCCATGAGTCAACCCTGCTCTGAATGTGGGACTCTGGATTCTCCTGGCTTGTGTTCTCACCTGTTGACTTTGTTCCACAGAGGGAGCTGTGGCCACGAGAGAAGGAGGGTCAGGTAAGTAACCTGTTCTTCCTCCAAGGGGTTGTGTCACCTTACCCTGGATGGGCTTGGAATGAAAATTTCACCCTCACCCATAGATAGGAAATTGGAAACAGAAAAACAAACAGGAGTCCAGGCTATCCTGGGCTGGAGACCTTGTTTCCGTACAAGTTTCTTACTGTTCGTGATGGTATACACCTGTGACCTCTTGGAAGCAGAGGTAGGAGGATTAACAGATTGAAGCCAGCTTGGGCTACATAGGGCTGGAGAGAGGAAGCGGAGAGGGCTGTCATTTCAGCATTCCAGCGTTGAGGAGACGGATGCAGGAGGATCGGGAATTCTGGATATTTTGGGCTGCATAGTGAGCTCAAGGCTAGCCTGTGATACGTGAGAAGACCCTGTCTTAAGGAGTGGGAGGACACAAATGGTTTCATATAGTACCTTCTCCCTGAAGGGTGGAGCTGAACTCACTGGTATGGTGGTTGTGATTGGCATGGGGTCCCAGGATGGATACTAAAGCTAAAGGAGGCTGGTGGGAGTGAGTCAGGCCTGAGGTGTGTGCTCTCCTCCTTACCCATCACACCCTTCCTCATCACAGCGCCAGGAGCTAGAAGAGTTCAAACAGAAGATCCGGAAGCAGAGGGAAGAGAGACTCCTTCAAGCTGCTCAGCAGAGCTCCTGAGACCTTCAAGTCCTCCACCCAGAAATAACACACACTCAGTTCTTTATTACTAGTGCCAAGCATTTTATTGTTGTTTTCAGGGGCCGGTGGGGGGCCCAGGGTGGCTAGAACTCTCAAGGAGCTTGTGTCTGGGGTTGGGGGCTGCTGTTCCTGCGGAAGCTGAGTGCAGCAGGGTCCTGAGGGGTGAGCAGGGGTTGAGGGCTGAGGGTCCCAGGTCGTTTCTGCATTCCATCCTGCAGATGAAGAGGGGTCAGACAGAGGGGACCAAGGAAAGAGCAAGCCAGAGGTGCCTCCAAACAACATTTCCTTTGTGTGCTTCATCTGCCGATCAGTGTGGTATTTGGTATGAGATGGTCAGCTCTCCGTGGGGTCTTGATCAGAACTTGGGCTATTGGTTTACACCTGTAATCCTAGCACTCAAGAAGCATAGGCAGGAGAATTATCTCAAGTCCAAAGCCATCCTGGTCTGCATAGAAAGTTCCAGGCTTACAACCTTGTCTCGAAAACAAATAAATGAGCCGACAAGATGACTCGTTCATTAAAATCCTTGCTGTGTGCACTTGAAGACCCGAGTTTAATCCCCAGCTCTGAGGTGAAAAGCCAGATGTGGTCTTATGCACTTGTAATCTCGGTGCTTGAGGAAAGTCAGGAGGATCCCTAGGGCTGCCTAGCCAGGGAGCCTAGTCTACTTGGTGAGTTCCAGGGCAGCGAAAGGTCCTCTCTCAAATAACAAGGTGATGGCAGCTGAGGAACTGCTGGACTTGACTTTTGACCTCCACCTGCGTGTGTGCACATGGACCTGTAACATGTATGCTAGTGTGCACAGACACAGGGCTGGGGTGTAGTTCAGCTGACAGAGAATGTGTCAAAGCTCTGAATTCCATCCCCAACATGGCCCTGTAACATGTGTGCTAGCGTGCACAGACACAGGCCTGGGATGTAGCTCAGCTGACAGAATGTATCCAAGCTCTGAATTCCATCCCTAACCACACAGACCACTCCTGGTGGCTCATACCTGCAATCCCAGCACCAAGGAGGTACATGTAGAAAAATAATAAGTTTAAAAGTCATCGTTGGCTATGGGTTTGAGGCCAACCAAACTACATGAAACCCTATCTCAAAAACAAAGAAAATGTCCCCAAACAGAACCCATGCTCTTCATTAATACACAGGTGTGTGAGCTCATATGCCCTCCTCCAAGGAGTGTCATCATAGGAAAACTTTTCTCCCTGTGGCCTCTCCCAGATATGCAGATGTTGGGCAGGAACCGTAACTTCCAGCCATAGTTCTGACACCAGCGTGAGTCCTGCATGATCCTAAGCCCCTCTGACACCCATCTGCACTTTCCTTTTCCAGAGTTAGAGATCGGGTCCCGTCCTATCCTGGCTGGAGATGGGGCATAGATCTAGAGGGGTATACTGCTACACTCCACAGGTTATCTAGACATCACCTACCTTGGGACCAATAGGTTGAAAGCCAGGTAGGGAATTGATGGTTACACGCTGGTCATCCATGCGGCGGCCCTGGGTGTCAGCCAGCATATCCATGAGATTGTCCATCTCAGGAGCAGGGCCACCCTCTGCTTGGAGCAGAGACAGGTGGTCATGAATATAGACTCCAAAGGAGCTCACATGGTACTCTCCACCTTGAGTCCCAAGATCCACAAGACCCCAGAACCCCTGCATGCCTGCCTGCATGTTTCTCAGGCAGCACCCACCCCCACCCCAACCCTGCATCATGCCCAGCTCACGGCTTTCTGGGGTCTGGTCTGGACCAGCCTGCAAGGAACAGCGCTGCTCCTCCATCCGATCGCCCTGCACGTGGCTCAGCAGGTTGAAGAAGCCTTCTTGGTCCGGTGAACCTGCCTTGGGGGCAGACGTGCTTGGTTTAGTTGGGTACTGTACCGTTCCTGTCTTCCAGCCAGCTGCCACCTGAACCAGTGCCTGCCTTCCCATCTCTGCTCTCACCATAGTCCTCACAGGTCTGTAGAGTTTCTCTAAATGAAGCATGAGTCTCCTTCCCTGACCTCCCTGTACTCCCCCACCCCCCACCTCCCGGCCTGGGGCCCCAGCCTGCAGCACAATTTCACAAGGTACTGCCTCTAGGGACCTTATTCCACCACTGTCCTAGATCAAGACCAGACGGGTTGGTTTGGGGGTTGAGACACTTACTAGGGAAATGGGGCTCAGAAGTGCCCCTAAATCATAACACCTACTATCTCTTGAGGGGACAGTGCTAAGAATCCATCCATTTGCCCTGGGCAGGGGGAGGGGCACTTATACCCTCCTACCTAAACCCCCCATGTGTTATGGTAACTGGGTCAGGGGACCCCAGAGACTTGCTTGCTAATTAGATGCCCTACAAATGAATTAATCCTGTCAGTCACGGACTTCAAGAAGCTGGTGGTGGTGTCAGGCAGAGCCTCTTACCTTGTCCAGAAGGTCTGAGACCCCCTCGCTCTTTTCTTCTTCCTGATCCATCATGTGTCTCCCACACTTTCCTCCTGGCCTGTGACAGGGCCCCCACACCTGAGAGAGCCTTTTAAAGGGCCAGGATGTGGGGGAAGGGGGAGCAGATACCTTTCCCCATCCCCAAATCCCCAGCTCACATCCCATCTGCTCCCACCCACGCTTAAGCCCCAGAAAGATGATCTCTAGGTAATTGTTCATCCAGACTGATGATGAGGCGGGTGGAGGGGGCAGGGCAGTCCAGGTTTGGGCCTCACTGGGCACAGCCATGCTCACAGGGCCTTGAGGACTCTCAGATGGGGCCAGGAAGAAGCCAGTGTGATGTTGACCAACCAACGAGAGGGTGGGGCCTGCAGGATGTCCCTCCCCAAGCCATCCAGTTCCCATCTATATGTTCATCCCCCTGCAGCACAGGTGACATCTACAGGGGGATAGCCAGGAGGGAGTTGGGGTCTAGGACTCCTTGAAATCCCTGCATCCTCCACAGACACACAAGCCAACCTGACTCCTGCTACTCGCCACTCCTGCGACCCTGTAGCGCCCCTAGGGCCTCCATGAAAGGAACTCTGGAGCTCCTGTCCATCTGCCCCTCAAAGGCCATGCTGAGTGTCTTCAGTCTCTTGTTCCCACATGGAAGAGGAGAGGAAGTCCCTGTCCACCCCAACAAATAGCTGTGGCTTTCTGACCACACCCTGAGAGCCTGGTCTTGTCTCCAAGATGCCCTTCAGCAAACCAGCCAGTTAAGCTTCCTTTCCAGGGCTGGAGAGACCGCTCTTGGGTAAGAGCACTGGCTGCTTTTCCAGAGTACTAGGTTCAATTTCCAACACCCACATGGCAGCTCACAACCATCTGTAACTCCAGTTCTAGGGGACATACTGCTCTCTTCTGGCCTCCCTGGGCACCGGGCACACTCATGGTTCACAGACATACATACAGGCAAAAAAAACATCCATACACACAAAATAAACCTTTAAAAAGTTGAAATAAAGCCGGGCGTTGGTGGCGAACGCCTTTAATCCCAGCACTCGGGAGGCAGAGCCAGGCGGATCTCTGTGAGTTCGAGGCCGGCCTGGGCTACCAAGTGAGCTCCAGGAAAGGCACAAAGCTACACAGAGAAACCCTGTCTCGAAAAACCAAAAAAAAAAAAAAAAAAAAAAGTTGAAATAGAGTTAAAAAGTTACTTTTTTTTCTTTTTGGGGTGAGTGGGGTGGGGTTTGTATACGTAGTGTATGTGTGTACATGTGGTGTATGTGCCCTTGTGGTTCGTGCACGTGTGTGTGTGTGTGTGTGTGTGTGTGTGTGTGTGTGTGCACATGTGGTGCATGCATGCTCGTGTGAAGACCAGAGGTCAACATCAGGTATCTTCCTCTGTTGCGCTTTACCTTCTTTTGAGACACGTTCTGAAAAATTAAACCTCCAACTCCTGGATTCAGCTAGGCTGGCTGGGCATTGAGCATCCTGGCTTTAAATTTATTTTATGTGTATGAGTGTTTTTCCTGCATGTATATTG
Organism: Peromyscus californicus insignis; assembly: GCF_007827085.1. Classification (NCBI taxonomy): domain Eukaryota; kingdom Metazoa; phylum Chordata; class Mammalia; order Rodentia; family Cricetidae; genus Peromyscus; species Peromyscus californicus. Next base: position 45,464,870 of record NW_026294540.1, read on the forward strand.
CATGTATATATGTGCACCACATGTGTGATGTGCCCATGGAGGTCAGAAGAAGACGCTGGATCCCTTGGAACTGGAGTCATGGATGGTTGTGAGACGCTATGTGGGTGCTGGCAGTTGAGCCTAGTTCTGTGGAAGAGGAGCAAGTGCTCTTAACCACTGAGCTATCTCTCCAGCCCTCAGTGCTCGCTCTCGCTCTCTCTCTCTCTCTCTCTCTCTCTCTCTCTCTCTCTCTCTCTCTCTCTCCCTCCCTCCCTCCCTCCCTCCCTCCTTTTTGAAATGTTGAAATGTGGCCCTGGCTGTCCTGGAACTTGTTGTGTAGATCAGCCTGCCTTGAATTCACAACTCTCTCTTGCTTCTGATGCTACCACCCTGAACCCAGCTCTTTCTTTTACAGTCCGGGCTCACCTGCTCAAGGTTAGCACATCCCACAGTGGGCTGAACACTCCACATCAATCAGCAATCAAGAAGATGCCCCACAGACCTGCCCACAGGCCAATCCGATGGGAGGCAATTCTTAACTGAAGTTCTCTTTTTCCACGTGTGTCAACAACCCAGACTAGTTCTCATAGCCTCCTAATATTGTTGAATCAGCACTCTTACCATCTGCCCAGTTCTCACACGACCATCCAGGCCCCAATCCTCAGTAAACAGTATGCTGTCCTATTTGTTGTAGAATGTATACATTTCCTAAGGGCTCCCGCATCAGAGTGCCTCTCACAAGGTGGTTTAAAGCTGCAGGAATTTATTGGATCGATAACGGTGTCAGGGAGGCCATATTCCTTCTGAAACCCAGGATTCTGGGCATTCTGCCTTGCCTCTCCATACCTTCGGTCTTGGGGTTCCTTAGCTGGCAGCTGCTATACTTGGGTCCCTGCCTGTGTAGACACACAGCACTCTTTCTGTGTGTCCTCATCTTTATAGCTGCCAGCTTTGGGTTTTTATTTGTTTGTTTGAGATAGGATCTTGCAATACACCCCCAGGGGCCTAGAGCTTGTTGATCAGGCTGACCTTGAACTTGCACTGATACTTATCTCTGCTGCCTGAGGTGCCATCATGCCCAGCGGCTATAAGGTCATTTAAATTTGTATGCATTTATTGTTGTGTGGAGTGAATGCATATGCAGAGGACAACTTCCTGGAGTCAGTTCTCTTCTTCCATCTTCATGTGGATTCTAGGGATCTCACACAAGTTGTTAGAATTGTGCAACAAGCGCTTCCCACTGAGCCATCTTGCCACCTCAAGGCCATTTTAAAAAACCGTGTGTATCTGCAGGTGCATGTGTGTATACATGAGTGTGCAGGCCAGAGGACAACTCCCTTGTCATTCTCAGAAACGTTGTCCACTTCCTTTGAGACACGCATCTGTAAACCCAGCACTCGGGAAGCTGAGTAAGGAAGATTTCAAATTCAAGATCAACTTGGACTATAGAATGCTCCAGGTCAGCCAGAGTTACATAATGACACCCAGCCTCAAACCACTGGGAGACTAAAACAGCAACAGTATACCTAGAAAGTTAATGTGAAACCAAACAGGAAAATACACCTTGCAGGTTAAGGGTTCTGTTTGCAGTTAGGATAGTTAAGAATAAGTTTGTCCTTTGCAGCTCAAGGTTTCTGTTTGTAGTTAAAGAATTAAGTTCCTGTGTGTCCTGTGTTTAAGTCCTTGCAAGTTAAAATTTCTATTTATAATTAAGAATAAGTTCCTGTTTCTTAGATCTGATGTAAACTGCAAAACATGTTTTTTAAACCTACAGTAAACTTGTGACCCCGTTCACATGATGTATATTCTTCCCCTTTCCTTCCCTTTCATTGTATCTTTCTAACAATGTGTAACAGCCACTCTCGCCCCTGTGAACACCTTATCTCTCCTGTAAAAGTTACTTCAAGAGACAGGCAGGGGTTGCTCTCTAAAATCTTGATTTAGGGAGAAGAAGCTGGACTAGCCAATCCCCGGTGCACCCCGAAATACAGCTTGCTTTAATACGACTGAATGAAAAAAAAAAAAAGAAATAAAAAGGAAAAGAAAGGAAACATGACTGCTCCTATGTATGATGGAGAAGGTTTATTGTAGATACGTGGCGAGCATAGCCAGAGGCAGAGGCAGGGACATCTGGGAGAGTCCAGAGTGGACATGACCAGACTGAACTCTGCCATGTGAGGAGGAGAGGGTGGAGGGGAAGGGGGAGAGGAGAGAGGCGAACCAGATACAGTAGCCAGGAGGCCCAAAGGTCCAAAGAGGGCAGGTAACCGAAATGGTTGATTATATAGGGAAGAGCGGCCCAGCCCCCTGACCTGGAGAGTGCTGGGTAGGGGGCGGGGTATGCCAGCCAGGAGGACCCTGTAACAGGTAGGGGCTGAAGGATGCAGGGAGAACCTGGCGGCCAGGTCCACTTTAATGTGTTAAATAGGCACCTCAGTCATTTGTTGCAGGGTTGAAACCTAGCACAGACAATCGTGGGCTTGTTTCTTCTCCTTGTAATTCTCAGGTTTAACACAACAAATAAATGGATTATGGCAATAGATATATACCCTTTAATACTCCAAAAGCTGTTAATTTGTATACTTTTGGTGAGTGTCATGGCACATATGTGGCGGTTGGAGGACAGCTTTCAGGAACCAGTTCTCTCCTTCCAGCATGTGGGTCCCAGGGTTGAACTGAGGTTGTCAGCCTTGGTAGAGAGCGTCTTTCCTTGACAAGCCGTCTCACTGGCCCAGTGAATGACTTTTCGACAAAGCTGTTAAGAAGGAGGCAGGAGGAAGGAAAGGAAAGAAAGGAAGGTCCCCAAGTCCTACATAGGGTGGCTGGCCGTCCTTGTCCACCTGTAACTGTCAGATGTTATGGGTTGGTCCTGGGCATGCAGGTTTGTAACCCCAGTTACTCAGAAGGCTACAACAGGAGGATTTCACAAGGCATTTCAAATTAAAAAGAGGACCAGAGATATTGCTCACTAGAGAAAGAAAAAGACTTTTCTCACTGTAATCTTGGCTTGTGACCTGAGAAATCCATCAAGGAGGGATGGCTTAGTTTTGTTAGGTCTCAAAGAAACTCAGTGTTAGGTCCCAAACCGGTTAACTGAGGTGCCTATTAGCACACCAAAGCACACTCTCCTGCCAAACTTTCTCAGCACCCTTGGCTCCTCCCTGTTCTTCTCACCTCACCCCTACAGTAAACCTCTGCAGCCCAGGGACTTCTTTTCCCTCCTCCCTACCCTCTCTTTTGACTCACTCTTGGCTTTCTTGGTCTGATTCCCCTCCCCCCTCCTCTCCTCCTCTTCTCTTCTCTTCTTCTCTTGCTCTTCCTGTCTCTCTTTCCTCTCATGGCCTGGTTCAGTCTACTGGCCATGTCTAGTCTACTACTTTCTCTTCCTGCTCTGGACTCTTCCAGAGGCCTCTGTGCTCTCCCTCATATCTACAGTAAAATCCTTCTCAACCTTGGAGCAGTCATGTCCTCATTTTCATTCAAGTTTGACCTCCCTAGGAAGTCTGGCACTGCCTCTTCCTGCTTCTGTAAGCACTTCTGGTCATTGGTCATTTCCGGCTCCTGCTACCCACTTCCCGCCCCTGCCGTCCACTTCCTGCTATCTACTTCCTGCTTCTGCCATCCACTTCCCACTCCTGCCATCCACAGTCTGCCACTGTCAAGCACTTCCCATTCCTGCTCCTGTCAATCATCCTCACTTCCCTTACCCTTCCCTTACCTCACACCCTTACCCTTATTTCCCTTAGGACTTTTTTCTTTCTTTCTTTTTTTTTTTTTTGGAGACAGGGTGTCATGTATCCTAGCCTGGTCACTAACCAGCTATGTAGCCAAGTATGGACTTGAATTCCTGATCCTCCTGCCTCTAGAAGTTGCTAGGATTACATGTGTAGGCCACTATGCTTGGTTTATATGGTGCTGGGTTTAGAACCCATAACTTTGTCCTCTACCAACCGAGCTCCATTCCCAGCCCCACCCGGAAGACTTACGCATCATCAAAAAACTGGTTCAGATGAGCAAGCTCACATCCACGACTATCACTTGTTAGATCTGCAACCTCACGCTTATGGGTGATGCACCCTCTGTCACAGGGTGTCAGCTCCTCTTTAGAGAAGCAACGGAACCAAGTTCCAAAATTCTGAGTTTAATTTGATCGCCCCATTTGTGTGTGTGTAAGCATTTAATCTGCACACAGATATATCAGCACACATATGCAATTGTCACCTTGTGTGTGTGGTTCTTGAGATAGTAAGAGTGAAACAAACAGCTGGAGTTGTAGCTCAGTGGTAAAGTGCTTGCCTAGTACATGGGAGATCCTGGGTTTGATCCTCAGTCGTCCCCGGTGTCCCCCCCACCCCCCTACCCCCCTCCTGACACACACTTTAAAGAACTAGGAGCCTCTTCAAAGCTCAGGAAACATTGTGGAAGAGGGGGTGGGATGTGAAGGAGGAGGGAGTGATATGAAATGTTGTCTTCCGGGCACGACACAGCCATTAGATTCATCAACTCCCTGCACCTATGGTGCTACCTGCACAAGATCAGGCCAACAATATCCGTCAAAATTCCAGTAGGCAGCACTAACTGATGCAATGGGTTACAAAACAAAATAAAACAAGAGAAGACATGAAGTGGGGAGGGCTAGGCATTGGGAGGTATCTGGGGAGTGGGAGGAGGAATTGGGGGTGGATATGATTGTCACAGGCTCAGAAAGCCTCATTCTTTTCTGAACTAATGGAAGTTAGTGTTTACTGAAGGAGAGGGGGACATTTTCTTCAGTGATGTAGCCACTGGTAAATTGCCTACGCTCCTGTAAGCAACCCCGGTTAAAACCCATCGGGACACACATATACGTGCAAGTAGAAGGGGGAGTGAAGGGACACCAGCCCACCCGAGATGTGGCCCTGGCAGACCCTGCTCTTCTTCCCCATTCCCTCTGCCTTGCTAAAAACAATTAATTACATCCCTAAAGCTAGCCCTCTAAGGTCTATTCCCTTATTTGGACACTTTCTTATGCCAGACTCATTCCTGAGGATGAGTACCAAAATCCAGCAATCAAAAGCCCCTTTGGTTCACCTGGTTGACATGCCCAATCAAAATAAGCCACTGCATCCTAGCCCATTTTAACACAGACTCCCCCTTTTCTCTTCTGAAAATTTACACCTGAGTCAGAAAGCAGTCATTTTAATTTTCTTTCCCTGCTTAATGAAGAAGGATCTCTCTGTGGAAACAGGTGTTTGGGTGTGGTTTGTGCCTAATCCAAGGTTTGGGAGGGAGTCTCTGCTGTGCTGGGGGGTCTCCTTCTGGGACTAGTTGGGAAGGGGAAGGGGACCATCCAGAATGGGCATAAGAGAGGAATAAGGGTGAATATGATCAGCATACATTATATGAATGTATGAAGATATCATAGTGAAACTCACTATCATGTGCAATTAATATATTTTACTAAAAAAGACTGGAAAGCATTTCTTCATGAACAGGCACAGATATATGGTCACAGTTTCCAAGTCTATGTTCCTGTTTCAGCACGAGTCTCTCAAAGGTTAAGACTGTAAGAAAACTGCACAGAAAAAGTACCTAGTACCTGGTGGGGTCTCCAGGCCTCTGGAGTCTACCAAATGTTGCCCAATCTTGTGCTACTAGTCTTTGGATGACAGAGGGCAGCTGTAACAGTTCCAGATCTCGAAGGCCCCGTTGTCCTTTGAGTGGGCACACTATATCACAGAGGGAGGAACTTCTGGACAGGGTGGTACTGGTACCCAGGTGAGACGGGTATTTTTACAGCTCTGCCATCGCGCTGAGCAAACTGATCTCAATGTGTGTGAGCAAGGGAGCACTTCAGCTCCCACGAGGGACTCGTCGAGGGCGCACACCGACTGGGGATAGTCCGTCTGGGGCCCTGTCAGTGCACTTGCCCTCGAAGTGGAACAAACTGCTGTTGCTGGGACCCAGTTTCCCGGAGGCGGGGAACCGATGACCGCGGGGCGGGACCAGGTGCGCAGGGGGCGTGACCCGAGCCCGCGGGGTGGGGCCCACGTGGATGACGGGCCGGGCCACGCCCCCACCTTGGGACCGACCCGGAAGCGGCCGTACTCCTTGGGGGAAGATGGCGCCCTCGGGGCTGAAGGCGGTGGTGGGGGAAAGTGAGTGTCACCCCAGGGCGGGGCTCTGGTGTTCCCTCGGCTGTCCCTTGGGGGGCTGGAGGCCTCGGGAGAGGGCGGTGCACGGATCCTGGGACCCCAGGACCCTGACGGTGGGGAGAGCACTTGACTCTCGAGGGGACAGGCGGGGGACTCGGGCCCAGCTGGGCTGCCTGCTCCTCAAATGCAGCCCGCGGAACAGAGTTGGGACGCAGAGGACTCAAAGGAGCAAGGGGAGGGAGGCACGGGTTCGAGTCTAGACCTCTGGGCCTGCCCCAGCTGCAGCCTGTCGAGTGTCTGAACCCGGAATGTTGAGGGGCTGGACTCCGGAGGTCCTACAGTGCCTTGGTCAGCGACACCAAGTAGTGTGTGAGCACTCAGGTGGTGTGCACATTCCCCACCGAGGTGGAGAAGGGGACGCTATCCCTTTTGCATCATGCCTAGAGGAGCTCCTTGCAGCTCGAGGATTGGCTTTTCCGCCTTTCAGGCTCAAGTTTTTGGTGGGGAGAAGAGGGTTTGAGGATTCCCCTCCCCCACCTCCAGTAGTTCCGGCCTCAGCTACTTCTTCCGCTCTGATAACAGTGGACTGGACACTCTGGTGCACTGGCCAGGCTCTGGGCAAGGCTACCTTTCTCTCCCCTTTCCCCTACTCCTACCTCTGGGCAGAACAGGTTTTGTGGAAAGGCCCAGTAACTCGGTGTTAGAAAGGAACCTCTCCTATACAAGGGTTAGTGGGAGATGGGGGAAACAGGCTTGGAGGTTGAGAACCCTCAGGGCTGGGAACCAAGAGTTCTAGTCTAAGGGACACCAGGAGGCCCTCACTGCCATCCACTCAGTGCTCTAAGATGTACCTGTGTTCTGAGCATTGTACCATCTAGACGTGAGGGTGCTTGGGTAAATTACCTGACCTCACAGAACCTCAGTTTGACTATCTGTAAATTGGAGGTGATACCAGGAGCTGCCACTCAGGATCCGGGTTGGGGTCCAGCTCAGAGGACAACTGTCACAAGCTTCTGCCCTTCTTCCTTCCCTGTAGAAATTCTAAGCGGTGTCATCCGGAGCGTTAAGAAGGATGGCGAGTGGAAGGTAGGGGCTGAGACAAATGTCTGGGTACTCAGAGGCGGTCTTCTACCCAAGTCTGTGCAGGGACCCCAGAATGTGAGGGTTCCCTCAGTAATTCCTCGAAGAAGCTGTTGGTACACAGGTTATGGGTTGGGTAGATGCATGGCTCACCTTTCTATGTGTCTATGTGTCCATCCATCTGGACAGGTGCTCATCATGGATCACCCAAGCATGCGGATCTTGTCATCCTGTTGTAAAATGTCAGACATCCTGGCGGAAGGCATCACCAGTGAGTGGATGCCCATGTTCCCCAGATCGAACCTGAGTGTGGGACCCCTTGATGTGGGGCCTCTGGGTGTAGCCCTTCAGATTGGTTCAGCACATAGTTTTCCCTACATAGTGCAGAGCATATGGCCAAGTGAGTCCTCTGTGCATTCAAGTCCTTGTAGGACTTCCTGATTGCAGCCCCTAAGAGGGTCAGCCTCATTGACTGTAACCAGCTCAACCCCCTGGGCTGAGAGTGTAGCTCCACTGGCAGAGTGCTCACCCAGAATGAACAAAACCCTGAGTTTGATCCCCAGCACCACATGAAATGGGTGTGGTAGCAAATGTCTATAATCCCAGCAGTCTCTGTAAGGAGCGTGGGTGGACTCTGGGTTCTTTCTCTTATTTTATTTATTTCTATTTGTTTTTTGAGATAGGGTTTCTCTGTGTATCCCAGGGTGTCCCAGAACTCACAGAGATCCACCTGCCTCAGCCTCCTGAGTGCTGGGATTAAAGGCCTGCGCCACCACCGCCCAGCGACTCTGGGTTCTCAAGAGTATATAGACCCCAAGAATATGGCTGTGTTCCTCCACATGTGCAGAACCCTGACTCTGTAGCTCTTTAAGTGGGGGACCTTAGGTATAGATTTCTGTTTAGGAATCCAGGGGAGTAGTACAGCCCTTTAAAATACCCCCACCATGAGTCCAGTTCCCCAAACCTGAGACTCCCCTGTCTCTTTCTCCATGCTGCCCATGTGTGTCTCTTCCTCGGTTGCTTTTAGTTGTGGAAGACATCAACAAACGGCGAGAACCCATTCCCAGTTTGGAGGCCATTTATTTGCTGAGCCCCACGGAGAAGGTGCTTACAGGAGTTAGACTGTGTGGGCCTGGGTTTGTGTGGACTTGCATGGTGCACGTGTCAATGCATGTATCTGAGTGTGCGTACACATGCCATAATGCATGTGTGTGCATGCACGATGCATACATGCACACATGTCACAATGCATGTGTGTGTATGCATATGTCAATGCATGTGTATGTATATATGTGCATATGTGTATACATGTGCCAGTGCATATATATGTTGAGTATGCATATGTACATGTCAGAATGCATGTGTGCATTCATGCACATGTCAGTGTGTGCACATCAGAATGCTATTTGTACATATATGTGTGTACACATGCCAGAATTTGTGTGTGTATATGTGTGCACATATCAGATTGCAGGCATTTGTGCATTCACATGTCAGAACGTATATGTGTGTATGTGTGCATGAGTGTACATGTCAGAACGCATGCACGTGTCAATGTATGTATGCATGTGAGCCCCCCCACAATTGCACAAGGTGGGGGATGTGCATCAGATGGGGATCCCCTGCAGAAGATAGGTCCGGGTGCAGGGTCTGATTCCAACAGTAATCTGCACTCCCCAGTCGGTCCAGGCCCTGATTGCAGACTTCCGGGGGACACCGACCTTCACCTACAAAGCTGCCCATGTCTTCTTCACTGACAGTGAGTGAGGAGAACCAGGGGTGTTGGGTGCTGTGATGGGGTGGGGAGTGTGGTGACGGAACATTGGTCTGATGGGCCCTCCCTGCCAACCGCAGCATGCCCCGAGCCCTTGTTCAGTGAACTGGGCCACTCTCGCCTGGCGAAGGTGTTGAAGACGCTGAAAGAGATCCACCTCGCCTTCCTTCCCTACGAGGCCCAGGTACAGCCCCAGCTGGGAAGGCGGTGGGCCGTCCTTGACCAGGTGGTCCAAGCTGCCTCCAGAACAGACAGCACCAACAGGGAGTGAACAGTTAGCAGGCCCTCGCCTGGAGTGCTAGCCTTCGGGCATTCCTCACAGGCAGCGTGGAGCACAGGGCAGACTTGTTTCATTCCCTAAAGTGGGAGGGAACAAGGAGCTAGCTCTGTTTCCTTTCGCCATTAGCCGGGGCTACCCTAGCCTGCTTCAAAGTTGGCAAAACAGGTGCCAGAAGATGGTGGAGGCCCCTGGGAGAGGCAGGGACAGCAGCTGGAAGTGGGGTACCCCCATAGCGTGGTCATGACACTTCTGTCCTCCCAGGTGTTCTCTCTGGATGCCCCACACAGCACCTACAACCTTTACTGCCCATTCCGGGCAGGGGAGCGGGCACGGCAGCTTGATGCGTTGGCCCAGCAGATAGCCACACTATGTGCCACCCTTCAGGAATACCCATCCATTCGCTACCGCAAGTGGGGACCCATCCCCACCCCAACCTAATGCTACCTTTTGACCTTCACTCTCATTCTGCGTCCATTTTCCCCATGTTTGTATGTGTTCATGTGTGTGTGTGTGCACGTGTGTATGTATGGAGGTTGGGGGTCCATCTCAGGTGTCTTCCTCAGTCACCATCCACCTTAATTTTTTTAAAGATTTAAAAAAATAATTATGTGTATGTTTGTGTGTGTGCATGTATGGGGTCTCACATAGTCCACAGGAGGGTGGCCAACCTCCTGGAGCTAGAGCTATAGGTGAATGTAAGCCTTTTGATGTGGGTGCTGGGAGCTGAGCTCAGCTCCTCTGGAAGAGCAGTTTGAACCACTTAGCCATGTTTCTGAGACAAGGTTCCTCCCTGGGCCCAGGGCTTCTGCATTTGACTAGACTAGCAGGCCAGGCCCAAGGACCCCCTGTCTCCACCTTCCCAGAGCTGCAGATTCAAGCACACCTTTAAAACATGGATTCTGGGGGACTGAAGTCTGCCCTCATGCTAACATGACAGTCATTTTACCGACTTAACCGTCTCCCTGGCTCCTGTGTCCAGCCTTTAACTTCATCTCCACCCTGTCCCCTGACTCCCGTCCTCACCCTTACCCTCGATGTCCCCAGTCTGTGCCCAGTCCTCCCAGCCCCCACATCCTGATGCCCCTGTGTCTGACTGCATCACCTCCAGGGGTCCAGAAGACACAGCCCAGCTGGCCCATGCTGTCCTGGCCAAGCTGAATGCCTTCAAGGCAGACACTCCCAATCTGGGCGAGGTGAGGGGGATGCTGGGGAGGTGCCAGGGAGGCTTTGTAGGGTCCCTGTGAGTGTCTTCATCCTTGTCTCTCCTTGTCCAGGGCCCGGAGAAAACACGCTCACAGCTGCTCATAATGGACCGGGCAGCAGACCCCGTGTCTCCCCTGTTACACGAGCTCACATTCCAAGCCATGGCCTACGATCTTCTGGACATCGAACAGGACACATACAGGTAGACAGATCCAGGAAGATGCCTTCTACCCGTCCTGTGCCGACTTCGGCCCTCTGTCCTCCAACATGTCCTGTCCCCCAGGTATGAGACCACAGGACTGAGTGAGTCCCGGGAGAAGGCTGTACTCCTGGATGAAGACGACGATCTCTGGGTGGAGCTTCGACACATGCACATAGCGGATGTTTCCAAGTGAGGGTGTAGCATGGGTGCTGGAGGGGGCCCCGGTACCCAGGCCTCCTTCCTCACCATTGCCCCATATAAGTTACATCCTTCAGGGGGACCCGTGACCTGCCTCTGACTGCACTTCACCCCAGTGCACCCCCACGGCTGGGACTGGTACATGCATCTAGGTGTCCCCCACCAGCTGGCGGGAAGAGGCCCTCAACTGTCTGCTCATCCTTTCTCTCCCCCTGCCCTTGCTCATGGTTAGGAAGGTCACGGAGCTCCTGAAAACATTCTGCGAGAGCAAGCGGCTGACCACAGACAAGGTAGTGGTCCATGGTGGGACAGAGCCTCAGCCTGTGTCCTCAGCCCAGAGTGGAACCTCCCCTGGTGTAGTTAGTGCAGGGGCCTGGCCTCACCCCTACCCTCTCTACACTTTCCTACCCCTGCTTCAGGCCAACATCAAAGACCTGTCCCACATCCTGAAAAAGATGCCTCAGTATCAGAAGGAACTGAACAAGGTAAGCTTGGCCCGTCGACCCCCAGGCTCAGTCTGGGTGTCTGACCGTCTCTCCTAACTCAGTCCCTACCCCGCAGTATTCTACACACCTGCATTTGGCAGACGACTGCATGAAACGTTTCAAAGGCTCGGTGGAGAAGCTGTGCGGTGTGGAACAGGTGGGGCCGCAGGGGGGTGCCCTAGGCAGAACCTAGGGAGGGGTGGGGCTCCCCAGGAGTAGAGCTTGGGGAGTAGTGAAGCCTGAAAGAGGTGGACAGGCCCTTCAGGGGGCAAAGCTTGGGGAGCAAGGTGGGGGGCTTACACAAGGGCTGGGGCCCTCTGGGGGGAGAACTTGGGGAGGGCATGGCCTCAGATAGAGGGTGGAAACTTTATAGTCAGCTTTTGGAGGGCGGTTTGGGGAGGAGGGGTCTTGGTGGGGTGTGGGCCCTGGTGAAGGGCTTGGATAGGTGGGCAGAGTTGTGCTTAGAGACAAGACCTGAATGAGAGAGAGGACAGGGAGGGCGTGGCCTGTGCTCAGTTCGATGGGCTTCAGGAGACCAGTTTCTGGGGTGAGGCAGGGTGGGAACATCTTACCCAAGTCCCTGACTTGCCCTTGCTCTGCCACCGCCCACTGCCTCCCCCAGCAGCTGGCTGGACAGTTAACTCTCATGCCGTGCAGGACCTGGCCATGGGCTCTGACGCCGAGGGTGAGAAGATCAAGGATGCCATGAAGCTGATCGTCCCGGTGTTGCTGGATGCCTCGGTGCCACCCTACGACAAGATCCGCGTTCTGCTGCTCTACATCCTTCTCCGGAATGGTGGGTGACAGGGTGACCAGGGGCGGTCTCCGTCCTAGAAACACTGCAGTACAAGGCCCTCATCGCCCTAGTCTGCTGCCTTAGTTTTGTTTCCTGTAGCTGTGATAAAAATACCCTGATAAAGCGGGCAGCGGTGGCACACACCTTTAATCCCAGCACTCAGGAGGCAGAGCCAGGCGGATCTCTGTGAGTTTGAGGCCAGCCTGGTGAGAGTGAGATCCAGGACAGGCACCAAAACTACACAGAGAAACCCTGTCTCAAAAAACCAAAAAAAGCCGGGCGGTGGTGGCGCACGCCTTTAATCCCAGCACTCGGGAGGCAGAGCCAGGTGGATCTCTGTGAGTTCGAGGCCAGCCTGGACTACCAAGTGAGTTCCAGGAAAGGCGCAAAGCTACACAGAGAAACCCTGTCTCGAAAAACCAAAAAAAAAAAAAAAAAAAAAAAAAAAAAAAAAAAAAAAAAAAAAAACCAAAAAAAAAAAAAAAAACAAAAAAACAAAAACCCAAACCCTGACCAAAGCAACTTAAGAGAGGAAAGGGTGTACTTGCCGTCACCATCAAGGGGAGGTTGGGTGGCAGGAGCTTGAAGCAGCTGGTCATGTCCACAGTTGAGCAGGGAGCAGTGGATGTATGCTTGCATGTGCTTGGCCCTATCCCTCTACTCTTGCACAGTTCATAATCCCCTCCCCAGGGAATGATGCCGCTCACAGTGGGCAGGCCTTCCCCCTTCACAGGCATGCCCACAGGCTAGCCTGTTCTAATTAATTATTTTTTTAAAGGTTTATTTTATTTATATGAACGAGTGCTTTGCCTATATGTGTGTTTGTGCACCATGTGTGTGCCTGGTACCTGTGGAGGCCAGAAGAGGGTATTAGATCCCCTGGAACTGGAGTTCAGGTGGTTGTGAGTCACCACGTGGGTGCTGAGAACTGAACCTAGGTCTTTTGAAAGGACAGCCAGTGTTATTAACTGCTGAGCCATCTCTCCAGCCCATGTGATGCCCACTTGTAATCCTGGGTCTGGAGAGGCAGAGACAGGTGGACCCCTGGAGATGGCTGGTTAGCTAGTCTAGTTGAATTGGCAGGTCTAGTCTAGTTAAACACCCACATGCACATATATCCACATGCACACACATACACAGGTAAACACCCACATGCACATATATCCACATGCACACACATACACACAGGTAAACACCCACATGCACATATATCCACATGCACACACATACACACACAGGTAAACACCCACATGCACATATATCCACATGCACACACATATACACAGGTAAACCCCCACATGCACATACACACACACACACACACACACACACACACACACACACACACACACACACAAGTAAACACCCACATGCACATATATCCACATGCACACACACACACACACACACACACACACACAGGTAAACACCCACATGCACATACATCCACATGAACACACATACACACAGGTAAACCCCCACATGCACATATATCCACACACACACACACACACACACACACACACACACACACACAGGTAAACACCCACATGCACATATATCCACATGCGCACACACACACACACACACACAGGTAAACACCCACATGCACATATATCCACATGCACACACACACACACACACAGGTAAACACCCACATGCACATATATCCACATGCACACACATACACACAGGTAAACCCCCACATGCACATATATCCACACACACACACACACACACACACACACACACACACACACACACAGGTAAACACCCACATGCACATATATCCACATGCACACACACACACACACACACACACAGGTAAACACCCACACGCACACACGTAAATGTACACATACAAAAAGAAGAAAGGTTGGCCAAGAAAAGACTCCCCATCTGTGGCTTCTGTAGAGCTGGTGTTCCCTCAGCTGCTTCTGTGTGGGGACGTGTGTGTGCAGCTCTGTGTCCTGTGTGCTCATGTGGGAGACCAGAGCAGGACACTGGGCCTTGCTCTGCCCGTCCCTCTCTTGCTCCTTTGAGACAGAGTCTCTCCCTGAATATTGTGTTAAGTTGGAGTCCAGTAAGTCTGATCATCCTGTCCCCGTCCCCGAAGCACTGGGTTACAGGCGCACATGACTACTGGGTGCTGGGGGTTTGAACTCGGGTCTTTTTGTATGCATGTGGGAAGATCAGAGTATGACATTGCGTGTTCTGTTGAATAGCAATACATTCTTTGCCTTGTTCCCTTGAGACAGGATGCGGGGAAGCCGAGGAAGTCGTGAGTGGATGTGTGTTGTTGACACGGGCATAGCCGTGTCAAGGACCCAATGCCTCGGCCCCATGGGGTGGCAAAACCTTCCTTGGGTCAGGCTTGGAATGGCCTCTGATGAGCGTTTTTAAACGACTGACCAATGTGGGCAAAACCCTGCGACTGCGCCACTCCATCCGAGTGTGCACGGCCCACGTGACCCCGCTTTTCTGTTCATGTGCCTATTGTTTCTTTACTGTCTGCTTCTTCGTTCCCTCACTGCCTGGTCAGGTCAGGCCTCAGATCTCAAGTCTCAGCAACAGGGTCTCTCCCTAGGCTGGGGTCCAGACATTCCCAGTGATCTTCCTGTTTCTTCTGATGTGGGTGCTGTGGATTTGAACTCAGGACCTCGTGCTTGTGGTGCAGACACTCTGTCCCACTCAGCCGTCTCTCCAGCTTTCTTCAGCTAAGAAGATCCCCCATTCTACCTTTTCAGGGACAGCTGTCTACATTTCCTCTTTTCTATCAACCCCAGAGGCTTCTGGGTCCTGGAGGCACCCTAGCTGTGAGACTCTCTTTACAAATCTCTTCACCTAGGACGTTACCACTCACTCACTCACTCCTACCCTGTTGCTCTCCCCAGGTGTGAGTGAGGAAAACCTGGCCAAGCTGATCCAGCATGCCAATGTGCAGGCCTACAGCAACCTCATCCGGAATCTGGAGCAGCTGGGGGGCACCGTCACCAACTCCGCGGTATGTGCCGAGCTGATGAGCCGTGCCTGGAGCTTGGCCCTTGCAGGATTAGGGATGATACATACCCAGCCCAGGTGTACAAGTGTGGCATGGCTTTTTGGGGACCAAGAGCACCAAGGCCTTCCCCAGTTCCCTAACATGGTGGACAGTGGAGCTGAAATGGGCCCCCTAGGTGCTGGTACAGTATGGGTTTATAGCCTGTGCCCTCGGGCAAGTGGGAGAGTGAGCCACCATTAATGGGAGACAGGGTCACACGGGGGATTCTGGAGGCCACAGGAAACCTCCTACCCCACTCAGCGCACATGGTAGTTTCTTATGCTCTGCTCTGTAGTCTGTCTCTCCCTGACCTAAGTGTCCAGCTTTGCTTGATTCTGCTGTACCACAGGCCTGTGACCTTGTCCCTTGTCCTTCCCCCGTCCTTGTCTGTCTGTTCCACACATTCTTTTTGTTTTGAGGCAGGTTTTACTTTGTAGCTCAGGCTGGCCTTGAACTCATTCTGTAGCCAAGTCTGGTCTTTTTTTTTTTTTTTAAGACAGAGTTTCTCTGTGTAGCCTTGGCTGTCCTGGATCTCGCTCTGTAGACCAGGCTGGCCTCGAACTCACAGAGATCCACCTGCCTCTACCTCCTGAGTGCTGAGGTTAAAGGCGTGCGCCACCACCCGGCTGCTAAGGCTGATCTTAAACTCACTCTGTAACTCAGACTGGCCTCAAGTTCATAGCCATCCCCTTGCATTAGCCTCCTGAGGACCTGGGATTGTAGATGTGAACTGCCATGCCTGGCTTGTCCCGTGCCTCTTGCTGTTTCCGTATCCTTCACCTGACTTCCCTCTTCCTTCTTTTCTTTGTTCTGTTTCTCCCTTCCCGTTTCTGTTTCTTCTGTCTCCTTTTCCATCCCTACCTCTCTGTCTCCCTGCCTCTCTGTCCTTCTTTGCATCTCTGTGCCTCTGTCTTTTTTATCTGTCTCTGGCTGCATCTTGTATCTTTCTGTCTCTATCTATCTTCCCATCTTTCTCTCTGTGTCTTGGTCTCTGTCTACCTCTGTTTCTGCCTCTGCCTGTCTGTATCTCTCGAATCCTCTGTCTGTCTGTCTGCTCCCCTGTCTTTCTGTGTCTCCACATCTCTGTTTTTCTGTCTTTTTGCTACTGCTTCCCTGTATCTTTTGGCTCTATTCCTCTGTCTTTCTGTGCACCCATAGCCCCTTCCCATCGGTGATGGGCTTCCTTCCCTTCCCAACCCCATTCCGTCCCCACCTGGCCCCTCTGTAGGGCTCAGGGACCTCCAGCCGGCTGGAGCGGAGGGAGCGCCTGGAGCCCACCTACCAGCTGTCGCGCTGGTCCCCAGTCATCAAAGATGTGATGGAGGTACACATGTTGGGGGCCCCTGTTCCTCTCTACTGATCCCATTAGCCACTAAGCCCTCCACCCCACCCTCCCAGGCTCTCAGTGCTAAGCCTTGGGGCTTAGTGGAAAATCCTTCATTATCAGCATACCCCTGGCACCCTGTCTGCTCTGTGGGGAGGGGGCACACAAACTGAACCCCAGGAATTGGGGCTGCAGAGGAGCTTCTTGCTAGAGACTGTAGCTTTCTCTGTACCCTGTGTTCTCCTCTAATCTCTACCTCGCTACCCCAGAAGCCTCTCTGATGCTGGTCCCTGGCCACCCTGGCACCCCAAAGCCTCAACATCAAATAGTAGTATATTGGGGCTCTGTTCTTCCTTATCCTTGGGAGGTCCTAGTACCTCCTGCTTGGGGGCCCAGCAACCTTGCACCTTGGTGTCCTGGACTCCTGGGTCCCCAAGAGACAAGGAGGTATAGGCAGTGGTGCTGTAGTCCACGGCCATTTTAGTTCCTGGGCTCCACTGGCCTGGGTTCTTTAACGGTTCCTGTCTGGCCGCCCAGGATGTGGTGGAAGACCGGCTGGACCGAAAGCTGTGGCCCTTCGTGTCTGACCCGGCCCCTGTGTCTAGCTCCCAGGCAGCTGTCAGGTGAGGGTCCTGGAGAGGCCTGGCTGGGGGCTGGGGACCACCAGCCTGAACTGACCTCTACCCATCACCCCATCAGTGCTCGCTTTGGCCACTGGCATAAAAACAAAGCTGGCGTCGAGGCTCGGGCTGGGCCCAGGCTCATCGTGTACATTGTGGGTGGCGTGGCCATGTCTGAAATGAGGGCTGCCTATGAGGTGACCAGGGCCACTGAAGGCAAGTGGGAGGTACTTATAGGTGAGTATCCAGAACCGGGGTCCCTGGGAGCTTGACTCGGAGGATTCTTGGGGTTCAGGGCTGGACTTGGGGGTCCCTTGGAGTCTGCAGTTGGATTTGGTATCCCAAAAAGCCTGAGACATGGGAACCCTTAAGACTTGGGGATGGATTTGGGCTTCCTTGGAGCCTGGGGCTAGATTCTGGGTCCCTAAAAGCTTGGGGCTGGACTCTGGAGTCTTTTGGAATCTAGGGCTGGACTCTGAGGCCCCTTGGGGTCTGGCTGAACTCTGTAGTTTGTGAGGGGCTGGGGCTGAACTCAAGAGTGTCCCTAAAGGCCTAGGATTAGACTTTGAAAGTTTTGGCCTTGGGACAGGAGTTGGAGGTCTCTGAGGGGCTGGGGCTTGAGTCCCCAGGGAAGTAATCACCTGGGGCTGGACACCCATGTTCCTAAGCTTCGAGACTCCTGAATCATTGAGAAGACAGGGCCTTGATTTGCAGAGGGGCAGGAATTTGTTCTCACCAGGAGGAGCAGACTCCCAGACGGGACCTCTACCTCTGCAACCTTCCCTTTCTGCCCAGGCTCTTCGCACATCCTTACTCCAACTCGCTTCCTGGATGACCTCAAGACTCTGGATCAGAAGCTGGAGGACATGGCCCTGCCCTGACTCAGCCCTGCCTCTATGCCCTCCTCCTGTTCCAGAGAAATAAACTCCTCCTCCTGTCTTTCCTTCAGGGCTCACCTCATTTGCTTCCCAGAGGGAGCTGTGCTGAGCCAGACCTGTGCTGCAGGCCTCCCATACCTTACTGTCCTGCTCACACCTCTCCCTGGCTCTGTCCTGAAGCTGAACCTGGGCTGTAGGTTCTCTGTTGGCTTGAGGTTTGTGAGGCCCTGGCTATCTTGCTGGCAACCCCATCCAAAGCCCAGGGCCCGATTTTAGCAGACAGATTGCAGAGGTGAGAGCAGACAGGTACAGATGGGAGGATGGCTGGACTGGGATCTCCACTGTTACTAGAATTCTTCAGAGCTGTGGAACAGTTTTTAACCGTTATTTTTATGTTATGTGTATGGGTGTTTTGCTTGCATGTATGCCTGTGCATATGCATGCAGGGCCTGCAGAGGTCAGAAGAAGGGTATTGGATCTCTTGGGACCAGAGTTACAGATGGTGGTGAGCTGCCATGTGGGTGCTAACAATCACATCTGGGTCCTCTGCAAGAGTAGCCAGTGCTCTTAACCACAGGCATCTCTCCAGCCCCAGAAATAGCAGGTAGAGTAGGTCTGAATCCTGACTCTTCCCCTGCAACCTTCCAGAAGCTGCTGCAAGTGGAACTTGCAGCCACAATCCTAGGTATCAGAGCCAACATTCAAAACACACAGCAAATACCCCCCACCCCCTAACCCCAAACACACAGCAAATACCCCCCACCTCCTAACCCCAAACACACAGCAAACACCCCCACCCCTAACCCCAAACACACAGCAAACACCCCCACCCCTAACCCCAAACACACAGCAAACTCACCCCACCCCTAACCCCAGCCCCAAGGTATGCCTGTAGAACTCTAATTGCAGGACTTATCAAGCTTTTAGTGGAGATAATATTTGTTCATTAGGGCCAGCTTAAGTATCCCCAGGGCCTGGATGGCTCAGAGCTGGAGAGTGCTTGATGCTTACAGAGGACTAGAGTTTGGTTCCCAGCACACATACTGGGTGGCTCACAGCTGCCTGTAACTCCAGCTCCAGGGGATTCAGTGCTGTCTCTTGGCCTCAGTGGGAACCCGGATACATGCATGTGTGTGCCACATGCATACACGTGCACACACAAATAAATAAATGCACTCTGCATAACTTAACAGGAATTTGTTGTTCCACAGCTCTGGAAGCTGGATCTTTATCCAGGTTGTTGGCTTGGTTGGTTTGTAGATAGCCATCTTTTGTTTTGTTTCAAGAAATGGTATCCTGTACCCCAGGATACCAAGGATGACTTTGAACTGACTCTGCCTGGCTCTCCTGAGTTTTGGGGTTACAGCCAAGCACCACCGTGCGGGTTATGCAGTGCAGGGAATGCACACAGTTCTCCAGGCCACATCTCCAGCCATCTCCCTGTGTCCTCACATAGCCCCTGACAGGTGTCCCAATTTCCTCTTATGGCAGCACATATTGGATTAGAGCCCACCCTGTGGCCTCATTTTTTTTTAATTATCTTTTAAAAGACCTTGTTTCTAAATATAGTCATTTTGAGATACTAAGGTTTGGGACATGAGCGTGAACTATGGGGAACAGATACAGTTTAGTTTGGGTGACAGGAGGTGTGTTTCACTGTAAATAATTTGGAAGGGTCCTTCTCTCTAGGCACATAGCCAGGCCGGTGTCACAGGCAAAGGGCCCACGGGGGTGGGAGGCACCCCAAAGTGTTTGATCTGGAGGTGATGTGAGTAAGAAGGGCATAGGGAGGCTCAAGGCTTCAAAGCAGGAGGTGAAAGGATGCCTCATGGTGAGCTATTGACCATGACAAGAGCTCTGGGGCTATAGAGCTTGCCTAGCATTACTGGAAGCCCTGGGTTCCATCCTTAGCATAAGGTAAGAACTACATGGACTTTGTAGGCTTGTCGAAGATTTTGGTTACTGATGGGCAATTGGATACCTTGATTGCTCCTGAGCAGGGAGACCCAAGAAACGTGATCCAGGTTTGATAGTGGCCTGGGCTGGAGCCGAACGTAGCGCCCCCTGGCGGTGCGGTGTTTACTTCTCTTGGGTCCCTTGTGGGAATGTGAACCATGCTTGCAGAATTGCTGACAGCAAAATCAAGCAATCCCTCTTGATTTTGAGTTCATGTAAGTCTCGAGGGAACCTAAAGACATTTCCCAGAACAGTTGAGGACACAAGCCCCTAGGATTCTAACCAGATTGTACTGAGCGCCCCAACTCAGGACAGAAAGATCATGAAATCCATAGGATGAATAATAGTGTGTGGGAGGATGTGGGTCGTGGCGGACCCACCCAGTGCTGAAAGGATCGGGGCTAAGTGGATGAAGGGTGTTTTTCCTGCTCTATAGCTCAGGCTGGCCTGGAACTCGCTCTCCTCTTGCCTCAGGTTCTGAAGTGTTGGGGTTGTCTGGCATGGGAGGTAACCTAAAGTTTTAAATGTAAACTCTATGATCCCTGGCGGAAAACTGCCGTTTCTTTCCTGGAATATATTTGCATAGTTAAGCAAGGCGAGCGCCAGGGGACGCTGCGGCTCAATTTTCCGGTTTCTTTGCTCATTTCAGATTGTAACCAGGGCTTGGGTGGACCTTAATTATAAGAGAAGCCTGGAAAGTGGGCTAAGGACTATTCGGTGGTGCTCATCAGAAACAAAACTGTTGCTTAAACTACTCTCGACTCTCCTAAATAAATAAGTCACCCTCTGTAGTCCTGGCTGTGGGACCGTGTGAACCAGGGTGGGGGCCAGTGCTGTGATTAAATACCCCTGGCCACCTTTACTTCTAATGATACAACAAATGACCTGTCTATTTTAGGGTTACTACTGCTGTGACGAAACATGACCAAAAGCAATTTGGGGAGGAAAGGGTTTATTTCATTCACAGTTCCATATAGCAGTTCATCATCAAAAGCAGTGAGGGCAGGAACCTGGAGGCAGGAGCTGATGCAGAGGCCATGATGGGGTGCTACTTACTGACTTGCTCCTCATGGCTTGCTCAGGCTGTTTGATTATAGAACCCAGGACCACCAGCCCAGGGTGGCACCACCCACAATGGGCGGGGCCCTTCCCCATCAATCACTGATTAAGAAAATGCCCTGCAGGCTTGCCCCCAGCCTAGTAGAGGCGTTTTCTCAGTTGAGGCTCCTTCCTCTGATGACTGTAGCTTGTATCAAGTTGACATAAAACCAGCCAGCACAGTGTCTGTACCAAAACACAAATATTGATTGTGCGAGTATTTATTGGCCCCATGGCTAATGTCATCATGTGATATCTTGGCAAACCTCCCACGTTACAAAGAATCTTTAGAACCCTCTCTGAGAATAGAATGTCTGCTCTTGCTCTCTGTGTTATGTGGGTACACCCCTCAGGGGACTTCGGACCTTCCTCTCACCAGTGACACTGTTCCCACCACAGTGTCCTTGCGCCTGCAGCTCTCCACCTGCTGCCTCCCCTTAGCTCAGTGTCACCACAGCATCATTGCTTGTTCTTTGTGCTTATTGTCCTGTCCTGTGGAATGTCCCACATTCTGGGTTTGCTTGGTGGCTTCCTTGGCACCATCCATAATGGGTTCCCCAGCATCTTTGGACTCCCGCCCCTGCCTTCCTGTCTTCCCTAAGCAAACAGCATCCATTTTAATTTGATTTAGCGGTCAGTAGCCAGAATGCTGAGCTTGCTGGATCCTTCCTGCTGCCTCACATCAGGGGCCTGTGCTGTTGTCTCGGGATGTCCTTAGCCCTCAGTAACTCTCCAGGTAACATGTTAGGTGGGGTTATAGGCATGACGTAGCAGTAGAGTGCTTGCTTACAATTTCCCAGAAAGGGGCTTGGGACATGGCTCAGGGGTAGAGCCCGTGCCCAGAGTCCAATAGTGAGCGTGGGAGTGTGCCTCAGCAGTATAGTGCTGGCAGACTTTCTCTGTCCTGCCAGCTTCCACATAGCCACGTGAACTGCTTAGGCTCTTTCAACTTAAAATTAACACATATTTATTAATCTACATGCTGCCATGTGGTTCATGGCTTAATACCTCATTTTCTACATTTCCTGCTTCCTCTGTATCTGGCTAGCCACTCTGTCCTTCTTCTTCCCAGCTTTCTCTCAGTCTGACTCTCCTGCCTAACTCCTTCCTGCCTAGCTATTGGCCAGTTGGCTCTTTATTAAACCAATGAGAGAAACACATATTCACAGTGTACAAAAAGATTATTCCACAGCAGTATAGCATTGGCCTAGCAGCACGTTTAAGGCCCTAGATTCAATCCTTGATACTGCACAAATTAAAAAAAAAAAGAAAAAAAATTAAAGGAAAAGTAGCCATCAAATTCTTCATCCAGAACCTTTTTGTGTTGTGTGAAGTTGCTCAAACCTGGAAACACAAGTTAGTTGACCAACAGCTCCTGGCTGCCAAGAACATTGTGAAAATGTGTCTGGGGTGAGGGAGTAGCCTGCTAGGGGAAAGGGTGTTCTCTTTGGGGCAAGGATGACATTCCCTGAGTTTAGTGTTAGCAACGCCTGGTGATTGGCTGTCTGCAGTTCTATTTTGTATTTGTGTGTGGTGCTTGGGATGGAACCCAAGGTCTTGGCACACCCCTGGGCCCACCCCAGCCCCTCACTGGGGGATTCTAGACAAGTGCTCTACCCCTGGGCCCACCCCAGCCCCTCACTGGGGGATTCTAGGCAAGTGCTCTACCCCTGGGCCCACCCTAGCCCCTCACTGGGGCATTCTAGGCAGGGGTCTACCCCTACCACACCCCAGACCCTCATTGGGGGATTCTAGGCAGGGGGTCTACCCCTACCACACCCCAGCCCCTTACTGGGGGATTCTAGGCAGGGGTCTACCCCTGACTACACCCCAGCCCCTCACTGGGGGATTCTAGGCAGGGGGTCTACCCCTGACCACAACCCAGCCCTTCACTGAGTGAGGAATTCTAGGCAGGGGGTCTACCCCGGGACCACACCCCAGCCCCTCACTGGGGGATTCTAGGCAGGGGTCTACCCCTGATCACACTCCAGCCCCTTACTGGGGGATTCTAGGCAGGGGTCTATCCCTGACTACACCCCAGCCCCTCACTGGGGGATTCTAGGCAGGGGGTCTACCCCTGACCACAACCCAGCCCTTCACTGAGTGAGGAATTCTAGGCAGGGGGTCTACCCCGGGACCACACCCCAGCCCCTCACTGGGGGATTCTAGGCAGGGGTCTACCCCTGATCACACTCCAGCCCCTTACTGGGGGATTCTAGGCAGGGGTCTATCCCTGACTACACCCCAGCCCCTCACTGGGGGATTCTAGGCAGGGGGTCTACCCCTGACCACAACCCAGTCCCTCACTGGGGGATTCTAGGCAGGGGGTCTACCCCTGACCACACCCCAGCTCCTCACTGGGGGATGCTAGGCAGGGCCTCTTCCCCTGAGCCACAGTCCTAGCTCTCTACCTTCTTTATTTTTTGAGGCAGGGTGGTCTTTTTTATTGATCTTGGAACTTGCTGATTCAAGCTAGACTCTGTGGCTCGCCAGCCCTAGGGATCCTCCTGTTTCTGCCTCCCCATCACTGGGATGACAGACGTACAATTGTTGTTTTTATGTGGGCGGTAGGAATTCGAACTCAGGTCCTCATGCTTGCAGAACAAGCACTTTGCTGACTGAGCCACCTCCCCAGCTGTCCCAGTGACCTTCTGAGTGTGCGTCTACCCCACGTGACATCAGTTATGCCATCTGTAAGATTGCACAGGACTGTTGCGAGAATTGAGAGGGAGCGCTGTGGTAGTGTGGAGACACGGGGTTAATGGTAGAGGCAGAAGAGATAGGAGGAGGATGGCTCAACTTTGTTCCCGGAACGGTGACCAGATGGTCCTGGCCCTGCCCCTCCCCTTCCTCAACACGTCTTCTTTTGGAGGAAGTTTAGAGTTGCTCCATAAGTCCATGGCCTTTTTTTTTTTTTTTTTTTTGGTTACTCCTGGCAGTAGAAATGCAAGGAAGGTAGCTGGGGAGATGGCCCAGTGGGTAAGAGCTCTTGCTGCTCAAGATGAGGACCTGAGTGTGAATCTCTAGCGCCCACTTACTGTGTGCTTGTCCCTAGCCTCCTCTGTAAGTGTGGCAGAGACGGGAGGTTTGCAGGCCTTGCTGGCTATCAGTCTAGGTCCAGGTCCAATGAGAGATCATGTGTCAAGGGAATCAGGTTGAGGGTGATGGATCTGGGCACCTGACATCCTTCTCTGGCTTCTGCATCTATGTACCTGTATACACACACATGCACATACATCACACAGTCCTGCACATACAACACACACACAAGGTATGTTTAAAGGAGTGTTTCATAAAGTTGTGCATTTGGGGGTTCCTTTTAACATTGGCATATTTTGTTAACTAAGGTGAAGAGGAGGTGGAAATGTAGCTTGGAGAATACAAGGTGTCAGGCATAACACGGTGCAGCATAATGGAGCTTGGAGGAAGGAGCCTGGAATCCTAGCATTTGAGAGGTGGAAGCAGCAAGGTTATTAGTTCAAGGCTGGGGCTGGGGAGATGGCTCAGTGGTTAAGAATGCTTGTTACTCTAGAAGACCTGTGTTTGGGTCCCAGCACCCATGTCAGGTGGCTCACAAACCACCTGTAACTCCAGGTCTGGGGAATCTGACGCCCTCTTCTAGCCTCTGAGGCCACAGCCCCCTATACATATAAATAAAATATAAATACATATAACAAAAAATAAATCTAAAGAAAATTAGCTCATGGTTACTCTCCTCCTACCCTTGGCTACATGGGGAGTTCAAGGACAGGTTGGGATTCATGGGGCCTTGTATAAACAAACAAACAAACAAACAAACAAACAATCCAAAAATGGGCACTGGCTGCTCTTGCAGAGGATCCAAGTTTGGTTCCCAGCACCTACATGGTGGCTCACAGGCACCTGTAACTCCAGTGCCAAGGACCCTGGTGCTCTCTGCTGGCTTCCAGGGGCACAGTACTCATGTAGCAGACATAAAGATACATAACTAGAAGTTAAAACAAAAACAGCACTGGGTCTCTTTGTCCCTTTCCCCAATGTGGCCACATTGAATAAATCTTTCTTTTCTGCCTTTCATTATTAAAAAAAAAAAGAATCTTTAAAACCAACAGCAGCATAGGGGCTATAGGTAATAATACAGAGGCGGGGGAATGCAAGCATTTTGTTTCAAGTACAAAGAACAAAACTGTTAAACACTTAAAGAGGGGGGAAAAAGTTCCCTTCCCTCAAGGCCAGGGGAAGTGCACAGAGGACTCTCTGTGTGTACTGAGAAAGATGTGTTCATCTTGCTGCCCTTTGAAGACCATTGGCCTCCCCCTCCAGAGTGATGGGCTTGCCTGTGAGGTTCTCTACAAGGATCTGCACCCCACCTCCGAGATGAAGCAGGCACAGGGTAGACTCCTCTGGGATGTTATAGTCACACTGGGCATGGCCATCTTCTAGCTTCTTGCTGGCAAAGATCAGCCTGTGCTGATGGGGGCTGGGGAGACACTGTCCTTGCCTTGGGTCTTGGCGTTGACCTGATGGTGTCACTGGGCTCAACCGCTAGGGTGATGGGCTTACCAGTTAAGGGTTTTTCTTTTCCATTTATGCCTCTGTGACATGCCTCTGTGTCATTTATGTGCACGTGAGTGCAGGTGCCCACACAGGCCAGAAGTGGGTGTTAGATCTCCTGGAACTGGAGTTTATAGGTGTTTGTGAGCCACGTGATGTGGCTGCTCGAACTGAATATCACCAGAGCAGTAAGCACTCTTAACCGCTGAGCCATCTCTGACCTCAGCTAACGTCTTAACTGATAGCTGCATTGTAGTAATGTAGCAGTCCTCATAGAAAAACAGCTATGGTCATAATGGACCTCACTCCAACATCAGGCCTTTGAGACAGGGTCTCATGAGCTCAGGCAGGCCAGGAATTCACCGTGTAGCCAAGGATGAGCTTAAACTCCCACGCCTCAGGCCTCTACCTCTAAAGTGTTATGATTACAAGTGTGTGCCTTGCCCTGCCTAATAATGCTGTACTGTGGATGACGAGATGGCTCATTGGGTAAAGGAATTTGCATCCAAACCTGAGGATCTGAGTTCAATCCCTGGGACCAACATGCTAGGAGAGAACCAACTCCTGAATATTGTCCTCTGATTTCCATGCATGCACCATGGAGACACACACACACACACACACACACACACACACACACACACACACACACACGCTCGGCCTGTGCATATGAAGTCTAGAGGTTAACATTGGGCATCTTCCTTAATCAGTTTTTCACCTTTTTTTTTCTTTTTGTGGAAATATTTCTCTGTGTAACCCTAGTTAGCCAGAAACTTTCTGTGTAGACCAGGTTAACTTGACAGAGATCACCTGCCTCTGTCTCCCAAGTGCTGGGATTAGAGGCATGCACCACTATGCCTAGCATGCAAAAGGCTTTTAATGTGGTGGCTGGGGATCAGAATTCAGGTCCTCCTGCTTGTTATGTAGGCTAAGCTTGGGCTATATAAGATCTTGCTCTAAATCAATAAATATTAAAGTATCTTCTTTTCTCCCTTTCTTTTTTTCTTTCTTTCCTCCTCTTTTTTTTTTTTTTTTTTTTGAGACAGGGTTTCTTTGTGTAGCTCTGGCTGTCCTGGAACTTGCTCTATAGACCAGGCTGGCCTCGAACTCATAGAGATGTGGAATTAAAGGTGTGTGCCATTACTGCTGGCATATTAAAGTCTTTTCATTTGTCCGACTTATAATTTCCTCTGCTGATCTCAATTTTGCATCAGCCACTATCTAATTAAAAGATGGAGAGAGCTGGGTGGTGGTAGCACACGCCTTTAATTCCAGCACTCGGGAGGCAGAGGCTGGTGCATCTCAGTGAGTTCAAGGCTAGCCTGGTCTACCAATCAAGTTCCAGGACAGCCAAGACTGTTACAGAGAAACCCTGCCTGGAACCCCTCCCCCCAAATAAAAACAAAAAAGAGAAAGGAAGGAAAAGATGGAGAGATGGTAGTGTAACAGCTCACAAGCCTGCCAACCTGAATTCAGTTGTCCTCTGACCTCCACATAGGCACAGTGTGTGACCCACACACATCACATGCATGTAATAAGAACAACTGAATAATACCTTTAAAGGCAGAGAAGGTAAACCAGGTTCCACTGAGTCATTTACACACATGAATATTCTGTATTCAGGTTGCAACTATGACCATCCACTATTTACCATTTAAATTACATGTGAGAAAGAGGGATTTCCAAAGGATCCAGAGGGTTGGGTCCCTTGCTCCTTGCACCAGAAAGTAGAGCTCTTGTCTAGAATCCCCAAGTGGGGTGCTTCTGGTGATGGCTGAGAGGCATCTCCCAGGAAGGGACTGAGGACCTAGCTCCTTGGTAGGGCTTTTGCTTAGACTCCCCCAGTGAGGGGCTGGGCCTGGAGCTCCATAGTAGACCATGTGCATAGAGTACACCACTGAAGGGCTGGGGTGTAGTTCAGAGGGAAATCACCTGCCCAGAATCTTCCAGTGAGGGCCTGGGGACATGATTCAGAGGTAGGGGCCTGCCTAGAATCTCCTAGTGAGGGGCTGGGGGTGTGACTAAGCAACTGAGCACCTGCCTAGATTTTAGGTGGTAGGGCTCGACCACAGTGTATATCTGCAACCAAAGAAATGTATGCAAACTGAGACACAGGGACAGTGTCTCAGTTTGCATCTCCGGCCCCTCCCTGAATTCCGGCCTCTTCCACTATGGTCCCTGGAGTTATCCCCAGACATCACCTCTGAGCAGTACCTGATGCAGGAAGGGCTGTGCAGGAGGGAAGCCCCTCCTCTGGGGCTTCTAGAGTCTGCTTCTCTTGACTCAGATGTGGCAATGGAGGGCAAGTGGCCAAGGGACTTATTACCCAAGGCAGGATGGGCCACATCCAGAGGTCTACAAGAAGGAGCAGTGGGACAGGAGCTCCTGTCCAGACCTGATTTGTGTCCTGCTAAGTCCACTGCCACAGTAAGTGACAGCCCTCCCCTAGTCAGAGCTCTGATGTGGGGGACCTAGGGCCACTGAATGTCCATCCCCGTGTCCCGCAGGGACGGAAGGACATCGTGGTCTGACTCTCTCCAGCATGGGGCAGGTCTGGTGTAAGGTGGGGCTCTTGGTTGTCTCTTGCAGTACCTACAGGATGGAAAACCTCTCACTCCTCCTCCTCTTCCTCCTCTTCCCTGTCCCGGGGTTGCTGGGCTCCAGTAGGGCACTGTGTTCGATGGATGAAGCCATGGGCGAGAAGATCAAGCAAGGCTTCAGCTTCCTGTGTGAGGAGCCCTTCCCCCAGCCTTGTTGAGGGCCTCCCAGGCTTCTTTCATCCCTGATGGGGACACAGACCCACCCAGCTGCCAGACTCAGCCTCAAACTCACCCTGTCTACAAGTTCCGACCCAACCTCACCCTGTCCTACCTTCAACCACAGCTCCAACCCACAACCTAACTTCGTCCCACCATCACCCCCAAACCTCCCCTCACCCCAAAAGTCTTCTCATTCTGTGTTTGGAGTCCAGGTGTGAGCCACCATGCTGGACTCTCTGGGGCCAAGATATTTTACTGTATTTGTGTGTGCTGTGCATGTGTGTGTACATATGTGGTGCACAAGTGTGGAGGTCATGTGTGTGCATAGACACACGGAGGTCTGAAGTTGGTGTAGCACCATCGTCCCAGATCACTGTCTACTTTGTTGAGGCAGGGCTTCTCAGTTGAGCCCAGGGCCTGTGAGCTTGGGATAGTCTAGCCAGCTTGATCTGGGGGCCCTAACTCTGTCTGTGTCCTGGACGCTGGGATTATAGGTGGCCCCACACATGCCCGCCTGGCTTTTAGGTAGGTTCAGGGGGTCTGAAATCTCGTCCTCACACTCTGCTGGGAAGCATTGGACCCCTTTGTTAGTGTCAAGCCCAGTGATGTCCCCGTGCAAGGATGCAGTTGGGACAGCCTGGTTGTATCATGCCTTCCATCCTCCTTTCTGCAGTGTCAGAAGCAGTAAAGAACATTGGCATACAGTGCCGGACAGTCTCTTCCAGAGGGGAGTTGGCCTCCTGTCCAGAGGGTGAGTGCACACTGTTGCTCAGACTTTCCGGAAGTCCCCGAGACTCTGCTTTCCTCGTCTCGGTCCTCAATATCGACTTCCTTAGGGCTCTGCCCCAGCCTTCCCAACTTCTCGCCTCCCAGCCCTGCTCCAGGTCTCCATTAGTCCCCCATCCAGTCGTCCTGCACTCTGCTTCCTGGGCAACAGCCTCCAGCCTCCTCAGCCCATCTCCACCTCCCACTCCTGCAGGCCTCCCAGCTTCTCAAGGGCTTCTCTTCTTGCAGGCTTAGCAGTTACCAGCTGCTCCTGTGGTTCTGCCTGTGGCTCGTGGGATGTTCGAGAGGGAACAATATGCCACTGCCAGTGTGCAGGCATAGATTGGACCGCAGCCCGTTGCTGTACCCTGGGGCTTGGTGCCTGAGGTCTTGAGAGCTGAGCTGGCCTGCCATGTGCTGGAGCAGAGGGATGGGGATGGTGAGAGGGCAGGGGGCAGGTCCAAGATGAGGGGCTGGAAATACGGAATGAGATGATGGTGATGTTGCTGCTGATAGTGATGATAAAGATGCATGGTGAAGTGGACATGAGCCTTGTGTGGTTTCTTTAGTGGAGAAGGAGGTGTATGGGAATTGCTGTATGGCAATTTTATGAAGGTTTTTCTCCCTGTCTGTCACTCTGTTTCTTTTTTTTTCTTCCCCTTACTCCACCTTTCTGACAGGGTCTCATGTAATCCAGGCTAACCTTAAACAATCCTCACCCTCACAGATGACCCTGGACCTTGTTAAGACTGGGATCCATAGCTCTCAAGTCCATTTTCCACCTCTGTGGATGCAGTGTCAGAGGCACCCAGGACACTTACACCCCCATGAACACTAGAATACAAAAGCCCAGGACAGAGGATATCTCTTTCCTTCTATCTTGAGCTATTGAACGATTCCGTGGGCAAACATGCTTGCTGCCAGGGTTGATGATCTGATTCCTGGAACCTACATGGTGGAGAGAGAGAGCCAACCCCCGCAAGTTGTCTTCCCATTTCCACGTGTGCACTGGGGCACTTGTGCACCATGTGTTCACACACGATACATAAATAATAAATAAGTGCAATAAAAATATTTGTTGAATTAATAACTCTATGATGGTTGATTGTCAGCTTGACAGGACTGAGGCTTACCTAGAAGACACACATCTGGGCATGTCTGTGAAGGGGTTGGGAAACTGAGTTAATTAAGGTGTGAAGAACCTGAATGAAGGTGCTACCATTTCACTGTCGAGGTCCTGATTGAACAGAAAGGAGCTGGAGAGAGTTCAGAGGTTAAGAGCACTTGCTGCTCCCTCAGAGGACCCAAGTCAGTTTCCCTGTGCCTGTGTTGGGCAGCTGACAACCACCTCTAATTCATGTGCGCGCACGCACTGACACACACACACACACCAGCCATGGGGCCTGCAGAGATGACTCAGAGGGTAAGATCTCTTGCTGTTCTTCCAGAAGACCCAAGTTCATTTCCCAGCACCCATATGAGATGGCCCACGACCATCTATAACTCCAGCTCCAGGAGATTTGACAACTCTGATCTGTGCATGCACCTGTACTCATGTGCAAATATCCACATTTAGAAACACACATCCCTACACATAATTAAAAATAACAAAGATAAGCCAAGTGTAGTGGCACATGTCTTTAATCCCAGCACCCCGGAGGCAGAGGCAGGCAGATCTCTGTGAGTTTGAGTCCAGCCTAGTCTATGTAGTGAGTTCCAGGACAGTCAGAGCTACAGAGTGAGAGCCTATTTTGGGAAAAAAAAAACAGAATTAAGAAAAAAGAATAACAGTAACAACAAGCCTACACGCATAAGAAACTTAGGAGAGCCAGGTGGTAGTGGCACACATCTTTAATCTGGGAGGTAGAGGCAGGTGGATTTTTGAGCTTATGGCCAGCCTGGTCTACAGAGCTAGTTTCAGGACAACCAGGACTACACAGAGAAACCCTGTCTCAAAAACAAAACAAAATAATTAAATACATAAATAAATAAAATGTAAAAAAAATTGGGAGCTGGATGCTGGAGAGATGGCTCAGTAGTTAATAGCACTGGCTGCTTTTCCAGAGGACCCAGGTTTAATTCCCAGCACATGGCAGCTCACACCTGTCTGTAATTCCAGTTCAGGGCTTCTGATACCCTCACACAGACACACATGCAGGCAAAACACCAACGCACATAAAATAAAAATAATTTATAAAAAATTGGGGGCTGGAGAAAGATGGATCAATGGTTAAGAGCATGCCTTGCTTTTTTAG
This sequence comes from Peromyscus californicus insignis, assembly GCF_007827085.1. Lineage (NCBI taxonomy): Eukaryota > Metazoa > Chordata > Mammalia > Rodentia > Cricetidae > Peromyscus > Peromyscus californicus. The sequence goes on from NW_026294540.1 coordinate 45,496,229, forward strand.
AGGAACTGAGTTCAATTCCCAGCACAAAAACCTGTTACTCCAGCTCCAGGGATGTCTGAGGCCTTCTTCTGGTTTCTGAAGGCACCTGTACTCATGTGCACACACCCACACATAAGTACACAGAATTAAAAATAAAACAAATCAGGCTGGGTGTGGTGGCCTCATGCCTTTAATCCCAGTACTTGGAAAGTAGAGACAGGACTGTTAGTTTGAGGCCATCCTGGTCTATCTGGTGAGTTCCATGCTAGCCAGTGCTACATAGTAAGACCCTGTCACAGTGAATGAATGAATAAAATATTATATAGTGTCTTTGATTTTGAAAGTTGTTTCATGCAATATATTCTATCAGGGCTTCCCCTTTCCATCTCCTCTCCACCTCCCCACCCCTCCAACTCCATACCTTCTCTCTCTCTCTTTCTCTTGAAAAGAGAAACCATATCTTAAGAAACCAAAACCAAAAAAACCCTCAGAATAAACCCATAATAATAAAGAAAAACCACAAGAAACATGCCTGTGTGCATGCATGTGCACATGTGCACACACACACACACCCCCCAAAACAAAACAAACAAACAAAAAGAACAAAAAATAAAAAAACCCAAGTCCATAAAAACACAAAATTGGAAAATATAATGTACAAACAAAAGGCCAGTAAGATGAAAAAAATTATGAAACAAAAAGTCTACAAAAACACCATTGAGTTCTTTCTGTGCATGGGGCCTGCCCCTAAATATGGTTCATTAAACCAGCGAGACTCCATTTGAGAAAAACAAAATTTCCTTTGCAAGCAATTATCAAGTGGAGATGGCTTCTTGGTTAGGGGTGGGAGCCACGCCCACTTCCCCCTCTCTATGCTGGGACTCTGTCTGAGTCCTGCTTAGTCTGGAAGACACTGTTTCCTCTAACTCTTACAATCTTTTCTCTCCTCTCTTGCATGGCTCCCTGAGTCCTGAAGGGGAAGGGTTTGATGAACACAGTCCATTTAGGACTGAGTGTTCCAAAATCTCTCTCTGCACACTGTCCAGTTTGGGGTCTCTTTGTTAGCTCCCATCTACTACAAGAAGAGGCTCCTCTGATGATGGCTGAGCAAGACACTGATCTCTGGGTATTGCAGAATGTTGTTTGGAGACATGTTATTGCTTTATTCCTTTAGCATAACAATAGTATTCAGTTTTCCCATAGGCCCATGGCCTGTCCAGTCTCAGGTTCTTAGGCACTGTAGCGGTGTCAGACGAGGGTATCATCTCATGGAGTGGGCCTCAAATCCAATCAGATAGAGGTTGGTTACTCCCACCATGCTGTGCCACTATTACATCAGCACGTCTTTCAGGAAGACCAGTGCTGTGGGTCACAGGGCTTGTGGCTGGGTTAGTGGTTGCCCTTCTCCTTTGGTACCAGGCAGAGTGCCTTCCAGTACCATGAACACTAGTCAGCAGGGGTGAAAGGTCTAGCTAGGCACTAGCTCCAATTCTCCATGTTCAGTGAGTTATGTAGGTGTTGTCTTCAGCAACAGGGCCTTACTATCAGTTTGTGGAGAGCAACCAATAGCCTTGGCAGGGGTTGTTTGGGGGTTCTCATGAAGGTCCCTTTGTCCGACAATTCAAGTAGATGTAAATCATTCCTGACACTGGAGGGTTCACTTGGTGGTGAAAGATGTCGAGCTGGGGCACTGTCGCCCTCTTACTTCAGGACGCCATTTAGATTTCTTTTATATATATATATGGAAGCTTCAACAGGAGTAAGTTTGTATATGACCCCTCAAATGGCTCTTACTGTTAGCTCTTCCCCCCTGTATCCCCTCCCTTACCCTCTCTTCCTTCCACCTTCCCACTTAATCCTCCCACTCTGGTCTCCCCATAACTACATCTTCTATTTCCTCTTCCTTGAAGATTGCCCCTCCCCCAGTCTCTTACTCTATACCTAACCTCTGTGGTTTTACAGATTGTAGTATATATGCTGAGGGTTTAAAAGCTAACATCTACACATAGAGAATACATACCATATCTGTCTTTTGGGGTCTGGGTTATCTCATTCAGGATGATTTTTTTTTCTAGCTTTATCCATTTACTTGCAAATTTCATGATTTCACTTTTTTTTCCCCTTTGAGACAGTGTTTTTCTGTACAGCCCTGGCTGTCTTGGAATTTGCTCTCTAGCCCAGGCTGACCTCAAACTCACAGAGATTGCTTGTCTTTGCCTCCCAAGTGCTGGGATTAAAGGCATCACCCCTGCCTGGCATGATTTCACTTCTTTTAATGGCTGAATAATATTCCATCGTGTGAATGTACCAGATTCTGATTATTCATTTGTTGATGGACATCTATTCTTTAGTAGTCCTTTGGGTATATGCCCAAGTGTGGTATAGCTTGTTCTTGAGGTAGATTTATTACCAGTTTCCCAAGGAACTGCCACACTGATTTCCATAGTGGTTATACAAATTTACAGCCCCACCAGCAATGAATGAGTGTTCCCCTTTCCCAGCATGAGCTGTCATTTGTTGTATTGATCTTCATTGTTCTGATAGGTGTAAGATGAAATATCAAAGTGGTTTTAGTTTGCATTTCCCTGAAGGCTAAGTGTATTGAACATTTCTTTAAGTGTTTTTGAGCCATTTGAGTTTTCTCTTTGGAGAATTCTTTTTATGTCTATATGAGGGTGTCAAATCACTTGGAGCTGGATTACAGATAGTTATGAGCTACCATGTGGGTGCTGGGAATTGAACCCAGGTCCTCTGGAAGAGCAGCCAGTGCTCTTAACCATTGAGCCATCTCTCCAGTTCCCTCTTTTGAGAATTATGTTAGTTCTGTACCCTATTTTAAATTGGGTCATTTGTTTTCTTACTGTCCAGTTTTTAAAGTTCTTTATATATATTGGATATTAGCCCTCTGTTAGATGTGTACTTGGTAAAAATCTTTTCGCATTCTGTAGGCAGCTGCTTTGTCCGAATGATGGTGTCCGTTGCCTTACAGATGCTTTTCAGTTTCATGAGGTCCCATTTATTAATTGTTGATCTTAGTGCCTGTGTTCTGTTCAGAAAGTCTTTTCCTGTGCCCATGAGTTCAAGGCTATTCCCCACTTTCTTTTTCTCTCAGAGTCAGTGGATCTAGCTTTATGTTGATGTTCTTGATCCTTTTGTGTTGAGTTTTATGCCAGGTGATAAATATTGATCTATTTGCATTCTTCTTTGTAACACGAATCTATAAAGGTATTATTAATAAAAAACCTGGAGCCAGATATTGGGGTGAAGCTGAGAGATCAGAGGAATAGAACAAGCCAGCCACAAGTTCTTACAGCTAGAAAATCCTCAGCCCAGGAGAAAGCTACTTCCTGTATACTCATGCCTATATACCTTTCTGTGCCCTGCCATCTTACTTCCTCTCTCTGCCCAGCTACATCACTTCCTCTTTCTGCCCAGCTCTATCACTTCCTGTCTATCTGTACAGACCTCCAGACCTCTAGTGGTGGGATTAAAGGCGTGTGCCACCACGCCTCGATGAATCTCTGCCTCTCGAATGCTAGGATTAAAGGCATGTGCTACCACTGCCTGACCTCAATGTTTAATACAGCGGCTAGCTTTGTCCTCTGATCCCCAGGCCAGCTTTATTTGTTAGAACACGAATAGAGAACATCACCGCACTTCTTCATGCAACCATCACGTTCGACCAGTACTACTTGTTGAAGATGCTATCTTTGTTCCAGTTTGTATTTTTGGTTTCTTTGTGGAAAATCAGGTGTCCATAGACATGTAGATTTATGTCTGGATCTTCAATTAAATTCTATTGATCAACATGTCTGCTTTTGTGCCAGTACAATGCTGTTTTGATTACTATAGCTCTGTAGTACAATTTGAGGTCAGTGATGGTGATACTTCCAACAGTTCTTTAAATAAATAAAGTCTCAAAAAATTTAAGACATCACTTAGACAGAATATAGATACTCCATGCAAATATGCATGCATATTCATGTGGGCATCATATTACAAAAGAATGCAAATGAACATGTGGCATACATAGGTGAGCTGTGACTGAAGGCATTTGGAGGTTGGCATGTGCATGTATGTGCATGCCTGTGTGTGAGCCAGGTAGCGGAGCAGATAGATGGAGTGAGTGCCTTTTTCTTCTGGTGTGTCCACATGGAGGGGAGAATACCCTGGAGATTCCATCAGAGCAATTTTTCAGGATATGGGTCTACCCTCAGTCTTGGATGTAAGTGTGGGGTTGAAGTGGTTTTCCCTCCTTGCCTCACATCCGCTTTGCTCTCTGTGGTGCCTCAGAGAGTGTGACCTTGGCTCCCGTGGCGCAATCAGTTAACACGTGGTACTTATATGAGAAGTAGAACTTGGATGGGGTGGGGTTGAACTATGGAGTGGGGCTGAGAGGGAAGGTGTTGTGGGGAGAGGAAACTCAGCCATTGTTCTAAAAGTCCGATTCTGAGTTGATACAGCTTTTTTTGTGGAGACAGAAAACAGCAGAAAAGCTGGTCATGTGGGGCACAGTTGTAATCCCAGCTGGGGAGGTGGAAAGAGGGATCCTTAGGGCTTGTGGCCAGCCAGCCTTACCTACTTGGTGAGCTCCAGGCTAGTGAGAGAAGCTGCCTTAAAAACAAGGTGCCACTGCCTGAGGATCAATAGCTGGGGTTGTCCTCTGCACACCCCCCTCCACCATACACAAAAGTCAGGGAGATGAAGTCAGGCACATTCTGTCTGTCTGTTCCGTCTGTCTGTCTTCCACCCAGACCCCCTGGCTTCCTTAAAAACCTCTCTTCTGTCCCTACATGTAGGGTCCCTTCTTGGACATCCATGAAACTTCTGTTGCTCTAAAGACTCAATGTGGAAGCTGAAGACACCTCTGAGTAGGAGATCTGGTGTGGATCCCTGAAAGGAGATGAAGCCTTCTTCCCTCCCCTCCCCCCTCAGATTTCCCCATTTCTTCCGGTAGGTGGGGATGTGTGGACACTTGGAGGTCCAGGGCCCAAGGCTGTGGTAATCTACTTGAATCAACCAAGCAGAATGCAGGCATCAGCCTTCCAGGATAAGAACCGGAGAAAGCCAGACCACAGTGAAGGTCAGGACACTTGGGGTGGGAGCAGGAAATGAAGACGCTGGAAGTGGGAGCGGTCAGGAGAGAGGAGCCTCTTCCTTCGAGGGGCTCACAACACCTGCACTGCTTAATTATAACGCTGACTTTTGTCTTTCATGCCTGCTTTATTATAACCACCAACTCCCCAAATATCCGGATGAGTCTCAACATCTCCTCTCGCCAAATCATACACAGGTACTCACGATCCTAACTATGAGAATATAACCTTGCCCTTCAGAAACAAGGACCAGCTCAAACTCAGTGAATCAGCACCCAGGAAACAAGGTGAGTGGACACCTGCTTGCCCACCCCCACCCCAAACTTAAGGAGTATGTGGAGAGGGTGAGTGCTGGGGAGTGTGGTATTGGTGGCATTAAAGATGGCAATACAGCTGTGGTTTTGGCTCAGTTGGTAGAGAACTTGCCCAGTATGCACAAAGCCCTGGGTTCAATCACCAGCTCTGTATAAACTGGGTGTGGGCACACACCTATTATGCCAGCATTTGGGAGGTCAAAGTAGAAGTTAAAGGTCATCCTAGGCTACATAGAGAGGTGGAGGCTAGCCTGGGATACGGGAAACCTTAACTGACTAACTAGACTGTGGAACTGAGGAGGTGGATAACTCACTGGTTAAAAGTAATGCCGCACAAGGATGAGGACTAGAGTTCAGATTCCAGTACCCTCAGAGCAAACCAGGTGTCCTGTGCATGCCTGTCACCCCAGTACCGAGGGGTGGAGATAAGAGGGTCACTGGGGCCTCACTGAATAGACAGGACAGTCTCAGCCTCAAAGAAATAGGTGGAGAGTGACAGAGGAGGATACCCTATGCTTCTCTCTCTGTCTCTGTCTCTTACACACACACACACACACACACACACACACACACACACACACACACACACACACTGCAGTGATGGTACTCCGGTGGGGGTAGCATTGCCGCTGAGATGATGGAGGTGGGGTTTCTGAAAACGCTTCTGGCAGTGCTGTTGGCTCTGCTTTTGTCTTTGGGTGACAGAATTGGTTGAGAGGGATGTGATGGTCATAATGTAAGGAATACAAATTGGTAGTACTGATGCTGACTGACTGGGAATGTCCTGGGTGGTCCTCAGTGCTGGTGACAGGTGTTACAGACAGTAACTGGCTGGTGGGGGGGTCGGGCTCCACAGCTCACGTGTCCTGTGCTTCTGTCCCAGCCCAGCCCAAGCCGTCACTGGACACACCCCAGGTCCCCCCTTGGTTGCACAGAACCATCATGATCTTGTATGTCCTCCTTGCTCTCATCTTTTTGTCATGCATCATCCTCTCTGCTTTGGTCCTGGTCAAAAGTAAGTGATCTTGGGAGCTGGGATTCCGGGATTTCCACTGGTTCTTCTCCCTGCTCTCAACCCTGTTTCCAAGAAGGCTAAAGGGGGCATGGGGACTTCAAAGCTTTCCTATCCTCTCCTAAACAGATTCGGAAATGTCCAGGGAGCTGTGGAGCCTGAGAGGGAAGCTTTCGAATGGTGAGTGGGAGGTGCAGAGGAGGCCCACCATGGTGCTGGCAGGGACAGGAGTGGTGGCCATCTGAACATCTCAAATTCCACGCCCTTAGTCTCAAACATGGTGCTGAACTGCCAGGACCAGCAAAGGAATCATTGGAAAGCGGTCCAGCAGGGCATCCAGGAGGCCAAGAACAATATTGGTGTGGTCTTGAGCAAAGTGCAGAGTGGAAACGACAAGCTGAGGACGGTGCCAGCAGGTACTCCTTGCAGGCCTGCCCTCTTGGGTGAACATGTTTGGACAAACAGGGTGCCGGTTACTCAGGCAAGATGGGTGGGTCCTGCTCTCCAGACTTGGAAGGGGGCAATAGATGTTTCCTCTGAGTTCAAGGAGAGGATGTTTAAACACTAGTGAGGCTATGGAGGTGGCCCAGTCAGTAAAGTACAACATGAGGACCTGAGTTTAGATTCCCAGGACTCAGGTAGGAGCTGGGCATGGTGGCACGGGTCCATAAGCCCAGCGGTTGGGCAAGGGTGGTAGTGGTAGAGATAGGCAGATATATGTGGCTTACTGGTCAACCAGTCTAGCCAAATGGGTGAAACCCCAGGTTCAATGAGAGATCCTATTTCAAAAAGTAAGGAAAACAGCTGGCTGACATCAGCTTCTGACCTCTTCATGTATTTGCATATACAAGTGCAAACACACATGAACACATACACATGTACACACCACACCACACACACACACACACACACACACACACACACACACACACACACACACACACCATTCCACTGCTGTGAGCCTCCAACACCCGAATCTGCTTCACTCAAACTGGAAACTGCTAATGATATCAGGGCTTTGCCTGCGGTCCCACCCCAGATATGGCTGTCTCCTCTCCTCCCACCAGATATAACTGAAATCAAGAAAACCCTCGAGAGGCTAGAGAAGAAAACACCTGCTCGTAAGCCAGAGCCAGGGGTGGGCTGGGGTGGAGTTCCAGACCTAGTGCTGGTCTGCCTGACCTCACGTCTCTCCTCTCTGACAGAGCCCAGTAAATAAGAGGACATCGCAGCCACACCTGGAAGGCCTCGGGATTGCACCTGCTAGTGAAGATGGCTGGAGTGAGTCTGCCATTCGTCCTCACAGAGAAATTATCCATCGGGGGGATGGGTGTTGAAGAGTGTGCCTGTGAAAGTGAACATTTTGTGGCATATGGAGTTTCCATGCATCCAAGGAGAAGGTTAAGTTATGGTGGAAAGAGAACATGGAAGTCACGGCATGTGCTACTCTTTATGGGTGTGTGGCCAGACATATATGAGGATAGGCCTGTCCTGGAAGACAGCTGTTCCTGTGAATCCCCCAAAGTATGTCATTGTGAGTGTGGGTGTAGGTAACCTGTGAGATGTGCGTGTAGGTGACATGTGAGATGTGCCTCCCCATTAGCTTGAGCGTGCATGTGTGCATCTGGCTATTGTGTGTGTGTGTGTGTGTGTGTGACTGCAGTGGTGGGTGATGTCCACTCTGGGGATGTACTGTGGTGCGGATCATTCCTGGTGTTCCTGGCTGTGTCACCTTGTGTGTTCAGAGCATGTGCACAAGTGCACCCATTAATTTCTGCACTTGTATTTTATGATTCATCAAGATAAATGCCAAGAGAAATGATGACTCTAGAGCTGTTATTGGGTTGTCTGTGGGACAGAACTTCAGGACCTGGAGGGGACACAGGATTTAGGACTTGGATTTGGGGATGAGACAAAACACTCAGCCCTGTAAGCCAGGCATGATGCAGCTGGGCTGTAATTCCATCACTTGAGATGCTAAGGTAGGAGGATCATGGGTTCAGGGCCAGCTCTGGCTACAAAAGATGAATTGGGGTGGGTAGTGAGCTGGCGCAGAATGTAAAAGGTGCTTGGCCAAGCCTTACCTGAGTTCCATCCCTGGGACCCCCACAGTAGGAGAAGAGAACCACCTCTGACCCGCACACACATACCGTGGCATATGCACTATAGTGTACCACAGAGACATTTGCTCACCCATGCAATGGATGATAGAATAGAGCTTATTGCTGCTCTATTCACAATAGCCGGGAAATGGAAACAGCATAGATGTCCATCAACTGACGGTTATGAAAATGTGGTGCACGTATACACGATGGAATTTATTCAGCACAAAAGAAAAATTAAATCTGCAGGAAAATGGATGGAACTGGAAATCATTGTGTTAAGTGAGATAAGCCAGACCAAGAAAGACAAAGACTATATGTTACCTCTTATATGTGGAGTCTAGCTTCATGCGCGCGCGCGCACACGCGCGCGCGCGCACACACACACACACACACACACACACACACACACACACACACACACACAGTGGAAGGAAGGATACTGGGGCGGTAGGGTCCTAGTGGGATTGGGGGCCAGGAAGATGGAGGAGCAGAGAATTGAGGGGAGAATCAACACAAACTAGATACCTATGAAAATGTCATAAAGTAAGCTAATTCAAAACAGCAAAATGCTATTTCAGCTAGGCAGCTGAGCCGGGTAGACACGCGCGCCCCCTTGCGGCTGTTCTCCCGCACAGCCTGGCTGTGCCTCTCCCCGCCCATCCCAGTGCATGAGCCCGCCTGGCACCCTTTTTACTACTCAAAGCGCCGGTGAACCACCCGGTGCAGTTTCGGTGAGACCCCCGCCCTGCCAGCGTCGTCCTTTCTCTGCATCTCAGCCGCGTCTCCCATTCTATCTGCCGAGTCTATAAGCAACCCGCCCTCCGCCCCCCCCCCCCTCCGCCTTTTCTTTTAGGGTGATGGTTATAGTCTGAGTATGTCTTTAAATTCCCCAACGGTCGTCTGGCTAGGGCGTCCTTTAGTCTTTTTTCCTAAAGCTCCAGTCCCCACCACGCGTGACCTCCATGACAGCTTATTGTCTCCGTTCTCCTCTGGGGACCTCGCCTGAGTTTGCCCTCCCCGGGCTTTTCATTTTAAACTCGAATACATTGCCCTCAAGACTCCGTTTGAGTCAGCTCTTCCCACCTCAGTGTCTTGATTCCGACTTTTTGTTCTGGAGCTATGGAGACTTTATAGACTTGTATCCCAAATAGAATTAGGGGTGACATAAATCTGTGTTCCCTGGGCCACGGCCATTGATAATTTGCCTCCAGAATAAATTATCTCTTATCTCTTTTGAAGTGAGAGTTTGCATTGATAGGGCAGAGGCAGGAGGATTGCTGCAAGTTCAAAACCATCCTTGGATATATATAGCTGTGGGCAGCAGTAAATTCGCTGCCTTAATTTTAAATGCCCTTTTTTGTCCTGTCCCAGTTAAGTTGTTTGTGTGAAAAATGTGCAGTTGGGTTCCGGAGGGTGCTGGGGATCAGTTCCCCTGTGGTTTTTCCTGATTGGAAAACAGTGTCCGGCTTGCCTCCGGATACAGAGTAACCATTCCTTGACCCCTGCTGTTAGAGGGGTATATAAGCCCGTGTTGGTATGAATAAAGAGAGCTGCTTCCCTGACGAACTGAAACTGGGTGTCTAGAGTGCTGTTTAACCTCGGTGTCCCTCGCCAGATTTCGTGCTCCAGCTGTGCGGGTCGTGGCATATAGCCACAGTAAAAAATGTAATTATGGTTATTTTGGGGGGGATTATTAGATGGCGGTGGATGAAAAATGCTTGTCAAGTACATTGGCAGAAACTTCAGGTAGGCAGGAGAGGAAGTGGAGAAATCTCTGCTACAGGTCTCAGGTGTCATATGAGGACAGTGTTTTAGTTCCTGGACCCTAGTATTCTGCCAGTTGATACATTCCAAAAGGTCAGACAAAGAGAACTCAACATAAATTGTAGTTAGGTTCTGGACCTGCAACATTCCAACCTCTCCACAATCACCGAATCTCTATCAGTGGATCAGCCTTGCAGAAGGTTCCATAAAAGGTGCAATTCCTTTGCTCACAGCCTCCAGTGTGCTGTGTGTGTACTAGCAGGGTTTGTGGGCTTGGGGTAGTCTAGCCAGCTTGTTCTGGGGACCCTAACTCTGTCTGAGTCCTAGATGCTGGGATTATAGGTGACCCCACACATGCTTGCCTGGCTTTTAGGTGAGTTCAGGGGATCTGAGCTCTGTAGGTGGAGTTTCTCTGTGTCCCAGTAGTTGCTTTCAAATAATTACCCATATATTTTTTTTAATCTCCCCTATGCCACATGGTGGTACCTTCTTTCAACATAGCACGCTCATCTTGCTTCTTTCTGTGTCCCTCTTGACTCCTCAGACTTTGCCCCTCTTCTTCCCAGCACACTCTGTGTCTTGCTGTCCTGCCTATACCTCCTGCCTAGCTACTGGCCAGTCAGCTCTTTTATTAAACCAATCAGAAGGCACCTTGGCAAAGACACATCTTCACAGTTTACAAAAAGATTATTCCATAACATTTCCCCCTTTTGGTCTAATTAAAAGAGAAGGTTTTAACTTTAACATAGTAAGACTATATACAACAAAGACAGTTATCAAGTAAGAATTACAACATCCAGTCCATTTGTATTTGGAAAAATTAGAGAACATACTCTATTATTTATCTTATCTTTGTGAGTCCAAAGTTTTATACCTAATTTACTTTTTATCATAACTAAGGAAAACTATAAGCTTAATTACTAAGTCTTTGTTAATTCCATCAAAGACCCCAGAAGGGTGTAATATTACCTGAGTAAACAGGAAGTAAAGAGCAAACAACTTACAAAACTAAGAAATGACAGAAAGAGCTGGCTGCCTGGACAGTCACCTAAGGTTCCTCTGCAATGTTGGGGCATCCATCTTTGGCCCACAAGCCTAGCATATCTGACAGACTTTTCTGTCAAGTAGGAATTTTGAAGGACTGTCCCACCTTGTCTTGGCAAAATTCAACAGCTGCTTTCTTTTGTGTCCTGCTTTTTGTGTCCAATTTGGACAGCACACTGTCAGCAGTCCAGGGAAGGGCAGTTTCTTGCCCAGTGGCTAACTTTTGCCACAAAGAAAGCAAACTCCATATGGAGTTTCTTCAATGCCCATCATCTTCACTGAAGTATATTGGTACTGCCAGGAGCAGACATGTCTTATTGTCATAAAAAGCCTTATGTTATTAAAACATTTTAAATGCCATACTCTTTAGATCTATGAAGTGTTTGAAGACAACCTGTTTATCTAAAATATATTTGTTTGATCTTGAAAACATCTAACATGACTACAAGTTTGATTATTATAGATGATGAACTACTAACCTGTATTTCTTAATTATACATTATATTTTTAAATGAGCTGTATAAGCACAATACACCAAAAAGAGTAGAAACATACATATAGTATAAAAAATAACTTTAAATTTGTATCAATAAACCAAAATCCCCACCAGTGTAAAATATTTTGAGATTAACAGTTGTTTTTTGGATTAAAGAAGATTCAATAATCTACCCTTTTTTCCTATCATTCCTTATCATATACCTCTTTTTACCTTTAGATATTTTTGAATTTAATTATTGTTTAGTCTTTTTTTTTTTCAACTAATGCTATGGGCCGTAGGAATATATTATAAGAACTCAACTGGTTATGGCAAAGTCACTACCTGGAGGAATCAGGGAATTCCTCCAGAGGAAGCCAAATCCCAAGGAGTTTTTGGTGCTACTTGGCTTGTTATATATCAGCTGTATTCTGTTATGAAAGTCATGTGTGCCTTCATAGTTTTCCCAATTGACTTTTCCCCAAGAAGGGCTAACAGTGTGGACTGATCACTCTCTGGACATACACATTCCAGGTATTTGGAGAACAGCCTCAGGAAAGGCTTTCTCTGGAATCAGATATCTCCCTTGGCAACTTTTAAGGACTAGCAGTAATAACAGTCCACATGCAAGTCTCCTGATTTAAGGTAAATTCCACAAGGAGACACCACCTAGGTCAGGTGGACGTTAAGTAATAGCTTTACACAATTCAGCTCGGACCCTCCTTTCTTACAGCCTTACTAACTTTATAGACTGCTAACTCCTTACCTAACCACTTCTAGGAATATTTAGATAACCTTCTGTACTGACAGCTATGCTCAGCCAGAACCCCAGTTCAAGCCTCCCTGTAATTATCATCATTGGCAGCATCCGGCCAGGTCCATCCCCAGATGGAGGAAAGTACCTTATCAGAGATACCTCCGTACTTTCTAAGAACAGACTTAAGCATCCAGGCTACCCATTTGAGAAGGCCTGGCACATATACCAATTAAGCTTTACTTCCTCCTTTCCCAAACCTTACCTCTGGTTCCAGATCTCCCTTTAACTATCACCAGAGGCATCTAGCTGTACACAGGTTGCCTAGCGACTGAGCACACTTTTCCCCACCCTGCAGAAAAATGGCAGATAGCTTGGACAGATAGGAGCCACAGGAAAAAAAGAAGGCAGTTTTATTTTCTCCCATTGACCTAGCAACTTATAGATTCTTAACATTTTCTACCAATCATGTTTAAGACTATAGTTGAGCACATAAGATCCCTCTCTTAGATATTACCCGAATTTAGCCTTTAGTTAATTCATTTCTCCATTGGTCACTTCCCTTTGGGGTTGCAAATGATAATTAACGGTTACTGCCTCCCTATGTGATTCTTATCACCCCTCCGTTTGACCCTGGAAGCCTGGCTTTATATACCAGGACTTCCAGGGCACAGGGGACGGAGAAGAGAAAAGAGAATGGAAGAACTAGATGGGTAAGAACTTGAGAGGAACAAACTGAGATGGGGAAGAATTAGATTGAGGGGCTAGAGGAGAGCACCAGAGGAACGAGATGGAAGATGAGGAAGAGTCAGATGGGGAAGTACTAGCTGGGTAAGAACAAGATGAAGGACCTAGATGAGGCAGAGTTAAGACGAAAGAATTAAGATGGAACTTAGAGGAAGCAGTAGATAAATATAGAGAGAAATCAGCCAAGAAAGGAGCTAGACATGAGAACAGAACTGAAGCTGGGTATAAAGGATGTTATGCCAGAGGAATTAAAGCAAGTGGACTATAGAGCTCGGTGTGCTGAGATTCTATTTCCTGAAAATAGTCCTCGCCGTTAGTAGTTCTCTCTCCTGAGCCCCTGGGATGTATAGTATTAAGGCTGGTCCCTCTAATATTATACAAGAAACTAAGACCAATAACAATTTGTAACCCCCCCCACTTAGATGATAATAAATATCCATAACCCATTTCTTGGGAATGTGGGCATTGTTCTCTAGACTATTTCCTGATGTTTGGGGGCATTGGAAACTTTGGGGAACCCCAAGTAAATTCAGGATAACGGTTAAGTCTTGGCTGGAGTAGTTTGTGAGGCTGGACCATCTCAGCCAGCAGCCTTGAAGCTGTTTTGATGCAGAACTCTCAGGAAACTGCAACAGAGGCACTCTGAGATGCTGAATCACCTGGGTCATTTGTTTTCATTGATGTAAGTTCCCCTTGCTCTGAAAATACATAAACTTTTAAAAGGCAACATATATATCTGTATTAGTACAAGTATAGTCTGTGTGTTGTACACAAATTAGCCAAAGATGATTTTTTGTTTTATGTTTGAGCAGGTAAAATATACATTACATGTTTTGTAGTTTTTTTAAGGCTTATTTCTTTATGTCTGTAGTAGGATTTTCAGGGGTGTTCCTTGATCAAACCCGATCATCTTTAATCTGGAATAAATCCACAGCCTCTCATTTCCTGTGGAAATAAAAGCATAACCTCTCTCCCACAGCAGCACATCTTTTGACTTCCATTTTGAAGTCAAGACATTTTTAAAAATATATAGGTTGATTTAATCTAGTAGTTTTCATAATCCAATGTGTCTTAGCAGCTGTCCTTTCTTTATTAGCAATCAGAAAATCTAAAGACAACACAATAACATACAGAATCCAGATTCTCTGTGTATTTTCCATCTTTACATGGCTTACTATATTTTTTTTACTTTATACCTTTTAAAGGACTTTTTATATTTTTAAATCTATGACTGTCTCTATCCTTTCTTTTTTCTCTCCCAAACCTAGATATATTTTTAAACACATTGTGATCCATTTAGAGGTTTTTTTCCATCTGGATCTGTTTTTACTGAGCATCTGTATTGTTTTTTGATCACATGAGACAAGTCTTAAACTGCTATGTCAACCAACACCTGTGTAACTTAGTTTAGTGCATGGGTAGCATGGCCCTCTGATATCAACATGGCCTCAGTTGGTGGCCTAGACCCTGAGCACTCCCACAGCCTTCAGTGGTAACATGGGTCACAGACATTATCACAGACCCCACCTGCAAATGGACATTTCCTATCTCAACCCCAGTTCCAAATAGCCGACTCAAAGGCTGAATATGAATTATAAATGCTCGGCCAATAGCTCAGGCTTGTTACTAGCTAATTCTTACACTTAAATTAACCCATATTTCTATTTATGCTTTGCCATTTGGCTCATGGCTTTTTACTTCATTTTTTACCCTTCCTGCTTGCTCAGTGGCTGGCTGGAATCTCTCTTCACTCCAGCCTCCTTCTTCCCATCGTTCTCAGTTTTGCTTTCCCACCTAACTTCCTGCCCAGCTACCAGCCTGTCAGTTTTTTATTAACCAATGAGAGTAATACACATTCATAGTGTAGAAAAGGATTGTTCAACAGCACCCACCTGCAGTAGGGTCACGGACCCAGACATGGCCCTCAGCAGCAGCACAAGTCTGGATATCACAGGGCCACAGGTGGCAGCCCGTTCCTCACCACCATTGTGATTCAGTTTCAATTTTCTCCACAGTTCATAAACCACTCCACTTCTCCTTCTCTCCCATTTCTCCACCACATACCTATTCATCATGGTGGTGCCCGTCTGCCCAGGCTGAGGGCACCCGGCACGCCTGTGACTGTCTTCTGTCCGTCCTGCACCAGTCAGGTCTGTGGCTGTCTTCTGTCCGCCCTGCACCAGGCAGGCCTGTGGCTGTCTTCTGTCTGCCCTGCACTAGGCAGGCCTGTGGCTCTCCACCCTGGTCACTCTTAATTTTTAATACTGGGAAGAAATGGCAGCAACAAAGACAAGAGGAAACAGAAATGGAAAAGGAGGGGAAGGAAAACAAAGAATGTGATCTCAGTATCTATTATAGTGTTTATTTATAGGGAGAGTCTTGGTAGTGTTGCTTAGGCTGGATTCAAGCAATTCTCCTGCCTCAGCCTCCTGAGTATCTGGGATTACAGGTATATACTATCATGCCCAGTTTCTTTTTTCTTTCTTTCTTTTTTTGTTTTTTTGTTTTTTGTTTTTTTTTTTTTTTTTGAGACAGGGTTTCTCTGTGTAGCCCTGATTGTCCTGGAATTTGCTCTGTAGACCAGGCTGGCCTCAAACTCACAGAGATCCACCTGCCTCTGCCTCCCAAGTGTTGGGATTAAAGGTGTGCACCACTACTGTCCAGCTCATGCCCAGTTCCTTTAATGATTTTAAAATAACATCTATGTGATGAAAGGATAATATTTTGTGTCTTAGTTAGAGTTTCTATTGCTGTGATAAAATACTACAACCAAAAGCAACTTGGGGAGGAAAGGGTCTATTTGGCTTACATGTTCACATCACAACTCATCCTCTAAGGAAGTCAGGGCAGGAACTTGAGGCAGGAAGTGAAGCAGAAGGCATGGAGGATTGCTAGTTACTGGCTTGCTCCTCTTGGATTGCTCAGCCCATTTTCTTATACAATCCAGGATCACCTGCCACAGTGAACTGGGTCCTCCCACACCAATCATCAGTTGAGATAGTGCCCCACAGGCTTGTCTTAGGGAATCTGATGGAGGCATTGTCTCAGTCAAGGTTTCTCTTCCCAAGTATATTTAGGTTTGTGTCAAGTTGATAAAAACCCACCAGGACGATATGGGAGGTATTACTAATTAAAAACTGTATTGGGGCTGTTAACCTGAATTCTATCCCAGGACTCAAATGATAAAGAAGAGAAACAAATCACAAAAGTTGTCTTCTGACCTCTACTTACACCACGGCACACACACATACAAACACACATACATGTATACAAAATTAATAAAAATGTAATAAATTTATTAAAAATTAGATTTATTCATTTTATACTATGGGTGCTTTGACTGCATGTGTGTATATCCACATGCATGCCTCGTGCCTGTAGAGGTCAGAAGGGAGCTGAATCCCTGGAATGACTGTGAACCACCATGTGGCTGCTGGGAATTGAACCCTGGTCCTCTGCAAGAGCAACTAGTGCTCTTTGAAGGGACACTAGCTCACTTGAGCACGTGGCTCTGGCAGGGTTTACCTTTCTCCCCCATTCCCTCTGCCTTGCTAAAAACCATTAGTTTACCCAAAGCTAAAGCTAATCACCAAGGTCTAGTCCCTTATTTGGCCACTTCCTCCTCCTGAGGCTGACTACCGAAGTCCAGCAATCAGAAGCCCCCTTTGGCTCACCTAATTAACATGCCCAATTAAAATTAAACACCTCATCTAACGTGGGGTTTCCCCCTTTACCTGCATAAACCGCCATTTTCCTATGGGCCACATCTGTGTCCTCTCTATACAGAGGCAGTCCTCTGTCCCTCTGAGACAAAGATCCCTGCCCCTCTCCCTCACCCCCTATCTCCTTTCCCATGGCACCCTAGCCCATTCTAACACAGACCTCCCGTTTTCTCTTAAGAATGACACCTGTGAGGTCACTGGCTGCTGTTTTTGGCCAGAGTCAGACAGCAGGCACTTAACTTTTCTTCCCCACTTAATAAAGGATCTCTTTCTGGACACTGGCATTTGGATGTGGTTTGTGGCTAATCCCGGTCTGGAGGGAGTCCTCTTCACTCTTAACCACTGCGTCGTCTCTCCAGCCCCCAAATGTAATAAAACATTTAAAAAATGGTATTTTAGGCCAGGGGATTGAAGGGCTCTAGTAGACCTGAGCACGGCAAACACATGCCTGAGCACGGCAAACCTGATCATGGCAAACACGGATCTGAGCACGCCAAACACATGCCTGAGCACGGCAAACATACAGATCTGAGCATGGCAAACACACGCCTGAGCATGGCAAACACGGATCTGAGCACGGCAAACCTAAGCACAGCAAACACACGCCTGAGCATGGCAAACACATGCCTGAGCATGGCAAACACACGCCTGAGCATGGCAAACACGGATCTGAGCACGACAAACACACGCCTGAGCACGGCAAACATGGCACCAGCAAGCTTCGTCCTTCACCCTTCTCTCTCCCTTGCTAAACCGTTAGATGACATCCCTGAAGCAGCCTCCAAGGTCTATTCCCTTATTTGGCCACTGACTCATTCCTGAGGCTGATCACCGAGATCCAACTATCAAAACGTCAAGGTCCAGCAATCAAAATTACTGTTTGGCTAACTAAATTAAATACCCAATCAGAACTCACCAACACATCCTAGCTCATTCAAACACAGACCTCCCCCTTCTCCCTCCTAAAATTAACAGTTGCAAAGCTGTTTGCTGCTGTTTCTTGTCTCTTTGCCTTGCTTAAGAAAGGATCTCTTTGTGTTTGGTTTGTGCTTGGAAATTCGTGTTTGGGTGTGGTCTGTACCTAATCCGGGGTCCAGAGGGGAGCACCCTGCAGTACAAGGTCCCTCTAGGAATAATCCACTCTTTGGGGTGCTCACTGCACAGGATGAGGGCCTGATTTCAATTCCCAGAATCCATATGTTGGTGCACAACTGTAATCTTGGTACTGAGGAGACAGAGACGGGATCCCCAGGGCTCATGGTCAGCCACCCTGGCTGATCTGGGGAGCTCCAAGTACCAGCAAGAGACCCTATTTCAAAAATGAAATCAAAGTCAGGTGTGGTGGTGCACGCCTTTAATCCCAGCAATCAGGAGGCAGAGGAAGGTAGAGTTTGAAGCCAGCCTGGTCTACACACCTAAAGTTGATCTCTGACCTCACGGGCACATGACCACTTCCACTTCCTTCTCCTCCTCCCTTTTGAGACAGTGTCTCATTATGTGGTCCTGGCTGGCCTGGAACTCCCTATGTAGATCAGGCTGCCCTCGAACTCATGGAGATCCACCGACCTCTGCCTATTGAACACTGGTATTTATTAAAGGTGTGTGCCCCTATGCCTGGTTACATGCACATTTCTGCACTCATGAACACACACACACATACCACACACACACACACACACACACACACACACACACACACACACTATTAACATGAGCTTAGAGTTGAGGGTGTGTGGCCCTGAGTTCCATACCTAGCACAGAAAAAACAACTTAGCTTACTGTTTTAAACCTTTTAAAATGTGGCTGCTAGGAGGTTTTAAATTAAACGTGTGGGGCTGGGGCATGGTTCAGCTGTAAAGCACTTGTCTGACAGCATGTGGGGGGGCCTGGGTTTCATCTCCAGCACTGTAAAATAAATCAATTAAACATGCAGCTGACACAAGACTGTTGGAGATATGAATAGACTTCAGGAGACAATGACCTACATTCTTTCTGCCTTTTGCATTTCCTCTTATCAAGGTCAGCTAAACACAGGAAGAGCTGGACACATATGTCATCCCAGTGTCCAGGAAGCCAAGGCGGCAAGGGTATCTAGATTTTGTGGTCAGTTTGGACTACACAGCAAGGCTCTTTCAAACAACCAACAGCCAATCACCAAACAGAACAAAAAGATTAAGGGGCTGGGGAGGAGTCTCAGTGGATAAAGTACAAGCATGTAGACCTGGGTTTGATTCCCCAATGCCTACAAGAAAAAAGCCGGGTGTGTTGGCGCACACCTGTAACCCCAGAACTGCTGCTGCCAATGGTGTTTGTGTGGCAGACAGGATTCTGAGACCCCGGCCAGCTGGCGGAAATGGTTACCCCAGGTTCAGTAAGATAGACCCTGTCTTAAAAACAAGCCCCAGAGCAATAGAGATAGCCACTCAGTGTCAACCTCTGGCCTCTCCACACAGGAGTGTGGGCACACGGGACACAGACACACAAAGGAAACATAAACACGGTCCGATGGCTCCGCACAACTGCCTGCTGCTGAGGCTGATGGCCCGGGAGGACACGCGCGCCCCCTGGCGGCCGCTCTCGGTCACCCACCACCCCGCCCTCCGTGCACTCAGTCGAGCCCGCAGACGCCTGCGCACTCGGGGCCTTTTACGACGCCGTCAAGAAGTTCGGCTGAACCTACGGCGACCCAGTTCCGGTTGAGACCCTTCCCGGCCCGAGACCCTGCTTCCGCGCCCAGGGAGCCGGTCTTTTCTCCGTGCGTCCCGAGCAGCGTTCCCGGGTCAGTCTGCTTTGGGTTTCCGGGGTGATGCGGGTTTCGGGGTCCCGGGTCTTGGACAGCTCAGCCGAGCGGCCGTGTGGCGCGCTCTGCACGGTCTCCTCCCTGGCTCGGGAGCAGGACGGTCCATCCCGATCCGAGACCCGGTCCCTAGGACAGCCGTGTAGGGCGGGCTGTCGGCTCCAATCCAGGAGTGACGAAGGCTTCACCTGGAGACGCGACAGGGCCCCGCTCCGCTGGGGAGTCTTTCCTTCCACCTCCGGATTCCATTCCGGTCTCCATTCACAGCTGGGGCTCCCGGCGCCTCCCCCGTCCCCTCCGGCTCCCCCACCAGTCCCCCCACCGTCCGTGCAGCTTTCTCGAGAGTTTGGGGAAGTGCGACCTCCCAGCGGGGAACTCTTCTGTAGTTAAGGGTCGCCGTGGAGACGACTTCCTTTCTGACAAATAGACACCTTCAGCGCCGCCCCCCACCCCCGCTCGGATATAGGGTTGAGGACTTTTTGCACACTCTCCTGGCGTGGCTTCCACTCACCCCTGCCCCTTTCTGTCAGTCACTTGCTTTCCTGGATGGGTTGAGCAGGAAGGTCTGCAGGGTAGTCAGGGCTGGAGCACACGCCAGCTAGGGAAAACATCATTGACTGTTCTCTGTCTTTTCTCCGTTCCTCAACCCGCACTGGGCTGTCGTCAAATACCTGATAAAAGCAACTAAAAGAAAGGTCTGTTGATTTGGCAGGAGCGTGAGGCAGCTGGTCTCATTCCATCCACAGTCAGAAAGCAGAGAGATGAGTGGTGCGCTCAGATGACTTCATCCTTTTTAGTCAGCCCTAGAGGGGGTGGTGCCCACATTCAGAGTGGTCTAACCTGAGTTAAACTTACCTGGAAATCCGGAGGTGTGTTTTCATGGTGATTCTAACTCTAGGTAGTGAAGATGAAGAGCCATCACGCAGGGTCTCACTGTGACCCAGGCAGTCCTGGAACTCACCCGGGCTGGCCTCTTACTGCCTCAGCCCCTGAGTGCTGGCTGGGGTCACAGGTGTGTGCCTCCACACTCAGTTTCATTCTCCTGCCCTGTGCTGACTTCTTAAAATTATTCTTTTATTCATTGTGTGTTTGTGTGTGGGCATGGAGGTAAGAGAACAACTTTTTGTTTTTTTGAGACAGGATTTCTCTGTGTAACAGCCCTAGCTGGCCTCGAACTCACAGAGATCCACCTGGCTCTGCCACTCTGCACTCGGCGTGCGCCACTACCAGCCAGCCATAAGAAATCTCTTGAGTCTCCAACTTTGGGATCCTTTCCATTGCCCCCCATTAGTCCCGTGTAAGGATTCCTTTTTAATTTTTATTTATTTATTTATTTATTTATTTATTTATTTATTTATTTATTTATTTATTTATTTATTTGGTTTTTCGAGACAGGGTTTCTCTGTGTAGCTTTGCGCCTTTTCCTGGAACTCACTCGTTAGCCCAGGCTGGCCTCAAACTCACAGAGATCCGCCTGCCTCTGCCTCCCGAGTGCTGGGATTAAAGGCGTGCGCCACCGCCTGGCTCTAATTTTTATTTTTAATTATGCATATGCCCATGTGTCTGAGTGTGGGTTTCTGCGCGTGAGTGCAGTGCCAGCATAGGCCAGAGAGGCGTGGTCTCTCCCTGGAGCTAGAGTTCCAGGTGGTTGTGAGCCACCTGAATTGGGTGCCGGGAACTGAACTCAAGTGCTTTGCAAGAGCAGTACATGCGCGTTAGTGCTGGTCATTTCTCCTCTTCCTTTCCTCACTGGCTGGCAAGATTATAAAGCTGTATTATTAGCTTTACTTGCTAAACCTCATGGGGTGCATTTTCGCAGCGGTCTGAGTGCTGGCTTTCCTTCTCATGCTTGGCACGGTAGTGCTCAGCGCTGGCGCAGATGGGTTATGTGGATGTCCCAGAGCCCCTCCTGGTTCTCCCTCTGGCCCTTGGTGCCAGGCCTTGTCCATCATCACACTGACTTTTGGTCTCCCTGCAGGGTGGTGGCATGGAGGCACGATTCACGCGTGGGAAGTCGGCGCTGCTGGAGCGCGCGCTGGTGCGGCCACGCACCGAGGTGAGCCTGAGTGCCTTTGCCCTTCTCTTCTCCGAGCTGGTGCAGCACTGCCAGAGCCGGGTCTTCTCTGTGGCTGAGCTTCAGGCTCGCCTGGCCGCGCTAGGCCGCCAGGTGGGTGCCCGCGTCTTGGATGCCCTGGTGGCCCGCGAAAAGGGTGCCCGGCGTGAGACCAAGGTGCTGGGTGCGCTGCTGTTCGTCAAGGGCGCGGTGTGGAAGGCGCTCTTCGGCAAGGAGGCAGACAAGCTGGAGCAGGCCAATGATGACGCTCGCACGTTCTACATCATCGAGAGGGAGCCGCTTATCAACACCTACATCTCAGTGCCCAAGGAGAACAGCACGCTGAACTGTGCCAGCTTCACGGCGGGCATCGTGGAGGCCGTGCTTACGCACAGCGGCTTCCCTGCCAAGGTTACAGCACACTGGCACAAGGGGACCACACTCATGATCAAGTTCGAAGAGGCCGTTATCGCCCGAGATCGGGCCCTGGAGGGACGCTGACCCCACAGGAGATAAAGGATGAGCAGATCCCGTCCCCAAGCTTGTGTTGTGTCTTGTGTAGGGGCGCCAGATCTGCCCACACCCTGATCCGGGTCCTGAGTCCCAGGCTGAGGGAGTCTGGAGGCATGTCAGGCACAGGTGGAGAGTGAAGAAGTGGACAACCGGCTGACCTAGCTTCTGGCTTGCAGATGGTGTTGGAGGGTTGGGCGTACTGGGGAGATAGGGCACCTGTGGAATTATCGTAGGGGCCATGCAGGCTGGAGAGGTGGGGGCAGGGGTACGAGGGTAAGAGGGACCAAGGCCTGGCAAACTGCCGGTGCTATAGCCCAGATGGTAGAGTGCCCTGGGTTTGATTCCTTATACCACATAAACCGGGCATAGTGGTGCAAACTGTCTCATCCCAGCACTAGGAAGGTAGAGGGAGAAGGATCAGAAGTTCAAGGCCATCCTCTGCTACTTAGCAAGTTTGAGACCAGCTTTGGCAGCACTGGACTCTTTCTTAAACAAGTTTCAGGGAGGGGTACTCTTCTCTTGAAACTCACTTTTCCTTAATCTACCTTTGCTCTAAAGAAAAAAAAAATAGATAGTGAAGGAGAGGGTGGCTGTGCCTAAAAATATATGGAGAGTGGTGATTCTCCCTTTAGACCTTTGCTACTCAAAGTGGCTTGTGGACTGCCAGCATCAGCATCAATATCAGCGTCAGTTACCAGCATCAGCACCAGCATCTAAGGCAGCATCAGCATCACTGTGTCACATGCAGAATCACTGGTCCACCACACTTACTGGACCAGAATTTGCATTCTAGCCACATTCCCAGAGGTATCCTTGGGTCTCTTAATTTGAGAAGCTGTGCTTCATCAGGGCATCAGAATCACCTGGAGGACTTTTTAAAACTCAGGTGGTTGGGCCCTACCCCTACAGTCAGATTCTGCGGTTTTGAGGTGTGCCTAAGAATTTGTTTCTGGTACATTCTGGAGAGCTGCTGGGTGCCCCAGGGATCACACTGAGAACAGTGGCACACCAGCCTCTCAAAGGGGGAAGAGCCCAGGATCAGCTGGAAAATGAAAGGTTTCAGGGTTAACACACACACACACACACACACACACACACACACACACACACACACACACACTTTGGTTTTTCAAGACCGGGTTTCTCTGTGTAATAGTCCTGGCTGTCTTGGAACTCTCTTTGTAGACTGGGCTGGCCTTGAACTCACAGAGATCCACCTGCCTCTGCCTCCCAAGTGCTGGGATTAAAGGCATGGGCTACCACCGCCCAGTTTAAGGTTAATATTTTTAAAATTTATTCTGAGACAGATTGTTAGCTCAGGCTGGCTTTGAACTTGCTACATGTTTCAGGATGACCATGAATTCCCAACCCATCTAGCTTTACCTGAGGTTGGGCTTTTAACTTAGTGGCTTGTTACATTATTACTATTTTAGGCAGTTTCAACTATGTTGTCCTGGCTGGCCTGGAACTCACTATGAGACCTTGCTGGTCTCAAACTCACAGAGGTCTGCCCACCTCCCTAGTGCTGAGATTAAAGTTGTGCACCACCACCCCTGGCTTTTTTTTTTTTTTAAACTATGTGTATGTATGTAGGTTTGTGAACGTGAATGCAGGTGACTGGAGGCCAGAAGCGGGCATCAGACCCACTAGAGCTGTTGAACGTGGTTGTGAGTCATTTGATGTGAGTGTTGCAATCTGAATTCCATCATTACGAAGAGCAGTGTGTTTTTAACTGCTGAGGCGTGTCTCTAGCCCTCTACCTTGTTTTTAAAATTATTTATTTTGTGTGTACATGTAGAGTCAGAGATGTGAGATGTCTTCCTCAGCTGCACTCTACCTTAAACATCTTAAACAATGTGTTTATGTATTTTAAGTATGTGGGTTGCACATGCCACAGGGTAGTGTGGAGGACAACTTCCAGGACTTGTTTCCTTCCACTACACGAGACTCAGGTCATCGCTGCCCTCCTCTCAGTTTTATTTGGGTCTCACTGATTGGCCTGGGCAGCCACGGTTCCAAGTACCAACACACATGGCTAGGGATCACATGCTCCCTAGCCTGTTACTGTAATAACGCGGGAAAAGAAATAACCGAGATAGACAAGGTGTAAAATTCCCTATCAGTTGCGTTGCGTTCTCAAAGAGGGCCTTGGGCACCAAGTCTCTGAAACTGTCAGCTTCTACCTGCCACACCTGGAGCGCACCTGGAGGGGCCTCCAAGGAAGGAGGAATGCTGGGGACCAGCCATGGTCCCTTGTCACTGATACATGCAAACTTGGTGGGAGGATTTGCTCCCAGGCCCCAGGGAGAGGGAACCTCTGTGTGATGCAGAGAATGGGAGGAAGGGCAAACTAGATCGGAGGAGTCTTCTCAGCTCCCTGGATGGCTCAGCTGCCCACGTACACGTGGGTAGGCAGGGAGCTTGCTGCATGGCTGGGGCTCTGGTTTCAGGAGGGCAGAGGGAATGGGATGGTCAGCCTAGTTGGAGAGCAGTAGAGGCTTTTTGGGGAGCTGGCATCTACCAGCTGCTTCAGTATGGTTGGGAGAATAATCATGGAGGCCCAGGCCTTGATAGGGGATCCTCAGGGCCTGGCTATTTCCATGATGAAAGTGGGTGAGAAATCCAGAAGAGGGTGGGCAGGGGTTTGTCAGGATCCATTTTTTGGAGTGGGTCCTGTTGGACTCACAGAGGCTACAGGGGCAGATGCCTCCTCACATGTGGCCAGCTGCTCACACACCCAGGCATCCAGGTAGCTGCGGCAGTAGGCATCATTCCACTGGCCGGATCCCCGCATCATCACGCAGTCCTCACCCTGCCCCGCATTGTTGGGCTCCCCTGGATTCCAGTTGCTGGAACAAGAAACACCTCCAGTCATAGGCTGTGATGAGCGAGGGGTCCCTTCTCTGCAGGCCGTCGGAGTCAGCCCTTCCCCATTTTACGCCCCTCACAGCTAAGTTTCCCCCATGCAGGGGATCTGTACCTGGGCATACCCCTTCTCTGTACTACTCCTACGCATGCGCCCAAGATCCCCATTTCCAATCTGTGCTTGCTGCTCGCTTCCTCGGCCCTTCATCCTTTCCCTACGGCTGAGCGATCTAAGAAGTCCAGACCCCAGGGCCCGCTCTCCTTCGTGTAGCCTGTAGGACCCTTTCCCTGGGCCCTGGACTCCGCCATGAGGTGCTCGTCCAGGGGCCTGCTCCCTCCCTGCTCCCTCCTTGGCCCCTTTACCTGTAACCCACAGGGCTTCCGTCCATCCATACGAACTCTCCCTCCACATCGAGATCCCGGAGGCCAATCCAGGAATCCTGCTTGTTGATGTGTCTCATCAGGAAGTCCTAGGAGGAGATGCTTACGGTCCTACCCATCCATTCCAGAAGGCCAGGGTGGGATCCTACCCCCGCCCCTCCTGTCATCCAAGCCACCTGCTCCTCCTGGCTGTGGATGCTGACCAGCCGCCCTTCGAGGTCACTGCAGGTGAATCGGGCCTGGATCCACTGCTTGGAGCCCTTGCCAAAATAGTAGCACTTCTGTTGGAAATTGAGCCAGTTCTCGGGACATGTGCTGCATGCTACTCCTGGGGTCACACATGAAAGAGAGACTCAGCTACATGCAGCTCCTGGGGCCACACATGGAAGAGAGGCTCAGCTGCATGCAGCTCCTGGGGCCACACATGGAAGAGAGACTCAGCTACATGCAGCTCCTGGGGCCACACACGGAAGAGAGGCTCAGCTGCAT
Source organism: Peromyscus californicus insignis (assembly GCF_007827085.1). Classification (NCBI taxonomy): domain Eukaryota; kingdom Metazoa; phylum Chordata; class Mammalia; order Rodentia; family Cricetidae; genus Peromyscus; species Peromyscus californicus. Next base: position 45,522,339 of record NW_026294540.1, read on the forward strand.
GCAGCTCCTGGGTTGCATATGGAAGAGAGACTCGGGAGCATGTGGTGGCTGCCCCTGGCCCCCATGGGCAGCGTATGCATGTACAAGGTAATGTCTCTCCTACAGTCGCCCAGGGATCCGTCCCTCCAAGCTGAGAGCCTAACAGCCGGTCTGCAGATTGCTTTCTTCATGGGATCTCTGAAACTGGCCAATTCTTTGGCGAGGCCGTCTCACTTCAGTGGTTAGCAGAACTGCCATTGTCACCAACCTCACCATAAATACCCAGTGAGACCAGCAACAATCAGCCAAGGCCAGCCACAACTCAACCAGCATTATGAAACATTTCCAGTTCCAAAGTTACTAACACCTCCATGGCTAGCAATACCTCAACTACCAGCGCTATCACCACAGACACCTCAGACACACCACAGCCCCACATACCCCTCAGCCACACCACAACCCCACAGACTCCTCAGCCACACCACAACCCCACAGACACCTCAGCCACACCACAACCCCACAGACCCCTCAGCCACACCACAACCCCACAGACACCTCAGCCACACCACAACCCCACAGACCCCTCAGCCACACCACAACCCCACATACCCCTCAGCCACACTACAACCCCACAGACACCTCAGCCACACCACAACCCCACAGAGCCCTCAGCCACACCACAACCCCACAGACACCTCAGCCACACCACAACCCCACAGACCCCTCAGCCACACCACAACCCCACAGACCCCTCAGCCACACCACAACCCCACATACCCCTCAGCCACACCACAACCCCACAGACACCTCAGCCACACCACAACCCCACAGACCCCCTCAGCCACACCACAACCCCACATACCCCTCAGCCACACCACAACCCCACAGACACCTCAGCTATACCACAACCCCACAGACCCCTCAGCCACACCACAACCCCACAGACCCCTCAGCCACACCACAACCCCACAGACCCCTCAGCCACACCACAACCCCACAGACCCCTCAGCCACACCACAACCCCACAGACCCCTCAGCCACACCACAAACCCACAGACCCCTCAGCCACACCACAACCCCACAGACCCCTCAGCCACACCACAACCCCACAGACCCCTCAGCCACACCACAACCCCACAGACCCCTCAGCCACACCACAACCCCACAGACCCCTCAGTCACACCACAACCCCACAGACCCCTCAGCCACACCACAACCCCACATACACTTCAGCCACACCACAACCCCACAGACACCTCAGCCACATCACAACCCCACAGACCCCTCAGCCACCCCCACAGACACCTCAGCCACACCACAACCCCACATATACCTCAGCCACACCACAACCCCACAGACACCTCAGCAACACCAAAACCCCACAGACCCCTCAGCCACACCACACTCCACAGGCACCTCAGCCACATCACAACCCCATATACCCCTCAGCCACCCCCACAGACACCTCAGCCATACCACACTCCAGAGATATCTCAGCCACCCCCACCCCTACCTCAGCCACAGCACACCCCACAGACACCTCAGCTACCCCTCCATCCCCCAGACACCCCAGTCAAAGCAGAGATAGCTGAGTGATTAAGAGCATGTATGACTCTTGCAGAGGACCTAAATTCTGTTCCTAGCACCCACATTAAATCTTGCAGGCCGCAAGAATATATTATATTATTAAAGCTATACCTAGAAATTTCAAGGTCTTTTTCTAGAGGTAAGCCATTTATTATGAAATATTTGGTGTTATCCAGTTTTTAATATTTCCAGCTCTATGGACTGGACTCTGCAGGCACCTTAAACTCAGTGCACATTACCCCATTAAAAATAAAATACATATCAAAAGTATATTTAAAAGAAAAGAAATGAAAGCAGAGTAGGGGAAAGAGGGAGGGAGAGATAGATGATTGATAGATGATAGATGATTGATAGATAGATGATAGATAATAGATGGATGGGTGGATGCATGGATGCATGGATGGATGGATGGATAGACTGAGACTGGAAAGTTTCCTGGCTGTCACACTACGGACACCACCAGAGCTGAGCTCAGACCCCGGGGTGCAGGAGCAGATTTGTATGTGGGAGATGTCTCAGTGGATGAAGCACTGAGCTAGCACGAGGCCTGAGTTTGGATCCTGTGGATGAATGCACCTGTAATTCTAGTATGTATGTGGTAATATGTGTATGTGGTGTGTGTGTATGTGGTGTATGTGGTATGTATATTTGGTGTATCTGTGTAGGTGTGTGTATGTGGTGAGTGTATATAGTATGTGTGTTTGTGAGGTATGTGTGTGTAATGTGATGTGTTTGTGTATGTGTGTATATGTGAAGTGTGTGCTGTTTTGTGTTTGCGTGTTGTGTATATGTGTATATGTGAGGTGTGTGGTGTGTGTATGTGGTATGTGTGGTGTGTATGCATGTGTGTACTCAGAGAAAGGATAAGAGGTGAGAAATCTGTGAGCAATGAACATGGCCTAGAGTCTCTTCATCCTCAGCCACGAGAAACCACAGGGGTTTTCTGTTGGGATCCCCAGAGCCACATGTCCTAATGGATGGGGACTCCTTCTAACCAAGCAAAGTTCCTTCCTCTTCTCTTGCTCCTCTGGGGTGGTTGGGACTTTCCAGAAGTGGAAGGAAAGTCAAGGGCAAGGAAGCAGTGGAGTGCAGCACTACAACCTCCTTCTCAGGCCACCTTACAGGCTCTGCAATGGCTCGTGGGCAAGCTTGGTGGCCTCATCTGCGCCCTCCCTGGTGGAGATGTCCCTCAGCACTGAGTGGGTCAGTTTATGGAGGCTGCTATGGTGAGGACGAGGTGGGCAGAAGGAGAGAGAGCATTATGGGGACAGGAGACAGGAAAGGAGCCCCTCATGCTGGAGTCTGTTGGGAGCCTCTCAACTGCAGAGAAGCGAGTTTCAGCACAGTTAGCATGTGCTTTGAAGGCTGCCCGAGTAGAGACAATGACATGGATAGCTCTGTATTCTTTCCATATATGGATACTTTATATTAAAACAATGAACCAGGCTCAAGGTCTGACCAGGGTGTATGATCTCAGGTGAGCCTTCATTCCTCTGCCAGCTAAATTCTAGGACTCTCAGACAAGACTATTGGTTCTGTTACAGTAAGAATGTCCTATCATCCTGCACCCCTGTGGTCTTCCACCTTATCAATTGTAACCATCTTGGGAACTGCCCTGGGACCTCATTTACATTCTCTGAGCTGAGCAAGCATGAAGACCTCAGTTTTGATGCCCAGACCTGATTAAAGCTGGACCTGGCAGCATGCACCCCTGTGGCGAGGTGGGAGGCAGAGACAAGGGAACCCCTGGATGCTCACAGCTAGCCTGGCCTGTGCCGTGGCCAATGAGAGATCCTGTCTCAGACGAGATGGAAGTCAAGGGCTGACCCCTGAGGTTGTCCGCTGACTTCTATACATGCACCACAGTACATGTGCGCATCCCGCCACACCTACAACACACACACACACACACACACACACACACACACACGCACGCACACGCACACACACACGCACACGCACACACAACTTAAAATCTTCAGCAGGCCTTTGAAGATGACCTCAAAACTCACTAAATCCCACCTGAGATGATTGGAGAGAGCGAGAGGCAGCTGCTTGAGAAGCCCACACCGGCTCTGTCTTTTCTTCCCAGAACACATTCTTTCTCTTAACTCTAGTGCTAAATCTGTGTTAGGGCTAATGAGAGGGCTCAGTGGGTAAAGGAGCTTGCTGCCAAGTCTGAAGACCCGAGTTCAGTTCCCAGAACCCATGTGGCAGGAGAGAACCAACCCCTGAAAGTTGTCCTCTGACCTCCAAATATGTGCCATGGTGTGTACTCCCTCTGCTCTTACATGCACATAAAAGAAATAAAATGTAAAAATAATTTAAAAATCCACATTGAAATCTCTCTGGATAAACTCCAATTCCCCTTCACACGGCTTGTCCTGAAATTCTCTGAATCAAAGACAAAGATCCTGTTTTACCTGAGTTGAGGTCCCTAGAGGATTAAGGAGATGCCTCAGGCTTCAGAGCTGTCCCTCTGTCCCTGCCCTCCCCCTCCCCCAGCCGCTGATGACCACATTCCCCCACTAAGCCTGGCCGGGCAGACTACAGGAACAGAGGGAAGCCAGTGGTGGTTAGCTTCACCCTGGAGGAGGAAAGCAGTGTGGACCCCATCCCATCAGCAGAGGGTGTCCCCATCTGTCCTGGTCCCAACATAAACCTAGATCCGTGCACATCACACAAACCCGGCAGTCACACCACGCCACACAGTTGTATCGGCACAGCCTCCTCGCATGACACAAACAGGATGTCACAGTCCGTGGTTACGGGTGGGAGACTCACCCTTTGATATTAGCATCTCCATCCACAGCTTTGCCACCTCTTCCTGGAGTTTCTCCAGAGAATCTGAGGCTGTGCGCTTCTCATTCAAGCCTGGGGGGGGGGCAGGGACAGGTGCAGCATTCAGAGACTGACTGACAGCCCCCAGCACCACCCCCTTCACACCCAGTGTGCCTGCTTCCCCTGGCCATCCCAAGTCTCACCCTGAGATCTGATGTTGATTAGATCCTCTTGGAGACTGTTCAGGCTCTGGGAGAGCTCAGAGTCTGAAAGGTACAGGGATGGGTGCAGCATTCAGAGACTGACCGGCAGCTCCCAGCCCCACCCCCTTCCCATCAGTTTGCCCCTTTCTCCTGGGTGTTCCAAGTCTCACTCTGGGATTTGACGTTAATGAGATTCTCTTGGAGTCTGTTCAGGTTCTGGGAGAGCTCAGAGTCTGAAAGGTGTGTTGCTGGCCTCAGAGATGGTGCATGTGGACCATCTCTCCTCCTCCCCCATCTTTCCCTCCCTTTTGTCCCCACCCCACACCCTGAGCCTGGCCTCCAGCCTCCTGTGCCTCTATGGTTCTCAGGGCGGGGTGGGGTGGGGGGGCTTTCTCTCATCCTGTCTTACCCTGAACTTTCATCTGCTTCTGTTCAGCTTGGAGCTCTTGCATGCTTTGTGACATCCGAGCAGCTACCCACAGAGCAGAAGAGCCCAGTGATGAGAAGGTGCCTGCAGACTCCTCACCTGTACTACCCCCACCCGCCTCTTGCTCCACAGCCCTTAGGACTGCCTGCTCGCTGCTGTGTAGTTTGCAGCGGGCATAGTCACACTGACTATCCAAGGCCGTCCCAGCCTCTCCCCACTTCCCCATCCCAATCTGACAGGAGGTGATTGGCTCACCCTGGGATTTCTGGGCCAACTGATTACTCTGGTATCTTTGTAAGTCCTTGGAAACATGAGAGACTGGGACAAAAGAAGAAAGAAGAGAGGTGTTTTTAAGACCCGCGAAGACCCACCCTCTATCCATCCCTTCACGCTTCCCCTCTTTCCTTCCGCTCTCTCTTCCCCTCCCTCCCTCCCCTGCTCCTTTCCCACTGTGCAGCTCATACTGCTCACTCATTTGCAGTCCTCCTGCCTCAACCTCCTGACATCACAGACAAGCATGCACCCCACACCAGTTAAGGCGTATCATCGTCCTTCAGCCCGGTCCTCAGTGCAGGGGCTCCTTCACATCATCACACTAGCTGCAGCTTTTTTCATAGTTTGGATGGAGCAAGGGAGAGGTAGACATATGAGGTACCGGCTAGAACTGGAATAATCAGCTGTGTCCTCCTTTCCCTCTAGGATTACATATGAAAGCAGTAGCCATGTTTTCTGAGGGTCTTCCTCCTCCCTCCCTTTCTCCCTTTTTCTTTATTGTTTTGAGACAGGCTCTCATGTAGCTCAGGATACTCTGGAACTCAATATGTAGCCAAGGATGAGCTTGAACTCCTGATGCTCCTGCCTCCACTCGTCAAGTGCTGGGATCGCAGGCATGCACTACAGTGCCTAGTTAATGAAGCGCTGGGAGTGGAACCCAGGGCAAGCACTCGTCAGCTGAACTACATTGCTAGCCCCTTAGACTTTCTTTATCTTTTTGCACTTGTTAGTTCACACTTGTGTTACAGAAGGATAAAGGGAGGCACAGTGGTTTTGTGCTTATCAGGTGACAGACAATCAGGCTTCTCACAATGGATGGAGAAGGTATCTAGACTGTCCATTCATTCCCTCGGGAGAGGGTGACATTGATGCAGGCCCCACAGTGGCCAGTGGCAGGAAGGTGACTATACCTGGCCATCCCAACCTTCACTTCTGCTAGCCCACCTTGAGCCCTTCATACCGTTCTGTATGGCGGTGTCTCCCAGCTGCTTCAGATTCTTCTCGGTTTCCCAGTCTAGGGGGGCAGTGGGAAGAGGAGCAGACAAGAGGATAGTTACTTGTCTCCCCACATCTGGCAGCTGGGGTTGGGAATATAAGTAGAACCAGGGATGCTGGGGGACAGGGACGTTAAGAGTGAACAGAAGATGGGGAGATCAGGTTCCAAAGAGGGTGCTGGGCTTCCCAGGCATTGGGATGGGAGCAGAACCCTCAGTGGTCGGGGAGCTATGGGGGCTGGGGATGTCCGTACGCCACAGAAGAAGCAGGGTCAGCACGCCGGCCCACATTGCTGTGCTCAGCAGCCCCACCAGCACGAGCTGTGGTCCCCGTCGGGCACAGCAGCAACGCTTCGGAGGAGGTTCCCAGTATCCTGTTGGGAGTGCGGAGTGTGAAGGGTACAGCAGAGTGGGGGCTCCATTTCCAACTGTCTCCCGTCACTCAGAGTCTCAAAGAGCTCATCTAAAGCCCCACCAAAGCAGAGGGTCTCGGAGGACCGCAGGCTCCTTCTTTTTCAATTTTCTCGATGTACAAACTGCCCACTACTGTGTCTGTCTGTGTGGTGCATGTCCATAGGTCCTCCTGAGCTCGGTCTATCTGTCTCTCCTCCGTGTGCCTCTCTGGGTTTTGGCTGTCTAGCCAGTCTGTCTACACTCCAGCAAGCAACGAGTCTGACTCCAGTCCAGGGCATTTCCAGACAGACAGACAGAGCCAGGGGCATCTAAGCCTTCCCTATTGCAATGCTGGGTCCCCCAGCCTCACCTCTAGAGGGCTGGCCCTTCTTTTTTTAGTCTGTTCTGACCCCCAACTCTCCAAGCTTGTACCTCGATCTCAGATCCTAGCTACTCTGGGGTTTGCCCCCAATCCTGAGCCCCTTCCCTAGTTACAAGACACCTCGTCCCAATTCTTGCCTCATATGGAACTCCAGTCCCCAGATACCACACTCTCCAGGCTTCACTCCAGTACCCGAGCTCCCCAACCCTGTCTTGATGTTCTCCATGCAGCACCCCCAGCTCTTCCTTACCCGGGTTTTGAGAACTCATTCTGAATTCCAAGTTCCTGTTCAAATTGGCCTTCAACTCTGTGCCCCTGAGGCATCCAGCTGGGACCGAGTTTTGTTAGGAGGGTGTTGAGTCACAGAAGGGAAGGGCCCTGAGTTTCCCTGTTCCACCTGGCTGTGTGCCCCTGGCATCAGTCAGTGCTTCCCCACTTTACCCTACCTCCTGGCCTTTCCTGGAAATTCACCCTCTTGGGTAAAGAGGGACTGACGAGGCCCCCACCTCTCCTGGGCAGAGCATTGGCACCCGGGAAACTCCTTACCTGAGTATTCATGCTCCTCCATGGCAGTGCTGCTTAGATCCTTTCAGGGATGGTACACACACTGTCTGAAAAGTGGGTTTCACTCCACACAGTTCGCCACAGCCCTGGAAGTGACTTGGTTTCAATGGATGTTAGGGTAACTGTCAAAATCTCTCTGAAAGTGTAGGACAGCATCTGAGACTTGGAGACCCCAGGAGTGTAGGCTGATTTTGTTTAGTTCAGAAGGTAAAAATGAATATCATAGTGAGCTTGGGAGATATGGCTAATGCAGCCTCAGAAGCCTGGCACCTGGAACAGGAGGTACCCAGCAGGTGCTCAGTACAAGAGCAATGTTGGCTACTGATTTAAGTTAGAAATGTCCTTTTCATCTGTAAAAATGGGATGTTTAGCATTTGCGTATACGTGTGTATGCATTCAGGTTACATGTGTGTGCAGGTGTACATGTGGCTCATGTATGTGTGTGCTGTAAGCTTGTGCATGTGTGTTAGTGCACACACCTGTACACATGTGTGCAGGGGCCAGAGGAAGACATCATGGTCCAGCTCTATCACGTCCTACTTTATTCTCTTGAGACAGGTCGCTCACTGAACCTGGAGCTGGGTTAGCAGCCAGCAAGCTCCATTGATGCTCCTGTCTCCACTCCCTGACACCAGTGCTAGGATTACAGGCATGCTTTCATGCTTGTGTGTGACCAGGCCTGCCTTATTTATTATTTATTTCAGTGGCTTGGAGTTTGTGGAAATGGCGAGGCAGGAAGGCCAGCGAGTCCCAGGGTTCCTCTTATGTTCTTTTCCCCAGCATTGAGACTCCAGGTGTGCACCACTAGGCCTGGGTGTGTGTAGGTGCTGGGGATCTGCACTCAGCTTCTCATGCTTGCCCGGCATGCGCTTTACCCACTGAGCCACTTAGCAACGCTGTGGGGTGCGGCAGCCCCATTTGAACGTGTACAACGTCCACCGTGAGCCACTAAATGCCACTGGATCTGATTGTAGTCTCGGTTAAGGGCTCCATCTGTGTGGCGCTCAGAGACAGCATTTCCAGCTCTTCTCCCTACTTTTTGACTGTTACATTTAAAACACGTTTTGCATTCAATTCTTGTTGGCAGTGTTTTTTTGTTTTTGTTTTTGTTTTTTTTCCTTTTTGAATGTCTTGTGAGGCCCAGACCAATGAACCTCTGATCTTCCTGCCTCCACTTCTCAAGTGCTGGGAGCACCGGCGTGTACCACCATGTCCAGCAGCACTAGAGATGGAATCCAGGCTTCATGCCGGGCAGGCATCGACCGACTGAGCTTTAGCCCTAGCCCTTTCCACTTGGACTTTAAAGCAGCACGTACCACAAGGAAGCCTGGCTGTCGACAACTGTTCTCTCTTTGCTGTGTGACTATGGGCAAGTCACATGCCCTCTCTGTGCCTTAGGAACATGATGGTGTAGGGCAGCTATCCTCTGCCTAGGAGCATCCTAAACTGACTCTGCCTTTAGAGGAAGAGGCCAGAGGTACACTACTTACTCCTTGGCAGCTGGATCAGCCTAGGCAAAGGGAGAGTGACTTGGTTTACTCTTTTATAAAAGCAGTGAGCAGCAATTTGACTCTATTTGTATGCAGAGTGCGTGTGAAGTGCTAAGTACCCCCACTGATTGATACCTGGAGAGTTCATCCTCTCTCACTAAATCAAGTCATCTGCCCACCCCACACAGGGATGAGTCTGGAACATTGTATCCCTGCCGCTCCCTTGGATACGACCTTCTCTGGCTTTCCATAGCTTTTACTGATCAGCCTCTGGTTTACCCACCCACCCCGTATTCTCCGAGTATCAATCAGTGGTGCACTGAGCACCTAATACGTTTTTTCTCCCCTTTACACAAACAGTCAAATTGCTGCTCACTCCTCTTGTAAATGAATAAACGAAGTCACTCTCCCAGGGAGAAGCCAGGTTTAGCCCAGGTCCTGGCCCCTGGGTGGAGGCTCTTCTCCTATGCTGAGGTCTATGCACTTCTTGATTCTGTCTACACTGTTGCCCCTGCTTGGCAACTGGGCTCTCCAGTGGTTTGTTCAAGGCTTAGTCCAAGATAGTTTCTTTCAAGGAGCCTTTGCTGTCCAGTACCCATAGCTAGTTCCTGATACAAAGAGACAAACAGACACTACACATAGACACACAGACAAACCCACACACAAAATCCACACATAGACACAAACTCACTTGAACTTGGAGTCTGTCCTTGTCCTCTAGGTGTGTGTGGGCCAATTGGAGAGGGCAGCAAGGCCAGCCTGGTGGGGACACTTCTCCTTTGCGAGCAGCTCACTAAGGGCTTCTATTTTCACAGACCTAATTATAGGCTCACCACCTGGGCAACCACAGCACACACAATACCTTTTTTGGGTGCTCCCCAGAACCCGGGGAAGTCCAGGCTATTATTACCTTTATTTCTCAGGTAAATGAACTGTAGGAGACGCAGTGATGCCAACCAGTACTCTTGAAATTCAGAAGGAAGGAAGTGGTGTAGCCTAGATCTGGACCAAAGCTATGGTGGACTGAATCACTATGTGAAGGGAGGGGGGGAGAGAGAGAGAGAGAGAGAGAGAGAGAGAGAGAGAGAGAGAGAGAAGGTGAGGGAGGGAGAGGGAGATGGAGAGAGAGGGAGGAAGAGAGGAGCATGTGAGAAAGATACATGAGAGAGAGAAAAGGAGGAGATGGGAAGAGAGGGAGATAGAAAGGCGTGTGCGAGAGATTCAAGAGGGCAGAGCAAGAAAGAGGAGAGAGACAGAGGAGGAAAGAGGAAGAGGGGATGTGAGAGACAGAGACACAAAGAGACATAAAGAAAGAGAAAGTGGACAGCGAGGGAGAGAGAAGTGAGAAAGACACAGGACAGGAGGAGGAGAGGAGACAGAAGAAAGGGACAGAGAGGAGGGACAGGGTAGAAGAGGGCACGTGATAGAGAGAGGAGAAAGAGAAAGGAGAGTGGGAGGGACACCACGACACTGAGACAGGAGGAGGAGGTGTGACTCTCTCTCTCTCTCTCTCTCTCTCTCTGTCTCTCTCTCTCTCTCTCTCTCTCTCTCTCTCTCTCTCTCTCTCTCTCTCTCTCACACACACACACACACACACACGCACACACACACACACAGAGGTATGTTTATGAAGGTCTGTAATCCAAGCACTTGGAGGTTGAGGCAGGAGGATTGTGAGTTTAAGGCTAGCCTGGGCTACACAGTGAGTCTGAGGCCAGCCTAGGCTACATAGAAAGAACTTATCACAGAACAAATGAAAACTCCAAGTTAAAATAATAAAACACTCAAATATTGACAATCATGTGACACCACTTAATTTAGAAGCAACACAGGACTGGAAAAATTCTTAGTGTCTTATATATATTAAATTTTTTAAATTTTCACAACCACTGCAGGAAATCAATGCTGTCTAATGGAAGTCCATAGATAAGTAACTTGCCCAAGTTTGCACAGCTCCTAGATGGTAGAGCTGGCATTTGAACCCAGGCAGTGTGCATGGAGTTCTACATCCCTAACCTTGGCACTTCCTACCCAGCCTCCCACTGACACGTACTGCGAGGTACTTCATCCAGCCTGTTATTCTTGCTGTGATTGTTAGTCTTTTGACACAACCTAGAATCAACTGGGAAGAGAGTCTTAATGAGAAATTATTTAGATCAGATTGGCCTGTGGGAATGTCTGTGGGGGAGTGTGTCGATTGTTACTTGATGTGGGAAGATTCAGCCCACTGTGGGCAGCATCACGCTCTAGGTAGAGTCTTGAGCAGTAGAACCATGGAGAGGGGAAACTGACGACAAGCAAACAATCCTGAACGCATTTGTTTCTCTCTGCTTTCCTCTGTGAGCACCCTGTGACTAGGAAGCTCCTACCTTGATGGACTTCCCTACAGGGATGGAGTTGTGATCCTTTTCTTTCTTTCTTTCTTTCTTTCTTTCTTTCTTTCTTTCTTTCTTTCTTTCTTTCTTTCTTTCTTTCTTTCTTTCTTCCTTCCTTTCTTTCTTTCTCTCTCTCTCTCTCTCTCTCTCTCTCTCTCTCTCTCTCTCTCTTTTTCTTCCTTCCTTCCTTTCTTTTTTTTTGAGACAGAGGCTTTCTATGTATCCGTGGTTGTCCTGAAACTTGCTACGTAGACCAGCCTGGCTTCAAACTCACAGAGATCCACCTGCCTTTGCCTGAGTGCTGGGATTAAAGGTGTGTGTCACAGTGCTCAGCCCTGTTTTATTTTTGTCAATATATTTTTTCTAAATTGAAACTATTGTGATCATGCTTCTCCCATCCTCCAGCATCTCCCAGATCCTCCCATCACCCAACTTCACGCCCTTTCTCTCTCCTGAAAACCAGACACAAGAAAACACATGCACACAGACACTCACAAACCACACCCCACAAAACCACAAAAATGGAAACCAAAACATACAAGCAAAAGCCCAACACAAGTGTCCCAACAAAGCAATATGAGATGAAAAGGCTAAAAAAATACCATTGAGTGTGTTGTGTGTTGGTCAACTGCTCCCAGGCATGGGGCCTGCCCTGAAGTGTGGGTAATGTACCCAGTGAGACTCCATTGGAGAAAACAAAATTTTCCTTTGCCAGTGAGCATCAGTTGCGGGTGGGAGCCCGTGCCCACTTCCCACTCTCAGTGCCGAGACCCCCAGCCGGCTTGAACCTGCACAGGCCCTGTGTGTGCACCTGTGCATCGGTCCTGTGGTGCCTGGAGGACAGTGTCTGTAGTCGTTCATCCCCTCTTGCTCTTACAGTCTTTCTCCTCCTCTTCTGCATAGCGGGGAGAAGTTTGAGGAAGACATTCCATTTCAGACAGAGTGCTTCAAGGTTTCTTGTCCTCTGCACACTGTGTAGTGGTTAATCTCTGTGTTTATTCCAGTCTGCTGCAAGAAGTGTCTCCGAAGACACAGAGCAAGGCACTGGTTTGTGAGCACAGCAGAATGTTTTCAGGAGTCCTTCTATGGCCGCATTCCTTTAGTAGAACATTATTTGGTTTTCCCCTAGGTCCCTGGCCTATCCGGTCTCAGGTTCTTGGTCACACAAACCGTGTCAGGCATGGGTTCCATCTCATGGAGTGTGCCTTGGCCTTAAGTCCACAGAATGGTTAGTTACTCCTATGAACTTTGTACCACCACTGCACCAGCATATCTTTTGGAAAGGTCAGTGCGTGGTAATTTTGTATTCTGTTACTTTGCTGAAAGTGTTTATCAGCTGTATAGGTTCCCTGATGGAGTTTTTAGACTCTTTTATGCATAAAATTATATCATCTGCTAATAAAGATACTCCGACTTCTTCCCTTCCTGTGTGTATCCCCTTGATCTCCTTCAACTGTCCTACTGCTCTAGCGAAACTTCAGATACTATATTGAACACGTATGGAGAGAGTGGACAACCTTGTTTTGCTCCTGTTTTTAGTAGAATTACTTTGAATTTCTCTCCATTTAAGTTGATGCTGGCTATCGGCTTGCTGTATATTGCTGTTATTAAGTTGAGGAATGTCCCTTGTATCCCTAGTATCTCTAGGACTTTTGTCGTGAAGGGGTGTTGGATTTTGTCAAAGGCCTTTTGTGCATCTAGTGAGATGCTCATGTGGTTTTTGTCTGTTTATATGGTGGACCGTGTTTACTGATTCATGTGTATGTCATCATCCCTGCATTTTTCATTCAGTAGAGCGTTGTTCAGTCTCCACGAGTTTGTAAACTTTCGGTTGTCTCTGTTGTTACTATCCAGCTTTTCTCCACGATAGTCTGAAAGGATGCAGAGTGTTATTTCAGTTTTCTTGTGTCTGTTGACACTTGTTTTGTGTCCAAGTACATGGTTAATTTTGGGGAAAGTCCACACATACCTGAGAAGAAGGTATATGCTTTTGTGTTTGCATGACATGTTCTGTAGATATTTGCTAGATCCATTTGATTTATGACATAATTTAATTCCAGCATTTCTCTGTTTAGTTTTTGTCTGGATGGCCTGTCTGTTGTTGAGGGTGGGGTACTGAAGTCACACACTCTCACTGTGTGAGGGTCAGTATATGATTTTAGCTGTATCAGTGTTTCTTTATGAACTTAGGTGCCTTGTGTTGGGGGCACAAATGTTTAGAATTTCAGTATCCTCTTGATGGATTTTTCCTTTGATGAGTGTCCTTCCCTATCTCTTCTGATTAGTTTTGTTTTGAAGTCTATTTTGTCAGATATTAAAATGGCTGCTCTGGCTTGTTTATTGGGTTTTTTTGCTTGGGATATCTTTTCCCATCCTTTTTGCCCTGAGATGATGTCTATCTTTGATGTTAAGGTATATTTATTGGGTGAAGAAGAAGGATGGATCCTGTTTTCGTATCCAATCCATTAGTCTGTGTCTTTTTTTTTTTTTTAGACAGGGTTTCTTTGTGTAGCCCTGGCTGTCCTTGTAATCACTCTGTAGGCCAGGCTGGCCTTGAATTCAGAGATTTGCCTGCCTCTGCCTCCCAAGTGCTGGGATGTGTACTGCCACTGCCTGCCTAAGTCTCTGTCTTTTTATTGGGGAATTAAGGCCAGTAATATTGAGAGTTATCAATTAACAGTACTTATTGATTCCTGTTATTTTCTTGTTATGGTGTGGGCCCCCCTTTTTGATTTACTGTTCTGGGACTATTTATTACCTGTGTCTTCTTGGGTGTGGTTAATTTCTTCTAACTAAAGGTTCCCTTTTAATGTCTTCTGCAGAGCTGGATTGGTAGGTAGAACTTTCTTAAATTTGCTTTTATCATTGACCTATTGTGGTTGGTAGTTTTGCTGTGTTCTTTTAGAGTTTGTAGAACATCCATCCAGGCCCTTCTGGATTTTAGGGTCTCCACTGAGATGACAGGTGTTATTCTAATGGGTCTGCTTTTATATGTTATTTGGTCTTTTTTCCTTGCAGTTTTTAATAGTCTTTCTTTGTTCTGTATGTTTAGTGTTTGGTTATTGTGTACCAAGGGGACTTTCTTTCCTGGTCCCGTCTCTTTGGTGCTCTGTATGCTTCTTGTACCTTGATAAGCATCTCCTTATTTAGGTTAGGGAGATTTTCTCCTATGATTTTGAAGAAAATATTTTCTGTGCTGCTGACCCATGTTGTTCGAATTTTAGGTGGTTTTTTAATAAAAAACCCAGAGCCAGATATTGAGGTGAAAGCTGAAAGATCAGAGAAGCAGAGCAAGGCACAGCCAACCTCACTTCACCAACTCCTCAGCTGATCCTGTTTCCTCAGACTGAAAGCCTCTGAGTCCTCACCAGAAAGGATCTCAGATGAACTGCTTTAGTTCCTGTTTCCTCTCATCTTATATACCTTTCTACACCCTGCCATCACTTCCTGAGATTAAATGCTGTGTGTGCTTCCCAGTACTGGGATTAAAGGTGTGTGCCACCACTGCCTGACTCTGTTTCCAGTGTGGCCTTGAACTCACAGAAATCCAGACCGATCTCTGCCTCCCGAATGATAAGATTAAGGGTGTGTGCCATCACTGTCTGGCCTCTATGTCTAATCTAGTGGCTGGCTCTGTCCTCTGATGCTCAGGCAAGCTTTATTAGGGTACACAATATATCACCACAGACCCAAGTTTCTTCTCCTTCCTCTCCATATAATTTGTAGATGTATCTTTGCACACTGTCCCCAGATTTCCTTTTTTTCCTTTTTTCTTTTAAAATATGGATTTAACGTTTTCCTTGACTGATGTATCTATTTTTTTTTCTGTCTAGTCTTCAAGACCAGATATTCTCTATTGCATGTCTTGTACCCTGTTGGTGAGGCTTTTTGTTTGACTTCCTAAATTTTCTATTTCCACTTTTCTCCCAGTTTGGGTTTATTTCATGATTTTATTTCTAATTTCATGTCTTTTTTTTTTTTTTTGGTTTTTCAAGACAGAGTTTCTCTGTGTAGCTTTGGTGCCTATCTTGGATCTCACTCTGTAGACCAGGCTGGTCTCAAACTCACAGAGATCTGCCTGGCTCTGCCTCCCAAGTACTGGAATTAAAGGTGTGTGCCACTGCCACCTGACCTTTTTAAAATTATTATTATTATTATTATTATATTTATTATTATTATTTTACATGCATTGGTGTCAGGTCCCCTGAAACTGGAGTTACAGATGGGTGTGAGCTGCAATGTGGGTGCTGGGATTTGAAGCTGGGTCCTCTGGAAGAGCAGTCAGTGCTCCTTTTTTTTTTTAAAATTAAGATATTTTCTATTCACTTTACATACTAACCACAGGTTCCCCTGTCTTCCTTCTTCCCACCCCCCCCAGCCTTCCCCCCAACCTACCCCCAATTCCCACCTCCTCCAAGACAAGGTCTCCCATAGGGAGTCATCAGAGCCTGGTACATTCAGTTGA
Source organism: Peromyscus californicus insignis (assembly GCF_007827085.1). Taxonomy (NCBI): domain Eukaryota; kingdom Metazoa; phylum Chordata; class Mammalia; order Rodentia; family Cricetidae; genus Peromyscus; species Peromyscus californicus. The sequence goes on from NW_026294540.1 coordinate 45,538,253, forward strand.
GGCAGTTCCAAGCCCCTCTCCTCTCTACACCAAGGCACTAGGTTCCAAAAAGCCAGCTCATGCACTAGGGACAGGTCCCGGTCCCACTGCCTGGGGGCCCTCTAAACAGTTCAAGCTAAACAACTATCTCACTTATCCAGAGGGCCTAGTCCAGTACCATGGGGGCTCCTCAGCTTTTGGTCCACAGTTCATATGTTTCCACTAGTTTGGCTAGTTGTCTCTGTACTTTTTCCAATAACCGCTGAACCATCTCTCCAGCCCCCTACTTTCATGCCTTGAACTGTTTTTATTATTCATTCAACTGTTCTTTGTGTTTTCATGGATTTCATTAAAAAACTTACTGAAGTTTGCTCTAAGGCCCTTGAACATATTCACAATCAATATTGCTATTTTGAAGTTCTTATCTTATTCTTCATCTGGATTGCATTATTCAGGGGCTACTGGAGTAGGGCTACTGGCTTCTGGTGGAGTCTTGTTGTCTAGCCTGCTCATATCTGTCTTTTTGTGCTGGTGTCTAGGCATCTGATTATGGTTATGATGATTGAGGTGTTCCTGGTGTTGACATCTGGGTCTTGTCTTTGTTGGGGATGTATTCCTTTCTTTGATTGCTCTTACCATCTCTGGATCCTGGCAAGTGCTGGGGCTGTGAGGTCCCTGGTGGAGAGTGCTTCTTCAGGTTGTGGGTGGCAGAAAAGAGTGGAGATGGGCTGGGAGAAAAGACTTTGAGGGGCTGTGGATGACTTGGGTCCATATCAAATGGCAGAGTTCCCAGAGAGTGGAGGTGTGGTGGGGGAGGGGCTCTTGCCAGTAGCCTGAAGTCAGATAATGAATAAGTCTGGAGAGATAGTGATGAAAGGGGTGGAGTCTGCACCAAGAGGTGGAGTGTCAAGTGAACGGAGCTGGGTGGGTGGGGGGTTCCTGTAAACAGGCTGCTGCAGCACTAAGTGCTGACACAGTGTAAGGGGGACAGGAAGCTTTCTGAGAATCTCAGTCCTTTGGAGTCACTGGGGATCCTAAGTAGAAAATGTTTCTGGGACTAGCAGCTGACAGAAAGGAATGGTGATAGGCAGCACCCTCACAAAGAGAACTCGTCAGGCCTTGCCAACATAGTTTATCACAGCAACAGAAATGAAGCTAGAGTACTTGTCCAAAACATGTCCCTTAGGGCTGGAGAGACAGCTCAGCTGTGAAGAGGGTTTACTGTTCTTGAGGACCCGGGTTCGGTTTCCAGCACCCCTACGGCAGCCCACAACCATCTGTAAATCCAATTCTAGGAACTCCTATGCCCTCTTCTGACCTCTACTGGCTCCTGCAAACACATGATTCACATATACACACACTCTCTCTCACACATACACATGATGTTAAACAAATAAATGTATTTTTTAAATGCCCCTTGGTTCTTGGTTGAGGAATGTTTCTTTCTCCATTCCCCATTCTTGCCCAGGCTACTCCATGCTTCTTGCTGCAGAAGATGCCTGCAGACATCCCCATGTCCCACCTCCTCACGGGGTCAGGCTGGGCCATTCACTAACACTTGAACTTTTGTATCCGCCATGTTTGGAAGGACTGGGATGAATTGTCTCCCAAATGATATGTTCCAGGAATCAGAGATCATACTGCCACCATGGTCACTCTGAATGAGGCTGTTCTCAGTCTCTCTCTGTTGGCTGACTGGCTTTGGAGATTCAAGGACCCTGTAATGACTAGTTTTTAGTGTCAATTTGGCACAACCTAGAATCACCTGGGAAGAGAGTCTTAATGGGGAATTTTCTAGACCAGATTGGCCTGTAGAATGTCTGTGGAAGAGTGTTCTGATGGTCTTAATGCTGTGGGAAGACCCACCTGGGTAGGTGTAGAGACCAGAATCATCCTCTACTTTTGGCCCCTAAGTCAAATTGGAGTAGAGAAAAGGAGCTGAGTGCTAGCATGCATGCAGTCATTTATCTGCTCTTGATTATGGATGTGGTGTTTCAGTTTTCAATTGCCAGGGGCTGCTGGGTGGGACAGTGGGAGGTCAGGTGGGGTGAAGGATCTAGGGAGCTTTTGGGGACTCTAAGGAGAGTTGTCCTCCCTGCCAGAGTCTGTGATGGGGGCCAAGGAAGAGGCTGTCCTCAGGGTCAGTGCAGGCAGGAGGAGCCTAAGAGGGGACTGCCACCTGGCTAGGTGTAGAGAAGGCCTTCTGGAGAGTGGGTGAAGGAAGGAGAAAGGCAGGTTGATATGAGAAGGACAGACTCTCCCTGAGGGTAGATGAGATGTGGATACGGGGTTCTAGAAGTAGACAGGTCCAGGGTCTCCCCTAGAGCATCATAACACAATAGCCTTCTGACATTACAACAGAGGTCATCTACAAAGTTCATTCTCAAAAACTGCGCAACTGAGCCTCTCTCTGTTTCTCTCATGATGTTTGAAGTAAGTTTATGGTTTTGTGTTGGGCTATGTTCACAGCTGTTCTGGGGCTCATGGGGCCCAGGGAGTGCAGGTGGGACACACCTGTACTGATGGGGACCCAGAAAGGAAAAAGAAGCTTATGAATAAGTTCATGGGTCTTTGTGGGGGACACAGGATGAAATCCTAATCCAGGGTGGAGCCAGAGGGAGTTTGGTGTCTTAGCTTCTCAGAGCTCTTTGGAACCAGATATCTTAGCCCAAGGCTATTCTTGTGTCCACTGACTCCATATCATCCTTTTCCAGATAGACAGTTGTGTACCTACCAAGACTTGCCTCAGAGAAGGGAACACTTTGGGAGGGGATACAGTCACATGACAACCCCTCCCCCCCCTCCCCTCTGTGGTCTTACTCTCTCAAATGGTACAGGAGAAAACAAGAAGTTGTACAGACATTGGCCCCAGATCAGGGAATACTGGTTCTCCTTTCCTATTTGGAATTACAGAAGGGAGACCTCACTCATCATGTCCTGGATCCTGACTTGTCCTAAACGTTTGGTGTCACCATAGGCCCCCTTAGAGTTCATTAACTTGGTACCTCCCACCTCCATGAACATGGAACCTCCCAGGTCCATGAACATGACATCCACATCTATGAACATGGACCCTCCCAGGTCCATGGCTGTGGAGTTTCCAATCTCGACAAACATGATATCTCCCATTTCCACGAACGTGGTATGCTGGCTGGCTTTATGTCAACTTGACACAACCTAGAGTCATTAGGGAAGAGGGATTCTCAACTGACAAAATGCTTCCAATGACTGGCCTGTGGGCAAGTTTGTCAGGCATTCTCTGGATTAATGATTGATGTGGGAAGGCACTGTGGGCAGAACCGTCCCTAAGCAGGGGGTCCCGACTTACATAAGAAAGCAGTCTGAACATGCCATGAGGAGCAAGGCAGTAGACAGCCTCCTTCATGGCCTCTTCTTCAGTTTCTGCTTCCAGCTTCCTGTCTTGAGTTCCTGCTCTAACTTCCCTCAATGATGTAGTGTGACCTGAGAGTTGTAAAACTGAAATAAATTCTATTTTTTAAAAAGTTGCTTTTGGTCATGATGTTTTATCACAGTGTAGAAACCCCAACAAAGACACTTGGTACGTCTGATCTCCACAAATGAGGTATCTTCTACCTCCACTGATACCATATACTCCACATCAAAAGCTACTGGCTGTGTACTCTATCCCAAACTTACAGGTGTGGTTCAAGCATTATCTGTGCCCCCGAGATTTATGTCTCCACACAGAGGAGGACACTGGAGTTCTTCCTGTAGATATCCAAGTGTGCTGGTTGGCTTAACCCAGGAAGGGTCCAAACACTTATAACCTCTTAGGGAACTCAGTTCCCTGGGGAAAAGGCAAAATCTGAGGAGTTAGTGTGGGGCACACATGAGGGCTGCTGTGATCCGCAGGGTGAGGAATGTGGAATGTGAAGGGTGGGGTCACCAACACACACACACACACACACACACACACACACACACACACACACACACACACACAGAGAGAGAGAGAGAGAGAGAGAGAGAGAGAGAGAGAGAGAGAGAGAGAGAGAGAGAGAGAAATACAGGAACCACAATGTATTACCAAACTACAGACATATTTGACATACACAGACATCACACAATAAAATCACAAAGGGACATATTACATGTATAGAAGGATAAATACATACAGATGAACAGTCTAATCCAACCATAGATTTGACACAGCACACTAAAACTTCACAGAGAGGCACATGCACTATCTATCTGTCTGTCTGTCTATCTATCTATCTATCTATCTATCCGGATATGAATGAAGACAGAGGCCACACAACACAAATCATAGACACCACACAATAAAAAAAGTCTACACGCAGGAACCTAGAGGTAAATGACTCATACATATAGACACACAGAGAAAGGCAAATACATAGAAATGTGACCCAACCAAGTCAAGCATATTTCACACTAAAAAAAGTATATATTTTTTTTATCATAGTGCAAATACTCACACACATACAGATTGTGATAGTTGTCTTGACTCTCAACATGAATGGTCATGAAAACAAACATCTTGACATGTCTGTGAGAAATTTTCTAGATTAAGTTAATTGAGGTGGGAAGACCTGTTCTAAATGTGGGTGTCACCATTCAAAAGCTGGGGTTCTGGACTGAATAAAAAGGAGGTGCGCTAAGCACCAGGGTTCTTCTCTGTGCTTTCTGACGGTGGGTACAATGTGCCAACCGTAGCTGTGTGTGTGTGTGTGTGTGTGTGTGTGTGTGTGTGTGTGTGTGTACTTCCCCACCATAAGGACAGTACTCCGAACTGTGAGCCATTTTAGACCCTTCCCTCCTTAGGTGGCTCTTGTTGGGTGTCTTGTAGCAAGTGAGTACACAGATGTGATGCACAGATACTCATTCAACACAACAGAATCACAGTGTACTTCCACACACAGACATCATGGTGTAACCACGTACACACAGAGCACGTACACACACACACACACACACACACACACACACACACACACACACACACACACCACAGCAGAAGCACACAATTGTACACAACCATGATCAATTATAGCACTATGTTAGTTTGTCACAACCAAACTGACGCAGTGTACTGGCAGACACGTACACACAATGCATGAACAGATAAACACACATGCCATATGTGTGTGAGCACACACGAACGCATGCACAAAGCTCAGAGATGTGCCGACACAACACCTATCACTGCCACAGACACAAGCGAGGACAAGCGGTTACCCAAACTCGTGTGCCCTCTGCTGGCTGCCTGCAGAACTGTTTCTGAGGAGGAGGTGATGGAGGGCTTTCTGGCTCCATCCAGCTCTCCTCCTGCTTGTAGGCTTCATTTTCATCCCTTCTCTCCATTACCCCTTGCTTTCAGCCACCCTAACTCTCCTCCGATTTACTGCATCCCTGTCTTCAGCCTAGCTTACTTCCAGAGACTCTTTCTCTGTGTGTGCGCATGCAAGTGACTCTGGAGGCCAGAGAGGGACATCATATCCTCTGGAGCTGGAGTTGTGAGTACACACACACACACACACACACACACACACACACACACACACACGGTGGGAAGTCGTCCCCCCTCCCAAGCAGGAGCCTGAGGCAGCTGTTACATTGTATCCACCGTCACAAAGCAGAGAGAGAGGAAGGCTGGTGCTCAACTCACCTTCTTCTTTTAATTCCGCTTAGACAGACACACAAAAGTTACGTTATTTGAAGCACTTCACATGTACACAAATGTGTACATTATGAATTTGTTCTATGTATTTTTCCTTAAGAGGTTTGGTTTTGTTTTATTTTTTTTTATTTTTTATTTTGTTTTGGTTTTTTCGAGACAGGGTTTCTCTGTGTAGCTTTGCGCCTTTCCTGGAACTCACTTGGTAGCCCAGGCTGGCCTCGAACTCACAGAGATCCGCCTGCCTCTGCCTCCCAGTGCTGGGATTAAAGGCGTGCGCCACTACCGCCCAGCTTGTTTTATTTTATTTTTATTTATTTATTTATTTTTTTTTTTTGGTTTTTCGAGACAGGGTTTCTCTGTGTAGTTTTGCGCCTTTCCTGGAACTCGCTTTGGAGACCAGGCTGGCCTCGAACTCACAGAGATCCGCCTGGCTCTGCCTCCCGATCTTTTAAAGATAAGATCTTACGCAGCCCAGGCTGGCCTCAAACTTCTGATCCTCCTGCTCTGTCTCCCCAGTGCTAGAGTGAGAGGCGTGGGCTGCCATGTTTGGTTTATGTGGTGCTGGGGATAGAACCCAGGGCTTTGCAAATTCTGGGACAGCACTTTACCAACTGAGCTACATTTCCCAGGCCTTTATGAGGTTTTTATTAGTACATGTTAATTCTGTATGATAAAGGGTTTCATTATGGCATTCCATAATGTGTGGGTGTATTCTGATCATAGTCACCCCACAGCCCTCTCCTCTCACCCCTGCTCCCTCTCATCCTCTTCTTCTTCCAGACTAATCCCCCTTCTATCTACTTGCACTCATTTATGGTGACCCAGTGTGTTTCACTGGGGTTCTTACAGGAGCATGGATGAGGGTTATTTCCAGGAGCTCCGGCATCTTACTAATGGCCACATCACTAAAGAAAGTGGCTCTCCTTCCTTGGAGCAACACTGCCCATGGAGCAGGGCCCCACCAGCTCCTCTCCCAGCAACAGTCACTGGCCATCTCCCCCCGCCCCCCCATGAGCTAGCACTCACAGGCTCCAGGGAGGAGGAAGAGGGGTACCCTTTAGGTCACATTGGGAGGTTAATGCTACTGCTATACTCCCTGGCGAATAGGAGAACAGCGCCTCAGAGGGACAAAGCCATGAGTCCAAGCTCACACAGCCAGCAGCCAGCACAGGTTCCCGACTCCTGGCTTTCTGTGAAGCCATTTTTCCAAGACGTCTGTGCCAGGGCTCTGGAGTGGCAAGAGTCTGGGCTTCGTGGGGGACAGAGGGACGTGTCTGATGAGGGAAGGGGCTACCAAGGGCTTGAAGAGAGCAGCCAGTGCTCCATTTGGAAAGCCCCTGGGAGCCTCCCCGGGTGCTTCAGCCTTCCCGGGAAGAAGAAACTGGGATGCAAGGGGGTTTCCTGTGATCAAGAGGACAGAGCTAAGAGACTAGAAATGTCGTGCCTCCCTATCTCAAGGCCATTCCCGGGACAGTGTTGTGATGGCACATGCAGGAAGCTCCTTCTGGCTTCCAAGGGCTCCAGGATTCACTAACTCAGCCCCAGAGAAGGTGGTCATGTGGCACTCTGGGGACTGCTGTGGGATCGCTTTCTGCACAGGGGTGGGGTAACTGCAGGTGGTCTCCTTGACCCTGCTCTCCCTCTTCACTCTCCAGTACCTCTTTGCCCTCAGTCAGAAATGCTGGCAAAGGGAGTCTGCTTTTCTAGAAATTTCCATTTGCAACCTCAGCACACAATCACACCATTTCTAGTAATCTTCGCTCCCTCCTCGTCTACTGGACTGTGGTCTGCCTTCCAAGGAAGAGCAGCACTCATTACCAGAACCCCAACATTTCATTAGGACACCACCTTCAAGCCTTCAGAAATTCTAAATTTTGCAATGAGCAGCCTTTTGCTAGATTCTGCAGTTCATAGCTTCTGAATTTATCTTACTACAAGTTTATCTATTTGCTCCTCATGCTAGTGCAGCAAAGATTTTTATCTGCTAAGCCATCTCCCAAACTTGTAAATACTTGAAATACAAATTATGTGTTAAATAATAAGTTTAAAAAATTACCAAGAACGAAATACACAAACAAAATTTCTTCCAGTTGTGAATCACGTAACCCAAACTTATTAACACACAAAACGACACCCTAGGAAGCTATTTCTTGGCCCTTCCCGGGAACCATCCTCCACACTGCAAGCCTCACCACCTGCTTGTACAGGGATCTCCTGACTTCCTTCCCAGACTAGAACTACAGTCAGGCTGCCTTGTCCGCCAGGTGCTCACTAGATTCTGGGGATCCAAATTCAGGTCCCCTGGCTTGCACAGCCAAGCCATTCCCCCGCAGACTGTCCTTTTTTAAATGAGCATACGAATTTTTGGTTTTCATCATGACATTTTGAATCTCTGTTCCCTGGAAACCATTATTTTGGTCCCCACACTAGAGCTGGTTTTGCTGATTCTCCTCCTCCTCCTCTGTCTCCTGTCTGACTGACCTATCACCCCCTCTTTTCCTATTTCATGGGTCATGTGTCCTATCACTCTCTCCATTCCTGGAAATCTCTCCTCCCCCTCATGGTTTCCACTCTTGTTTTGTAGCCTGCACCCACACTCAACCTTGCTTGTATGAATACATAGAAACACTGTAAGCTGGGATCTGCACATTAGACAGAACATGCAGTTTCTGTCTCTCTAGTCTGGCTCACCTTACTTGCTACACTTTCCAGATCCCTCCATTTTTTTTTTCCTGCAAACTTCAGGATTTTACATTTCCTTAAAGCTGAATACATTTCCATTGTGTATATGTATCACATTTTCATTATTCATCCCTCTGTTGAATGACATCTCATCCCGGTCAGAAAGACTACCAAGGGCATTGGCAAAGGCTCTGTGGGCAAAGGCATCAGCTGCTGCATCTAAAGACCTGAATTCCAGCCACAGGCCTTATGTGGTAGAACGAGAAAACCAACTCCTGCAAGTTGTCCTCTGACCTCCACAAGCCCATTGTGGCCTGTGCCTCCCTGCTGCTAAATAATAAACAAATAAATGTAACGTAAAAACTTAAGAGTTCTGACAACAAATGCTTGCTGGGATGCGAGGAAAAATGTGATCTCGTTCAGCCATTATGAAAATCAATGTGGAGGTTTCTGAAAAACTTAAAATTAGATCTGTGTGCTCGTTAGTTTTGTCCATTTGACACAAGCCAGAGTCACTTGGGAAGAGGGAACCTCAGCTGATGAATTACCTCTACCAGATTGACTCGTCGGCATGTCTGTATGGCATTTTTCTTGATTGCTGGTTGATGTGTGAGGACCCAGCCCTTTGAGGGAGATGGGCCTGAAAAGTATAAGAAAGGTAGCTGGATATGGGCCCAAGAGCAAGCCAGTAAGCAGCATTCTTTCGTGGTTCCTGCCTCTGCTCCTACCTGAGCTCCTGCCTGAATTCCTCAATGGTCAACTGTGATCAGAACGTGCAAGTCAAGTAACAGTCTTCAGCCCAAGGTGCTTTGGTAAGCATTTTTATCACAACGGCAGAAATCAAGCTAGGAAGGAAATGGACACCAGAAAATGGGGGTCTTGAGGCAATGGATCTGACCATGCTGTTCTTTTGGGGGCACTCTGGAACTCTGGACTGGAAAGGCCATCGAGTGCTCCGAATCTAAAGGGCTGTCCTGTTGGAGACTGGAAGATGGGAATGCTCAGAGAAATGCAGACGATGGAGGCCTGGCAGTGAAGTTTTAGAAGGACATTTGAGTCTTCCAAGACTCTGTCTGGGCTGTTTGTGTGATACTTTTAAGAATCTGTGATTTCTGGTCAGCTGGAGAGACCATAAACACTGAAGTGAAACGTTGGCTTTACTCTATTGCTTGTTAGCTGTGGCTGAGTAACTAACAAGAGACCAACATCACTGAGCTGAAATCTTTGGGGAGCATTTCTTCAGGGTCAGCACACAGAAGTTGTGGTCCAGAGAGGGCCAGGGTTGTATCTCACGCGGGCAGCTGAACTTGGTAATGTGTAAGAATTTCTTATGTATATTGGCTTTGATGGTATAAAAGCAGTAAGACTGAAGAGTTATGGAGAATGGCTGGAGCTTGGCACTGTGAGAAGCCAGAAAGGCCATTGAGGAAGGTGCAACCCCAGCATACTGGAAATGTCAGAACTGTGGGATAAATAACTAGGACAGTGGCAGGTGTGGAGCTGAGTTGGCCTACAAGACAAGCTATGGATGTTGCAGATGGTAGAACTGGAGAGGTGGGGCAATCCAAGTCCTGTGGAGCCCAGATGATCATGATTACCAAACACTGGGCACTGACCCTCTTTGATCAGACTGTAATTGTGACCTGGTTCTTCCCTCTTGGACTAAGACAGTATTTAATCTATTTTGGACTTTACAGGATCCCACAGTTAAGAATCCTTGGATTTTAAAAGAGACTTTGGACTTTTAAGTTGAAAAAATTTAAATACTGTGGGACTTTTAAAGTTATATTAATTTTTATAGTGTGATATTAACATGAGATCTTGGGGATAAATAAGAAAGGAAAGGTTATGGTCTATCAGTGTTATGTTTATGTGTCAGGTTGACAGGAGGTCAATTGTGCTAGCTAGTTTTTATCAATCTGACAAACTAGAGTCACCTGGGAAGAGAGAACCTCACTTGAGGAATTGTCTCTATCAGATTGGCCTTTGGCATGTATATGTGGCATTTTCCTGATTTTTTTATTGATATGAGAGGGCACAGACTACTGGACATCTGGTCTTGGGAGGTATAAAAAAGGTAGCTGAACATGAACCTGAGAGCAAACCAGTAAGCAACATTCCTCTGTAGTTCCTGCCTTTGCTCCTGCTTGAGTTCCTGCCCAACTTTCCTCAATGGACCAGAGGTTGTTGATTTTTTGGGGGCTTGGTTTTTGTTGTTGTTTTATTTGTTTGGTTTGGTTTGGTTTAGTTTGGTTTTTGGAGACAGGGTTTCTCTTTATAGCACTGACTGTCCTGGAACTTACTCTGTAGACCAGGCTGGTCTCAAACTCACAGAGATCTATCTGCCTCTGCCTCCTGAGTGCTGGGATTAAAGGTGTGCTTGACTATGCCCGGTCCAATAACATGTGTTTGATTGCATGTGTTTTTGTGGAATGCAGTTCTTTCTGCAGTTTTGGTTTTGTTCTGTTTTGCTTTTTTATTTCTGTAAGACAGGGTCTCATCTAAGCCCTGTGATGACCTCATACTATGTAGTCCAGGCTGCCTTCAAACCCACAAATGTCTTGCCTTTGCCTCTAGATTGCTGAGATTATGAGTGTACACCACCATGCTGCAGCTCAGAGCCCCTTAGAAAGAGATTAAAAGGTGTTAAGGACACTTAGCAGGTTACCTCCCTGCTTGTGTGAAGAGAGCAGCTATTAACATGGATGTGCAATTCTCTGTAGTAGGATACAGAATCTTCTGAGTACACACCCAGGAGTGGTTCCACTGGATCCTGTGGTAGATTGTACAAGTTTGCTTCTTTGCTGTGATAAAACACTTAGCAAAAGCAACTTGAGAAAGAAAGAGCCTTGGGTCCTGCATAGGGGAAGGAGAGAATGGACTCCCCAGAGTTGTCCTCCGACCTCCTAAGGTGTGCCGCCACAGGATAAATACATAATAAAAGATCGATTTTGTTCCTTCACAGTTTCAAACATGTACAGGTGTGTTTTGGTCACTTGTCTCTGAATTCCTTAAGTCTCTTTAGCCCCCTCTCCTCCCTGCAAGTCCCTTTCCCCCATGCGTGGCTTTTGTTTTATTTTGTGACCTGCTGAGTTTAACCAGGACCATCTGTGTGGCCCATAGGTTCAGAAGTGCTAATTGCTGGGGCCTGATGACCTCAGAGGTGGATATGTCATGGAAGATGACGTCTTCCTCTTTCCCAGAATTGAACAATAGCCAATAATTCAGCAGGGAGTGGTAGGGCTCTGTGAGTGTCCCCTTGATTCATGATTGACTATTGACAGGCCAAGTCTTATGTAGACCCTGTGCAGGTAACTTCTGCTGCTATGAGGTCATGTGTACAGTGTGAGGTCATGTGTACAGTGTGAGGTCATGTGTACAGTGTGAGGTTATGACTACAGTGTGAGGTCATGTCTACAGTGTGAGATCATGACTACAGTGTGAGGTCATGACTACAGTGTGAGGTCATGACTACAGTGTGAGGTCATGACTACAGTGTGAGGTCATGCCTACAGTGTGAGGTCATGTGTACAGTGTGAGGTCATGCCTACAGTGTGAGTCATGCCTACAGTGTGAGGTCATGACTGCAGTGGGAAGTCATGACTACAGTGTGAGGTCATGTCTACAGTGTGAGGTCATGACTACAGTGTGAGGTCATGACTGCAGTGTGAGGTCAGGTCTACAGTGTGAGGTCATGTCTACAGTGTGAGGTCACGGCTACAGTGTGAGGTCATGACTGCAGTGTGAAGTCATGTGTACAGTATGAAGTCATGACTACAGTGTGAGGTCATGACTACAGTGTGAGGTCATGTCTACAGTGTGAGGTTATGACTACAGTGTGAGGTCATGCCTGTAGTGTGAGGTCATGACTATAGTGTGAGGTCATGACTATAGTGTGAGGTCATGCCTAGGTCACGTGTACAGTGTGAGGTCATGACTACAGCATGAGGTCATGACTACAGTGTGAAGTCATACCTACAGTGTGAGGTCATGACTACAGTGTGAGGTCATGACTGCAGTGTGAGGTCATGTCTACAGTGTGAGGTCATGACTATAGTGTGAGGTCATAACTGCAGTGTGAGGTCATGTCTACAGTGTGAGGTTATGACTACAGTGTGAGGTCATGACTATAATGTGAGTTCATGACTACAATGGCCGTGTCATGCCAAGAAGACAGCATTTCACAGCCTTCTTTCCAATATTTTGCTCTTAAATTCTTCATCTTCTGGAATGTTCCCTGAACCTCCAAGATGGAGGTCGTGGGAGTGTTGAATGATGAAGAAACTTTGGGAAACTGTTTGGCAGTTTTTTTATAAAGTCAAGCACTGACTATAATGGCTGCCATTGAATGTTGAAAGGATCTAGAAACACTCAAGAGACAAGGCACTGGGCATGTCTGTGAGACGGTTTCTAGATCAGGTTAACTGAGGTAGGAAGACCTACTGTGAATATGGGTGGCACCATTCCATGGAGTGGGTCTTGAACTGAATAAAACACAGTGAGCTGATCTCTGGTGGTCACCACTGCCTTAACTGTCGCCATGATGTTCCCATCATGATGCACTGAACTCTTGAACTGTGAGCCAGAATAGATCCTTCCTTTAGCTGCTTGTTGGGTATGTTGTCACAACGATGGGAAAATAACTAATGTATACATTCCCATTATGATGCTATCTGCCATGATGCAATATGGGACTTTGACCAGAGCTGAACCATGCTCTTTGGACTTTTAATCTTTCCAAAATGTGCCCAACAAACTTCTTTGTTTTGGGGGAAATTTTAAATTTTCAATTTTTAGTATCTATTTACTTATCCTTTTGGTAGTGTATATGTGTGTGTGAACACATGTGTTTGGATGTGTACATGGGCACACTTCTCCACACAGGTGCATATGGAAGCCAGAGGTCAATGTCAGGTGTTCTCTTTACCCCCTCTCCACCTTAGTTTTTGAGACCAGGTCTCTTACTGAACTGAAGCTTGCCATTCTGCCTAGACTGGCTGGCTGCAAACCACCAGGATCCATCCTCTTTTCCCAACACTGGGGATACAGATGTTCGCTGATGTGCCTAGTTTTCATGTGGGTCCAGGGGATCTCAGCACAGGTCCTCACGCTTACACAGCGGATGCTGTACTCATTGAACATCACCTCAGCGCTTTTCCTCTCTCTAGAATGTGTCCAGCCTTAGGTATTTTGAGTAATGAAAAAAACAGATGAATACATGAATCAAAAAGGCCCTTAAATGTGGCTAGAGAGATGGCTTAGTGGTTAAGATCACTTTCTGCTCTTTCAGAGGACCAGAGTTCAGTTCTCAGCACACACAGTAGGTGGTTCACAACCACATGTAACTCTGATGCCCTCTTCTGGCCTTCACGGACACCCTAATTAATGCAAATATGTATACAAAACTTGCATACAACCCCCAAATAGAAATGAATAAATAACTCTAATAAAAGCCCTTATTAAGTATTGTCACCATGGTTTTGGATTTCCCAGGTCCCAGAACCAAGTAAATTTGTGTTCTTTATAAATGATCCAGTCTCAAATATTTTGTTATAGCAACAGAAAACTGTAAAAGAACACTCACAGAAGCTTAATTTATATTAATTCACACCATAAGCAATCCAAACGTCCATCAACAGGTACTTAGACAATTCAGTTGTGGTCCAGTCACTCAATGGAATATGACTCAGCAACAAAAAGGGCAAAACACTGATTTATGTCATCGAATGGGTGAAGCTCAAAAACATGCAAAAAGGTCTAGAGACAATAGATCACCTGTCCTATATGGTTCGATGTGTACATGTAATATATTCCATGTATGTAGAGTGTGTTTGTGTGGTGTGCATGAGTATATGTTCACGTGGGCTCATATGTGGGAGTGGGTGCATGTTCCAGTTTATTTATCTGTTGCAGTGACAAAATACTGGCCGAGGTCAGCCTGGAGCACCACTGAGGAAAGTCAGGGTAGGGGCACAAGGCAGGAGCTTGAAGCACAAACTGAAGTCGAGACCATAGAGGAGTGCTGCTCACTGGCTTGCTCTACAAGGCTTGCTCATCCTGCTTCCTTATAGACTCCAGGACCACCAGCCCAGGGATGTACCACCGACGGTGTGCTAAGCCATCCCACGCCAACCATCAGTCAAGAAAATGTCCTACAGACATGCCCAGAGACCAATTTGATGGAAAGTAACTCCTCAATTGAGGTTCTCTCTTGGAGGAGACTCTGTTTTGTGTCAAGTTTACAAAAAGTAACTGTCACAATGTACACGTGAGTTTGTGTGTGGAGGTCAGAGGTCAACCTCAGGTGTTGTTCTTCAGAAGTCATCCACTTTGGTTTTTGAGACATTGTTTCTTCCAGACCGGAACTCATCGATTAGGCTAGGCTGGCTGACAGCAAGCTCCAGGGGTCCTCCTGTCTCCATCTGCCAGCATTGGGGCTACAACCACATGACACCACACTCAGGTACTGGGCATTGAACTTAGATCCCGATGCTTGCAAGACAAGCACTTCACCCACAGAGCCATCTTCCTGGTGGGCTTAGTGTCAGGGTTGATGGGAATTTTTACATTATAAAAAAAACTGTAAGCAATCTCGTTTCTGTGTGCAGACATGTGCATGTGCATGTGTGTGTGGTGTTTGTGCACACATCTGTGCTCATGTGTGTGGAGGCCAGAGGATGACATTGAGTTCCCTGCTCTGTCACTTTCTACCTTGTTACTTTGAGGTAGGTTCTAAGCCTAGAGCTGGACTAGAGGCCAGAGATCCCCAGTGATTCCTCCATGTCCCCACGCCCCATAGGTCTGGGGATTGAGACACAGGTGAATATGCTCACTATTTATGTGGGTCCTGGGGACTTGAACTCAGGTCTTTGTGCCTTCCCAGCAAGTGCTGTTATCCGCTGAACCATCTCTCTTTCCCCAGCAATCCGGTTTTTATTTATTTATTTTTAATTGAAAAAAGAAATTCATACAACATGTTCTGTTACAGTCAGTGCTTAATGTTACAAAGAAACTGCCAAGCAGTTTCCCACAGTTCCTGCATCATCCAACACTCCCACCACCTCCCCCTGGGAGGTTCAGGGAACATTCCAGAAGATAAAGAATTTAAGAGCAAGAATATTGGCAGGACCCTTCCCCAGGGCTTCATATCCTGGCCCACAATGCCCTGCTGTACCAGAGACCATGCTGGTACTAGAAGCCTCAGGTAAGACACTGCCCATTGCCTGCTAACACTCCTTAAAGCCTGCCCAGCAGTTCCCAACAGCACCCCCTCCCCTGGGCTCCATACCCCACCCCACAACTTGGGCCAAAGACCCCTGCTCTACCCTGCCATCACTTCCTGGGATTAAAGGCATGTGTACTTCTCAGTACTGGGATTAAAGGTGTGTGCCACCACTGCCTGGTCTCTATGTCTAATCTAGTGGCTGGCTCTGCCCTCTGATTCTCTGGCAAGCTTTATTGAAATACACAATATATCACCACAACTGGCCATCTCCTGTAACCAGGCAAGACTCCCAGTGGAGGGATAGGGACACCAACCCAATCACAAACCTTAGACCTACAATTTGTCCTGCCTACAAGATATGCTGGGGTAAATGTGGTGCAGAAATTGAGGGAGTGGCCAACCAATGGCTTGTCCAGCTTGAGCCCTATGCCAAGAGAGGAGTCCCACCCTGACACTGCCTGGAGGGTCAGGACCCAGAGATGAGATAGCGCAGAGGTCTAGGATAGAATCAAACACAACGGGCAAAAAAAAGTCAATGAAATGATTCCTAACGATATTATGCTATAGTCATAGATTGGTGTCTTACTCAATTGTCATCAGAGAGGCTTCATCCAGCAACTGAAGGAAACAAATGCAGAGACCCACAGCCGAACATTAGATGAAACTTGGGGAATCCTGCAAAAGAAGGAGGAGGAAGGATTGTAGGAGCCAGAGGGATCAAGGGCACCACAAGAAAACTCACAGAACCAACTTACCGGGGTTCATGGGGGCTCAGAGAGACTGAACCAGGGAGCCTGTGTGGGACTGACATAGGCCCTCTCCATATATGTGACAGATATGTAGCTTGGTCTTCTTGTAGGACTCCTAACAGTGGTAGCAGGGGCTGTCTCTGACTCTGTTGCCTGCCTTTGGGACCTTTTCCTTCTACTAAGTTTCCTAGTCCATCCTTAATACAAGGGGAGGTGCCTAGTTTTACTGCAACTTGATATGTCATGTTTGGTTGCTTTCCATTGGAGGCCTGCTCTTATCTGAAGAGAAACAGAGGAGGAAGAGTGGATGGGAAAAGGGAGGTGAGGGGGAGGAACTAGGAGGAGAGGAGGGAGAGGAAACTGAAGTCAAGATGTTAAAAAAAGAACTTGCAAAATCAGACTAAAAAAAGTTGAAATGGAAGTGAGTGGATCCGGGAGAGAGGGGAGGTGGGAGGGAAGACTGGGAGGAGTGAAGGGAGGGGAAACTGTGGTTGGGATCTGTTGTATAAGAGAAGATTTAAAAAAGAAGTTACCAGTGCTTAGGCAACAGGAAAAAAAAAGAATATTGGGAGTAAGGCTTTGAAATGCTGTCTTCTTGACATGACACGGCCATTGTAGTCATGACCTCACACTGTAGTCATGACCTCACACTGTAGACATGACCTCACACTATAGACATGACCTCACACTGCAGTCGTGACCTCACACTGTAGATGTGACCTCATACTGTAGTCATGACCTCACACTGAAGTCATGACCTCACACTGCAGTCATGACCTCACATTGTAGGCATGACCTCACATTGTAGTCATGACCTCACATTGCAGTCATGACCTCACACTGTACACGTGACCTCACACTCTAGTCATGACTTCACACTGCAGTCATGACTTCACACTGTAGACATGACCTCACACTGTAGTCATGACCTCACACTGCAGTCATGACCTCACATTGTAGTCATGACCTCACACTGCGGTCATGACCTCACATTGTAGTCATGACCTCACACTGTGGTCATGAACTCACACTGTAGTCATGACCTCACACTGCAGTCATGACTTCACACTGTACACATGATCTCACAATGTAGTCATAAACTCATACTGTACACATGACCTCACACTGTAGTCATGACCTCACACTATACACATGACCTCACACTGTAGTCATGATCTCACACTGTAGTCATGACCTCACATTGTAGTCATGACCTCACACTGTAGTCATGACCTCACACTGTAGGCATGACCTCACACTGTAGTCATGACCTCACAGTGTAGGCATGACCTCACACTGTAGTCATGACCTCACACTGTAGTCATGACCTCACACTGTAGTCACGACCTCACACTGAAGGTGTGACCTCACGCTGTAGTCATGACCTCACACTGTAGGCATGGCCTCACATATAGTCATGACTTCACATTGTAGTTATGACCTCACATTATAGTCATGACTTCACACTGTATTCATGAGCTCACACTAGTCATGACCTTACACTGTACACATGACCTCACACTGTAGTCATGACCTCACATTGTAGTCATGACCTCACACTGTAGTCATGACCTAACACAGTAGTCATGACCTCACACTGTAGTCATGATCTCACACTGTAGTCATGACCTCACACTGTAGGCATGACCTCACACTGTAGTCATGACCTCACAGTGTAGGCATGACCTCACACTGTAGTCATGACCTCACACTGTAGTCATGACCTCACACTGTAGTCACGACCTCACACTGAAGGTGTGACCTCACGCTGTAGTCATGACCTCACACTGTAGGCATGGCCTCACATATAGTCATGACTTCACATTGTAGTTATGACCTCACATTATAGTCATGACTTCACACTGTATTCATGAGCTCACACTAGTCATGACCTTACACTGTACACATGACCTCACACTGTAGTCATGACCTCACATTGTAGTCATGACCTCACACTGTAGTCATGACCTCACACAGTAGTCATGACCTCACACTGTAGTCATGACCTTACATTGTAGGCATGAACTCACACTCTAGGCATGACCTCATAGCAACAGAAGTTATGTGCACCAAGTCTACACCAGACTTGGCCTGTCAATAGTCAATCATGAATCAAGGGGACACTCACAGAGCCCTACCACTCCCTGCTGAATTATTGGCTATTGTACAATTCTGGGAAAGAGGAAGACATCATCTTCCATGACATATCCACCTCTGAGGTCATCAGGCCCCAGCAATTAACACTTCTGAACCTATGGACCACACTGATGGTCCTGGCTAAACTCAGCAGGTCACAAAATAAAACAAAAGCCACGCATGGGGGAAAGGGACTTGCAGGGAGGAGAGGGGGCTAAAGAGACTTAAGGAATTCAGAGACAAGTGACCAAAACACACCTGTACATGTTTGAAACTGTGAAGGAACAAAATCGATCTTTTATTATTTATTTATCCAGGGTGGAGGTTGAATGGGTGCGGGCACACCTTAGGAGGTCGGAGGACAACTCTGGGGAGTCCATTCTTTCCTTCCACTATGTAGGACCCAAGGCTCAAACTCAGGTCATTGGGCTTGGTGGCAAGCACCTTTATCTGCTGAGCTATCTTGTCAGCCTGAAAGAACAAATGTAATGAAAGTAAAAGAAAAAATGAGGGAGGGCCAAACAAACCCTCCACCGGCAAAGCATGGGCATCCGGGTTGTTCCAGGAGGAATTTTCATTTATCCCAGAGTTTGTGTAATTCTGCAGCCCAGGTGCAGTTGGAGTTGTTTGGTTTGAGGCTGAAAAGAAAGGCAGGAAGTGAAACCAGAAGTTGAGGCAGATAATGGGGAGAGACAGGAAGCAGTGGTAACATGTGTTTGATTGCATGTGTTTTTGTGGAATGCAGTTCCTTCTGCGGTTTTGGTTTTGTTCTGTTTTGTTTTTTTATTTCTGTAAGACAGAGTCTCATCTAAGCCCTGTAATGGCCTCATACTATGTAGTCCAGGCTGCCTTCAAATCCACAGGCATCCTGCCTCTGCCTCTGGGGTGCTGGGATTATGAGTGTGCACCACCATGCTGCAGCTAGAGCCCCCTAGGAAGAGATCAAAAGGTATTAAGGACACTTAGCAGATAGCCTACCATGGTATTGTGTACCTATAACTCCGGTACTGGGGAGCAGAGACAGCTGGATCCCAGGGGCTGGCTGGCTAGTCAGTTTGAATTGGTGATCTCTAGGTTTAGTGAGAGATTGTCTCAAAAAATAAAAGTTGAGTGTAATTTAAGAGGACAACCTGTGTGGAGCTCTGACCTCCACACACCTTCACAGGTGAGTGCATCCTCTCATTGAGTTTCACTTCTTGCATTCCTCCGCTATATCCCTGGTCACGTTTCTGTGTCCAGCTATAACCAACTGAGGATGAAATCGAGATACTGACAATCTAAGACCCATTTATGTTCCCTGCACTCTGAATGCAGTCTTGTGCTGTGCAAGGGGCAAGGAGGAAACTGTGCAGAGTGGAAAATGGTTCCTATCTTCAAGCCCTCTTGGTCTAGTGTAGGCTACCCACTGAATTTGGGGGATATCACAGAGTATCTAAAGGGGTCAGTAGTCATTTGAGTGGGTCACAACAAAGGCTCTGGAATAAAGCTTTTAAGAGATTGTGAGAAACATTTGTTTGTTTGGTTGGTTGGTTTGTTTTTCTATCAAAGGTAGTTCAATAGACAAAGGCCCATATTTTCTGAATCTCTCCCTCCCCTTTGCATTGATTACCCAGTCATGTCAGATATAAAGTCAGCCTCCCACTAATAGAGTAAGATATAGTACTATATATTAGTGAGAAAAGACGGAGACCATTTGGCCAAGTATGCTGCTGGTTAGCCTGGTTTGGTCTCTGGTGTTCTCTTTTAAAAAAGAAGAATCTGTTAATATTCTGTTCCCACCTCTTGGTGCCACCCTGTGTCCTGACGTAGAAGTCTCTTTTTAAGGAAAAACTCTGCCCATTTCTCTCTTTCTCTCTCCTTTCCCTCCACTCCCATGAGGTGTGCACCCCCCTCTCTCCCTCCCTCTCTCCCCCCCTCTCTCTTCCTCTTTCTGTCTCTCTGCCTCTTTATCTCTCTATTATAATAAACTCTCTGCATGGATGTAGCACCTGGGTTGTGAATATCCACCTGCCGCCCCACCACCATGCCCACATGGAGTGGGTCACCCGCCAGCCCACCGCTGCATCTGCCCAGCATGACAGCATGTTTCCATGCATGTGCAGGATACTCTCGGGTCCCCCCATGTAATAAATCATAACAAAATCGCCTTGGCAAATTACTTCCTCTTTGTTTGTGTGTTCCTTCATGAGACATTGAGATTATTCTTTTCTGACAATTTTGGGCTTGTTCAGGATTTCAAATCTATCCACAACAGTGTTCTGATCCCTCCATTGGGGAAGGTGCCACCCCTGTTGTGGTCTCCAGGATCTTGGGTGAACAACACTCACTAAGATCAATAAAGATCCTAGGATGGGAAGTCTCTTGGCAATGTGGGAGGGTCTAAGAAAATGCTGTGGCAGCCAGTTAACTCTTCTGGATAAGACCAAGGTAGGAAATGCAGAGCACTTCTTTGGTCAGTCACCCTGGAATTTGAATAAGAGGGGGTGAGTGACAAAGTGTGGCTGACACCAAGCAAATGTGGAGTTCTGACCAATAGCTCTGTGGGTGTCCTTGGCGACTTCTGATTGCTAAGAAACACTTAACATAGAACACCTCCTCATGTGGAGACTGATTGGAGACAGATGAAGCTCTTGAGATCAGAGTACAAAAGCCTTCTATCATGGGAAGCTGAAACTCTGATGATTATCAGAGACCAAGGAACCTCGCTTTAAGGAAGTTGAACCTCTGATAGCTTGATTCTCACAATGCCAGATGGGAAATAACTTATGTAAAAGTGTTCTTAAGGAGACAGATTTTTGGAGATGGGGAGAGCCAACTCCTCCAGCCTGCCTAGAGGCTCCTCTATGTCCAGTGTCCACCAATGTCAGTCAAGACAGGCTCAGATGGGGTAAAATGGTACCAAGGTCATTGTATCCTTCCTCTGTTTCTTTGCTTTGCTTTTTTTTTTTTTTTTTGGTCTACATTCCTAGTGGTTCCACATGTGTTGTCTTATCCTAACTCGGTGCTTCTTTTATTTTTTATATTTATTTATTTATTAAGAAAAGAGGTAACTGTCTACATTGAATCTGTGAGATGTGTAGATCTCACAGGGACTTGGTCCCTTGGGGATGGGCTCATCTTATCATGGAGCTGAACTCACTGTAAGCAAAACATAATCATGCTTTGTCACCACCTTGGCTCGTGGCCTCATTAAGATGGAGACAGCCATATGACTTGGACTCCATCTTGGTTAGTGACATCATCAAGACGTAAAAACTATGTGACTTCGCCACCATCTTGGTTAATGCATCACATATTATGAATCAAAAATCACATCACTCATGAAACTTCCCCATACCACTGAGCTCTCAGGGAACCAATGCTCCCTTCAAATTTCTTGAATCACAGGCATCCACTCAGGTGTCCTAATCTTCTCCCATTGTTTCTTCTATTTTGTTTTTTATCTTTCTGATGCATAATTGTATCCCAGAAATGAGAGACCCAGAGGAGACATCAGCATGAACTGTATTTCCATACGGTCAATGTGTTTTTATATCAGACTAAGGAGGCAATACCAGACTTCATGGTGGGTTTTGCATGGTGCATTTACTGGTTTCTTGTGTGCGGGGGACTTAAGAGATTTCCTAGCCATGTACCTAGCCAACTACTAAAGGGAGTTGACACTTTGAGAGCTACACTTGGAAAGCTCATGGGAATTTGCAACAGCCCGGAGAGAAGTTGGGAAGGCACCAAGGTCTAACCAGGAGCCAGAGGACAGACGGCCAAGTGCTAGACAAGCTGCTGCCAGTGGGAAACTACAATAGCTGGAGGCCAAGAGACACCAGCTTGCCCGAGCTAGAGGCTAGGAATGCTGGCTGTTCTGGGCTTCATGCCTGATCTTTCTGCCCAGCATCTCCAGTCCTGGTTTGTCTCATTGAAATATAATGTTCTTTTCCCATCCTCTTTTTCACCTTCCTCACTTTTTCAGACAGAGTTCTCTGTGTGACAGCTCTGGATGTCTTGGAACTCCTTTTGTAGACCAGGCTGGCCTTGAACTCACAGAGATCTACCTGACTCAGCCTCCCAACTCCTGGGATTAAAGGCATGCGCCACTGTGCCCGGCATGTTCTTCCCTTCTTGAGACTCCTTTTCTCCCATGCTAGCTGTTGGCTTCTGTTTCTGACCCACTGAGCCCAGCTACCCTGGCTTCTGTTTTTACTTTCCAGTTACACTTACATGGAGAAGCTAAGGAAAGAGCAAGCTAATGCCCACTCTTTTCTAAGTTCTTTTAGCTCCTGTCATAGTTTTTTATTAAAAAAATTTAAATTAATTTATTTTCATTTTGTGTGCATTGGTGTTTTGCCTGAATGTATGTCTGTGTGATGTTATAGTGCAGTATAGTGATGTCATAATGCAAAATTTAATGTTACAGTGCAATATTGTGATGTCATAATGCAATATTATGATGCTATAGTGCAGTATAGTGATGTCATAATGCAATATTGTGATGTTACAGTACAATATTGTGATATCAGAATGCATCTTTATGATGTTATAGTGCAGTATAGTGATGTCATAATGCAATATTGTGATGTTACAGTGCAATACTGTGATGTCATAATGCAATATTATGATGTTATACTGCAGTATAGTGACATCAGAATGCAATATTGTGATGTTACAGGGCAATATTGTGATGTCATAATGCAATATTATGATGTTATAGTGCAGTATAGTGATGTCATAATGCAATATTGTGATGTTACAGTGCAATATCGTGATGTCATAATGCAATATTATGATGTTATAGTGCAGTATAGTGATGTCATAATGCAATATTGTGATGTTAGAGTGCAGTATAGTGATGTCAGAATGCAATATTGTGATGTTATAGTGCAGTATAGTGATGTCAGAATGCAATATTGTGATGTTACAGTGCAATATTGTGATATCATAATGCAATATTATGATGTTATAGTGCTATATAGTGATGTCATAATGCAATATTGTGATGTTACAGTGCAATATTGTGATGTCATAATGCAATATTATGATGTTACAGTGCAGCATAGTGATGTCATAATGCAATATTGTGATGTAGCAGTGCAATATTGTGATGTCAAAATGCAATATTATGATGTTATAGTGCAGTATAGTGATGTCAGAATGCAATATTGTGATGTTACAGTGCAATATTGTGATATCATAATGCAATATTATGATGTTATAGTGCAGTATAGTGATGTCAGAATGCAATATTGTGATATTGCAGTGCAATATTGTGATGTCATAATGCAATATTATGATGTAATAGTGCAGTATAGTGATGTCAGAATGGAATATTGTGATGTTACACTGCAATATTGTGATGTCATAATGCAATATTATGATGTTATAGTGCAGTATAGTGATGTCAGAATGCAATATTGTGATGTTACAGTGCAATATTGTGATATCAGAATGCATCTTTATGATGTTATAGTGCAGTATAGTGATGTCATAATGCAATATTGGAATGTTACAGTGCAATATTGTGATGTCATAAAGCAATATTATGATGTTATAGTGCAGTATAGTGATGTCAGAATGCAATATTGTGATGTCACAGTGCAATATTGTGATGTCATAATGCAATATTATGATGTTATAGTGCAGTATAGTGATGTCAGAATGCAATATTGTGATGTTACAGTACAATATTGTGATATCAGAATGCATCTTTATGATGTTATAGTGCAGTATAGTGATGTCATAATGCAATATTGTGATGTTACAGTGCAATATTGTGATGTCATAATGCAATATTATGATGTTATAGTGCAGTATAGTGATGTCAGAATGCAATATTGTGATGTTACAGTGCAATATTGTGATGTCATAATGCAATATTATGATGTTATAGTGCAGTATAGTGATGTCAGAATGCAATATTGTGATGTGACAGTGCAATATTGTGTTGTCATAATGCAATATTATGATGTTATAGTGCAGTATAGTGATGTCAGAATGCAATATTGTGATGTCACAGTGCAATATTGTGATGTCATAATGCAATATTATGATGTTATAGTGCAGTATAGTGATGTCAGAATGCAATATTGTGATGTTACAGTACAATATTGTGATATCACAATGCATCTTTATGATGTTATAGTGCAGTATAGTGATGTCATAATGCTATATTGTGATGTTACAGTGCATTATTGTGATGTCACAATGCAATATTATGATGTTATAGTGCAGCATAGTGATGTCATAATGCAATATTTTGATGTTAGAGTGCAATATTGTGATGTCATAATGCAATATTATGATGTTATAGTGCAGTATAGTGATGTCAGAATGCAATATTGTGATGTTACAATGCAATATTGTGATATCATAATGCAATATTATGATGTTATAGTGCAGTATAGTGATGTCAGAATGCAATATTGTGATGTTGCAGTGCAATATTGTGATGTCATAATGCAATATTATGATGTTATAGTGCAGTATAGTGATGTCAGAATGCAATATTGTGATGTTACAGTGCAATATTGTGATGTCATAATGCAATATTATGATGTTATAGTGCAGTATAGTGATGCCAGAATGCAATATTGTGATGTTATAGTGCAGTATAGTGATGTCAGAATGCAATATTGTGATGTTACAGTGCAATATTGTGATGTCATAATGCAATATTATGATGTTATAGTGCAGTATAGTGATGTCATAATGCAATATTGTGATGTTACAGTGCAATATTGTGATGTCATAATGCAATATGATGATGTTATAGTGCAGGATAGTGATGTCAGAATGCAATATTGTGATGTTACAGTGCAATATTGTGATATCATAATGCAATATTATTATGTTATAGTGCAGTATAGTGACGTCAGAATGCAATATTGTGATGTTGCAGTGCAATATTTTTATGTCATAATGCAATATTATGATGTTATAGTGCAGTATAGTGATGTCAGAATGCAATATTGTGATGTTACAGTGCAATATTGTGATGTCATAATGCAATATTATCATGTTATAGTGCAGTATAGTGATGTCATAATGCAATATTGTGATGTTACAGTACAATATTGTCATATCAGAATGCATCTTTATGATGTTTTAGTGCATTATAGTGATGTCATAATGCAATATTGTGAAGTTACAGTGCAATATTGTGATGTCATAATGCAATATTATGATGTTATACTGCAGTATAGTGACGTCAGAATGCAATATTGTGATGTTACAGTGCAATATTGTGATGTCATAATGCAATATTATGATGTTATAGTGCAGTATACTGATGTCAGAATGCAATATTGTGATGTTACAGTGCAATATTGTGATATCATAATGCAATATTAAGATGTTATAGTGCAGTATAGTGACGACAGAATGCAATATTTTGATGTTGCAGTGCAATATTTTGATGTCATAATGCAATATTATGATGTTATAGTGCAGTATAGTGATGTCAGAATGCAATATTGTGATGTTACACTGCAATATTGTGATGTCATAATGCAATATTATGAGGTTATAGTGCAGTATAGTGATGTCAGAATGGAATATTGTGATGTTACACTGCAATATTGTGATATCAGAATGCATCTTTATGATGTTATAGTGCAGTATAGTGATGTCATAATGCAATATTGGAATGTTACAGTGCAATATTGTGATGTCATAAAGCAATATTATGATGTTATAGTGCAGTATAGTGATGTCAGAATGCAATATTGTGATGTTACAGTGCAATATTGTGATGTCATAATGCAATATTATGATGTTATAGTGCAGTATAGTGATGTCAGAATGCAATATTGTGATGTTACAGTACAATATTGTGATATCAGAATGCATCTTTATGATGTTATAGTGCAGTATAGTGATGTCATAATGCAATATTGTGATGTTACAGTGCAATATTGTGATGTCATAATGCAATATTATGATGTTATAGTGCAGTATAGTGATGTCAGAATGCAATATTGTGATGTTACAGTGCAATATTGTGTTGTCATAATGCAATATTATGATGTTGTAGTGCAGTATAGTGATGTCAGAATGCAATATTGTGATGTAATAGTGCAGTATAGTGATGTCATAATGCAATATTGTGATGTTGCAGTGCAATATTGTGATGTCATAATGCAATATTATGATGTTATAGTGCAGTATAGTGATGTCAGAATGCAATATTGTGATATTACAGTACAATATTGTGATATCAGAATGCATCTTTCTGATGTTATAGTGCAGTATAGTGATGTCAGAATGCAATATTGTGATGTTACAGTGCAATATTGTGATGTCACAATGCAATATTATGATGGTATAGTGCAGTACAGTGATGTCAGAATGCAATATTGTGATGTTACAGTGCAATATTGTGATGTCATAATGCAATATTATGATGTTATAGTGCAGTATAGTGATGTCAGAATGCAATATTGTGACGTTACAGTGCAATATTGTGATGTCATAATGCAATATTATGATGTTATAGTGCAGTATATTGATGTCAGAATGCAATATTGTGATGTGACAGTGCAATATTGTGATGTCATAATGCAATATTATGATGTTATAGTGCAGTATGGTGACGTCAGAATGAAAAATTGTGATGTTACAGTGCAATATTGTGATGTCATAATGCAATATTATGATGTTATAGTGCAGTATAGTGATGTCAGAATGCAATATTGTGATGTTACAGTACAATATTGTGATATCAGAATGCATCTTTATGATGATATAGTGCAGTAGGGTGATGTCATAATGCAATATTGTGATGTTACAGTGCAATATTATGATGTTATAGTGCAGTACAGTGATGTCAGAATGCAATATTGTGATGTTAGAGTGCACAATTGTGATGTCATAATGCAATATTATGATGTTATAGTGCAGTATAGTGATGTCAGAATGCAATATTGTGATGCTATAGTGCAGTATAGTGATGTCATAATGCAATATTGTGATGTTGTAGTGCAATATTGTGATGTCATAATGAAATATTATGATGTTATAATGCAGTATAGTGATGTCAGAATGCAATACTGTGATGTTACAGTGCAATATTGTGATGTCATAATGCAATATTATGATGTTATAGTGCAGTATAGTGATGCCAGAATGCAATATTGTGATGTTACAGTGCAATATTGTGATGTCATAATGCAATATTATGATGTTATAGTGCAGTATAATGATGTCAGAATGCAACATTGTGATGTTACAGTGCAATATTGTGATGTCATAATGCAATATTATGATGTTATAGTGCAGTATAGTGATGTCATAATGCTATATTGTGATGTTACAGTGCAATATTGTGATGTCACAATGCAATATTATGATGTTATAGTGCAGTATAGTGATGTCAGAATGCAATATTGTGATGTAGCAGTACAATATTGTGATATCAGAATGCATCTTTATGATGTTATAGTGCAGTATAGTGATGTCAGAATGCAATATTGTGATGTTATAGTGCAGTATAGTGATGTCATAATGCAATATTGTGATGTTACAGTGCAATATTGTGACGTCAGAATGCAATATTGTGATGTTACCGTGCAATATTGGGATGTCATAATGCAATATTATGATGTTGTAGTGCAGTATAGTGATGTCAGAATGCAATATTGTGATGTAATAGTGCAGTATAGTGATGTCATAATGCAATATTGTGATGTTGCATTGCAATATTGTGATGTCATAATGCAATATTATGATGTTATAGTGCAGTATAGTGATGTCAGAATGCAATATTGTGATATTACAGTACAATATTGTGATATCAGAATGCATCTTTATGATGTTATAGTGCAGTATAGTGATGTCAGAATGCAATATTGTGATGTTACAGTGCAATATTGTGATGTCACAATGCAATATTATGATGGTATAGTGCAGTACAGTGATGTCAGAATGCAATATTGTGATGTTACAGTGCAATATTGTGATGTCATAATGCAATATTATGATGTTATAGTGCAGTATAGTGATGTCAGAATGCAATATTGTGACGTTACAGTGCAATATTGTGATGTCATAATGCAATATTATGATGTTATAGTGCAGTATAGTGATGTCAGAATGCAATATTGTGATGTGACAGTGCAATATTGTGATGTCATAATGCAATATTATGATGTTATAGTGCAGTATGGTGACGTCAGAATAAAAAATTGTGATGTTACAGTGCAATATTGTGATGTCATAATGCAATATTATGATGTTATAGTGCAGTATAGTGATGTCAGAATGCAATATTGTGATGTTACAGTACAATATTGTGATATCAGAATGCATCTTTATGATGATATAGTGCAGTATAGTGATGTCATAATGCAATATTGTGATGTTACAGTGCAATATTATGATGTTATAGTGCAGTACAGTGATGTCAGAATGCAATATTGTGATGTTAGAGTGCACAATTGTGATGTCATAATGCAATATTATGATGTTATAGTGCAGTATAGTGATGTCAGAATGCAATATTGTGATGCTATAGTGCAGTATAGTGATGTCATAATGAAATATTATGATGTTATAATGCAGTATAGTGATGTCAGAATGCAATATTGTGATGTAGCAGTACAACATTGTGATATCAGAATGCATCTTTATGATGTTATAGTGCAGTATAGTGATGACATAATGCAATATTGTGATGTTACAGTACAATATTGTGATATCAGAATGCATCTTTATGATGTTATAGTGCAGTATAGTGATGTCATAATGCAATATTGTGATGTTACAGTGCAATATTGTGATGTCATAACGCATATTATGATGTTATAGTGCAGTATAGTGATGTCAGAATGCAATATTGTGATGCTACAGTGCAATATTGTGATGTCATAATGCAATATATGATGTTATAGTGCAGTATACTGATGTCAGAATGCAATATTGTGATGTTAGAGTGCAATATTGTGATGTCATAATGCAATATTATGATGTTATAGTGCAGTATAGTGATGTCAGAATGCAATATTGTCATGTTACAGTGCAATATTGTGATGTCATAATGCAATATTATGATGTTATAGTGCAGTATAGTGATGTCAGACTGCAATATTGTGATGTTACAGTGCAATATTGTGATGTCATAATGCAATATTACGATGTTATAGTGCAGTATAATGATGTCAGAATGCAATATTGTGATGTTACAGTGCAATATTGTGATGTCATAATGCAATATTATGATGTTATAGTGCAGTATATTGATGTCATAATGCAATATTGTGATGTTACAATGCAATATTGTGATGTCATAATGCAATATTATGATGTTATAGTGCAGTTTAGTGATGTCAGAATGCAATATTGTGCCGTTACAGTGCAATATTGTGATGTCATAATGCAATATTATGATGTTATAGTGCAGTATAGTGATGTCAGAATGCAATATTGTGATGTGACAGTGCAATATTGTGATGTCATAATGCAATATTATGATGTTATAGTGCAGTATAGTGATGTCAGAATGCAATATTGTGATGTTACAGTACAATATTGTGATATCAGAATGCATCTTTATGATGATATAGTGCAGTATAGTGATGTCATAATGCAATATTGTGATGTTACAGTGCAATATTATGATGTTATAGTGCAGTACAGTGATGTCAGAATGCAATATTGTGATGTTAGAGTGCACAATTGTGATGTCATAATGCAATATTATGATGTTATAGTGCAGTATAGTGATGTCAGAATGCAATATTGTGATGTAGCAGTGCAATATTGTGATGTCATAATGCAATATTATGATGTTATAGTGCAGTATAGTGATGTCAGAATGCAATATTGTGATGTTACAGAGCAATATTGTGATGTCATAATGCAATATTATGATGTTATAGTGCAGTATAGTGATGTCAGAATGCAATATTGTGATGTTACAGTGCAATATTGTGATGTCATAATGCAATATTATGATGTTATAGTGCAGTATAGTGATGTCAGAATGCAATATTGTGATGTTACAGTGCAATATTGTGATGTCATAAAGCAATATTATGATGTTATAGTGCAGTATAGTGATGTCAGAATGCAATATTGTGATGTTACAGTGCAATATTGTGATGTCATAATGCAATATTATGATGTTATAGTGCAGTATAGTGATGTCATAATGCAATATTGTGATGTTACCATGCAATATTGTGATGTCATAATGCAATATTATGATGTTATACTGCAGTATAGTGACGTCAGAATGCAATATTGTGATGTTACAGTGCAATATTGTGATGTCATAATGCAATATTAGGATGTTATACTGCAGTATAGTGTTGTCAGAATGCAATATTGTGATGTTACAGTGCAATATTGTGATGTCATAATGCAATATTATGATGTTATAGTGCAGTATAGTGATGTCAGAATGGTATACTGTGATGTTACAGTGCAATATTGTGATATCATAATGCAATATTTTGATGTTATAGTGCAGTATAATGATGTTATAATGCAATATTGTGATGTTACAGTGCAATATTGTGATGTCATAATGCAATATTATGATGTTATAGTGCAGTATAGTGATGTCAGAATGCAATATTGTGATGTTATAGTGCAGTATAGTGATGTCATAATGCAATATTGTGATGTTACAGTGCAATATTGTGACGTCAGAATGCAATATTTTGATGTTACCGTGCAATATTGGGATGTCATAATGCAATATTATGATGTTATAGTGCAGTATAGCGATGTCAGAATGCAATATTGTGATGTAATAGTGCAGTATAGTGATGTCATAATGCAATATTGTGATGTTGCAGTGCAATATTGTGATGTCATAATGCAATGATATGATGTTATAGTGCAGTATAGTGATGTCAGAATGCAATATTGTGATGTAATAGTGCAGGATAGTGATGTCATAATGCAATATTGTGATATTGCAGTGCAATATTGTGATGTAATAATGCAATATTATGATGTTTTAGTGCAGTATAGTGATGTCAGAATGCAATATTGTGATATTACAGTACAATATTGTGATATCAGAATGCATCTTTATGATGTTATAGTGCAGTATAGTGATGTCAGAATGCAATATTGTGATGTTACAGTGCAATATTGTGATGTCACAATGCAATATTATGATGGTATAGTGCAGTATAGTGATGTCAGAATGCAATATTGTGATGTTACAGTGCAATATTGTGATGTCATAATGCAATATTATGATGTTATAGTGCAGTATAGTGATGTCAGAATGCAATATTGTGATGTTATAGTGCAGTATAGTGATGTCATAATGCAATATTGTGATGTTACAGTGCAATATTGTGACGTCAGAATGCAATATTGTGATGTTACCGTGCAATATTGGGACGTCATAATGCAATATTATGATGTAATAGTGCAGTATAGTGATGTCAGAATGCAATATTGTGATGTAATAGTGCAGTATAGTGATGTCAGAATGCAATATTGTGATGTTATAGTACAATATTGTGATATCAGAATGCATCTTTATGATGATATAGTGCAGTATAGTGATGTCAGAATGCAATATTGTGATGTTACAGTGCAATATTGTGATGTCACAATGCAATATGATGATGTTATAGTGCAGTATAGTGATGTCAGAATGCAATATTGTGATGTTATAGTGCAGTATAGTGATGTCAGAATGCAATATTGTGATGTTACAGTGCAATATTGTGATGTCATAATGCAATATTATGATGTTATAGTGCAGTATAGTGATGTCATAATGCAATATTGTGAAGTTACAGTGCAATATTGTGATGTCATAATGCAATATTATGATGTTATACTGCAGTATAGTGACGTCAGAATGCAATATTGTGATGTTACAGTGCAATATTGTGATGTCATAATGCAATATTATGATGTTATAGTGCAGTATAGTGATGTCAGAATGCAATATTGTGATGTAGCAGTACAATATTGTGATATCAGAATGCATCTTTATGATGTTATAGTGCAGTATAGTGATGTCAGAATGCAATATTGTGATGTTATAGTGCAGTATAGTGATGTCATAATGCAATATTGTGATGTTACAGTGCAATATTGTGACGTCAGAATGCAATATTGTGATGTTACCGTGCAATATTGGGATGTCATAATGCAATATTATGATGTTGTAGTGCAGTATAGTGATGTCAGAATGCAATATTGTGATGTAATAGTGCAGTATAGTGATGTCATAATGCAATATTGTGATGTTGCATTGCAATATTGTGATGTCATAATGCAATATTATGATGTTATAGTGCAGTATAGTGATGTCAGAATGCAATATTGTGATATTACAGTACAATATTGTGATATCAGAATGCATCTTTATGATGTTATAGTGCAGTATAGTGATGTCAGAATGCAATATTGTGATGTTACAGTGCAATATTGTGATGTCACAATGCAATATTATGATGGTATAGTGCAGTACAGTGATGTCAGAATGCAATATTGTGATGTTACAGTGCAATATTGTGATGTCATAATGCAATATTATGATGTTATAGTGCAGTATAGTGATGTCAGAATGCAATATTGTGACGTTACAGTGCAATATTGTGATGTCATAATGCAATATTATGATGTTATAGTGCAGTATAGTGATGTCAGAATGCAATATTGTGATGTGACAGTGCAATATTGTGATGTCATAATGCAATATTATGATGTTATAGTGCAGTATGGTGACGTCAGAATAAAAAATTGTGATGTTACAGTGCAATATTGTGATGTCATAATGCAATATTATGATGTTATAGTGCAGTATAGTGATGTCAGAATGCAATATTGTGATGTTACAGTACAATATTGTGATATCAGAATGCATCTTTATGATGATATAGTGCAGTATAGTGATGTCATAATGCAATATTGTGATGTTACAGTGCAATATTATGATGTTATAGTGCAGTACAGTGATGTCAGAATGCAATATTGTGATGTTAGAGTGCACAATTGTGATGTCATAATGCAATATTATGATGTTATAGTGCAGTATAGTGATGTCAGAATGCAATATTGTGATGCTATAGTGCAGTATAGTGATGTCATAATGAAATATTATGATGTTATAATGCAGTATAGTGATGTCAGAATGCAATATTGTGATGTAGCAGTACAACATTGTGATATCAGAATGCATCCTTATGATGTTATAGTGCAGTATAGTGATGACATAATGCAATATTGTGATGTTACAGTACAATATTGTGATATCAGAATGCATCTTTATGATGTTATAGTGCAGTATAGTGATGTCATAATGCAATATTGTGATGTTACAGTGCAATATTGTGATGTCATAACGCATATTATGATGTTATAGTGCAGTATAGTGATGTCAGAATGCAATATTGTGATGCTACAGTGCAATATTGTGATGTCATAATGCAATATATGATGTTATAGTGCAGTATACTGATGTCAGAATGCAATATTGTGATGTTAGAGTGCAATATTGTGATGTCATAATGCAATATTATGATGTTATAGTGCAGTATAGTGATGTCAGAATGCAATATTGTCATGTTACAGTGCAATATTGTGATGTCATAATGCAATATTATGATGTTATAGTGCAGTATAGTGATGTCAGACTGCAATATTGTGATGTTACAGTGCAATATTGTGATGTCATAATGCAATATTACGATGTTATAGTGCAGTATAATGATGTCAGAATGCAATATTGTGATGTTACAGTGCAATATTGTGATGTCATAATGCAATATTATGATGTTATAGTGCAGTATATTGATGTCATAATGCAATATTGTGATGTTACAATGCAATATTTTGATGTCATAATGCAATATTATGATGTTATAGTGCAGTATAGTGATGTCAGAATGCAATATTGTGCCGTTACAGTGCAATATTGTGATGTCATAATGCAATATTATGATGTTATAGTGCAGTATAGTGATGTCAGAATGCAATATTGTGATGTGACAGTGCAATATTGTGATGTCATAATGCAATATTATGATGTTATAGTGCAGTATAGTGATGTCAGAATGCAATATTGTGATGTTACAGTACAATATTGTGATATCAGAATGCATCTTTATGATGATATAGTGCAGTATAGTGATGTCATAATGCAATATTGTGATGTTACAGTGCAATATTATGATGTTATAGTGCAGTACAGTGATGTCAGAATGCAATATTGTGATGTTAGAGTGCACAATTGTGATGTCATAATGCAATATTATGATGTTATAGTGCAGTATAGTGATGTCAGAATGCAATATTGTGATGTAGCAGTGCAATATTGTGATGTCATAATGCAATATTATGATGTTATAGTGCAGTATAGTGATGTCAGAATGCAATATTGTGATGTTACAGAGCAATATTGTGATGTCATAATGCAATATTATGATGTTATAGTGCAGTATAGTGATGTCAGAATGCAATATTGTGATGTTACAGTGCAATATTGTGATGTCATAATGCAATATTATGATGTTATAGTGCAGTATAGTGATGTCAGAATGCAATATTGTGATGTTACAGTGCAATATTGTGATGTCATAAAGCAATATTATGATGTTATAGTGCAGTATAGTGATGTCAGAATGCAATATTGTGATGTTACAGTGCAATATTGTGATGTCATAATGCAATATTATGATGTTATAGTGCAGTATAGTGATGTCATAATGCAATATTGTGATGTTACCATGCAATATTGTGATGTCATAATGCAATATTATGATGTTATACTGCAGTATAGTGACGTCAGAATGCAATATTGTGATGTTACAGTGCAATATTGTGATGTCATAATGCAATATTAGGATGTTATACTGCAGTATAGTGTTGTCAGAATGCAATATTGTGATGTTACAGTGCAATATTGTGATGTCATAATGCAATATTATGATGTTATAGTGCAGTATAGTGATGTCAGAATGGTATACTGTGATGTTACAGTGCAATATTGTGATATCATAATGCAATATTTTGATGTTATAGTGCAGTATAATGATGTTATAATGCAATATTGTGATGTTACAGTGCAATATTGTGATGTCATAATGCAATATTATGATGTTATAGTGCAGTATAGTGATGTCAGAATGCAATATTGTGATGTTATAGTGCAGTATAGTGATGTCATAATGCAATATTGTGATGTTACAGTGCAATATTGTGACGTCAGAATGCAATATTTTGATGTTACCGTGCAATATTGGGATGTCATAATGCAATATTATGATGTTATAGTGCAGTATAGCGATGTCAGAATGCAATATTGTGATGTAATAGTGCAGTATAGTGATGTCATAATGCAATATTGTGATGTTGCAGTGCAATATTGTGATGTCATAATGCAATGATATGATGTTATAGTGCAGTATAGTGATGTCAGAATGCAATATTGTGATGTAATAGTGCAGGATAGTGATGTCATAATGCAATATTGTGATATTGCAGTGCAATATTGTGATGTAATAATGCAATATTATGATGTTTTAGTGCAGTATAGTGATGTCAGAATGCAATATTGTGATATTACAGTACAATATTGTGATATCAGAATGCATCTTTATGATGTTATAGTGCAGTATAGTGATGTCAGAATGCAATATTGTGATGTTACAGTGCAATATTGTGATGTCACAATGCAATATTATGATGGTATAGTGCAGTATAGTGATGTCAGAATGCAATATTGTGATGTTACAGTGCAATATTGTGATGTCATAATGCAATATTATGATGTTATAGTGCAGTATAGTGATGTCAGAATGCAATATTGTGATGTTATAGTGCAGTATAGTGATGTCATAATGCAATATTGTGATGTTACAGTGCAATATTGTGACGTCAGAATGCAATATTGTGATGTTACCGTGCAATATTGGGACGTCATAATGCAATATTATGATGTAATAGTGCAGTATAGTGATGTCAGAATGCAATATTGTGATGTAATAGTGCAGTATAGTGATGTCAGAATGCAATATTGTGATGTTATAGTACAATATTGTGATATCAGAATGCATCTTTATGATGATATAGTGCAGTATAGTGATGTCAGAATGCAATATTGTGATGTTACAGTGCAATATTGTGATGTCACAATGCAATATGATGATGTTATAGTGCAGTATAGTGATGTCAGAATGCAATATTGTGATGTTATAGTGCAGTATAGTGATGTCAGAATGCAATATTGTGATGTTACAGTGCAATATTGTGATGTCATAATGCAATATTATGATGTTATAGTGCAGTATAGTGATGTCATAATGCAATATTGTGAAGTTACAGTGCAATATTGTGATGTCATAATGCAATATTATGATGTTATACTGCAGTATAGTGACGTCAGAATGCAATATTGTGATGTTACAGTGCAATATTGTGATGTCATAATGCAATATTATGATGTTATAGTGCAGTATACTGATGTCAGAATGCAATATTGTGATGTTACAGTGCAATATTGTGATATCATAATGCAATATTATGATGTTATAGTGCAGTATAGTGACGACAGAATGCAATATTTTGATGTTGCAGTGCAATATTTTGATGTCATAATGCAATATTATGATGTTATAGTGAAGTATAGTGATGTCAGAATGCAATATTGTGATGTTACACTGCAATATTGTGATGTCATAATGCAATATTATGAGGTTATAGTGCAGTATAGTGATGTCAGAATGGAATATTGTGATGTTACACTGCAATATTGTGATATCAGAATGCATCTTTATGATGTTATAGTGCAGTATAGTGATGTCATAATGCAATATTGGAATGTTACAGTGCAATATTGTGATGTCATAAAGCAATATTATGATGTTATAGTGCAGTATAGTGATGTCAGAATGCAATATTGTGATGTTACAGTGCAATATTGTGATGTCATAATGCAATATTATGATGTTATAGTGCAGTATAGTGATGTCAGAATGCAATATTGTGATGTTACAGTACAATATTGTGATATCAGAATGCATCTTTATGATGTTATAGTGCAGTATAGTGATGTCATAATGCAATATTGTGATGTTACAGTGCAATATTGTGATGTCATAATGCAATATTATGATGTTATAGTGCAGTATAGTGATGTCAGAATGCAATATTGTGATGTTACAGTGCAATATTGTGTTGTCATAATGCAATATTATGATGTTGTAGTGCAGTATAGTGATGTCAGAATGCAATATTGTGATGTAATAGTGCAGTATAGTGATGTCATAATGCAATATTGTGATGTTGCAGTGCAATATTGTGATGTCATAATGCAATATTATGATGTTATAGTGCAGTATAGTGATGTCAGAATGCAATATTGTGATATTACAGTACAATATTGTGATATCAGAATGCATCTTTCTGATGTTATAGTGCAGTATAGTGATGTCAGAATGCAATATTGTGATGTTACAGTGCAATATTGTGATGTCACAATGCAATATTATGATGGTATAGTGCAGTACAGTGATGTCAGAATGCAATATTGTGATGTTACAGTGCAATATTGTGATGTCATAATGCAATATTATGATGTTATAGTGCAGTATAGTGATGTCAGAATGCAATATTGTGACGTTACAGTGCAATATTGTGATGTCATAATGCAATATTATGATGTTATAGTGCAGTATATTGATGTCAGAATGCAATATTGTGATGTGACAGTGCAATATTGTGATGTCATAATGCAATATTATGATGTTATAGTGCAGTATGGTGACGTCAGAATGAAAAATTGTGATGTTACAGTGCAATATTGTGATGTCATAATGCAATATTATGATGTTATAGTGCAGTATAGTGATGTCAGAATGCAATATTGTGATGTTACAGTACAATATTGTGATATCAGAATGCATCTTTATGATGATATAGTGCAGTAGGGTGATGTCATAATGCAATATTGTGATGTTACTGTGCAATATTATGATGTTATAGTGCAGTACAGTGATGTCAGAATGCAATATTGTGATGTTAGAGTGCACAATTGTGATGTCATAATGCAATATTATGATGTTATAGTGCAGTATAGTGATGTCAGAATGCAATATTGTGATGCTATAGTGCAGTATAGTGATGTCATAATGCAATATTGTGATGTTGTGGTGCAATATTGTGATGTCATAATGAAATATTATGATGTTATAATGCAGTATAGTGATGTCAGAATGCAATACTGTGATGTTACAGTGCAATATTGTGATGTCATAATGCAATATTATGATGTTATAGTGCAGTATAGTGATGCCAGAATGCAATATTGTGATGTTACAGTGCAATATTGTGATGTCATAATGCAATATTATGATGTTATAGTGCAGTATAATGATGTCAGAATGCAATATTGTGATGTGACAGTGCAATATTGTGATGTCATAATGCAATATTATGATGTTATAGTGCAGTATGGTGACGTCAGAATAAAAAATTGTGATGTTACAGTGCAATATTGTGATGTCATAATGCAATATTATGATGTTATAGTGCAGTATAGTGATGTCAGAATGCAATATTGTGATGTTACAGTACAATATTGTGATATCAGAATGCATCTTTATGATGATATAGTGCAGTATAGTGATGTCATAATGCAATATTGTGATGTTACAGTGCAATATTATGATGTTATAGTGCAGTACAGTGATGTCAGAATGCAATATTGTGATGTTAGAGTGCACAATTGTGATGTCATAATGCAATATTGTGATGTTATAGTGCAGTATAGTGATGTCAGAATGCAATATTGTGATGCTATAGTGCAGTATAGTGATGTCATAATGCAATATTGTGATGTTGTAGTGCAATATTGTGATGTCATAATGAAATATTATGATGTTATAATGCAGTATAGTGATGTCAGAATGCAATATTGTGATGTAGCAGTACAACATTGTGATATCAGAATGCATCTTTATGATGTTATAGTGCAGTATAGTGATGACATAATGCAATATTGTGATGTTACAGTACAATATTGTGATATCAGAATGCATCTTTATGATGTTATAGTGCAGTATAGTGATGTCATAATGCAATATTGTGATGTTACAGTGCAATATTGTGATGTCATAACGCATATTATGATGTTATAGTGCAGTATAGTGATGTCAGAATGCAATATTGTGATGCTACAGTGCAATATTGTGATGTCATAATGCAATATATGATGTTATAGTGCAGTATACTGATGTCAGAATGCAATATTGTGATGTTAGAGTGCAATATTGTGATGTCATAATGCAATATTATGATGTTATAGTGCAGTATAGTGATGTCAGAATGCAATATTGTCATGTTACAGTGCAATATTGTGATGTCATAATGCAATATTATGATGTTATAGTGCAGTATAGTGATGTCAGACTGCAATATTGTGATGTTACAGTGCAATATTGTGATGTCATAATGCAATATTACGATGTTATAGTGCAGTATAATGATGTCAGAATGCAATATTGTGATGTTACAGTGCAATATTGTGATGTCATAATGCAATATTATGATGTTATAGTGCAGTATAGTGATGTCATAATGCAATATTGTGATGTTACAATGCAATATTGTGATGTCATAATGCAATATTATGATGTTATACTGCAGTATAGTTACGTCAGAATGCAATATTGTGACGTTACTGTGCAATATTGTGATGTCATAATGCAATATTATGATGTTATAGTGCAGTATAGTGATGTCAGAATGCAATACTGTGATGTTACAGTGCAATATTGTGATGTCATAAAGCAATATTATGATGTTACAGTGCAGTATAGTGATGTCAAAATGCAATATTGTGATGTTACACTGCAATTTTGTGATGTCATAATGCAATATTATGATGTTATAGTCAGTATAGTGATGCCAGAATGCAATATTGTGATGTTACAGTGCAATATTGTGATGTCATAATGCAATATTATGATGTTATAGTGCAGTATAGTGATGTCAGAATGCAATATTGTGATGTTACAGTGCAATATTGTGATGTCATAAAGCAATATTATGATGTTATAGGGCAGTATAGTGATGTCAGAATGCAATATTGTGATGTTACACTGCAATATTGTGATGTCATAATGCAATATTATGATGTTATAGTGCAGTATAGTGATGCCAGAATCTAATATTGTGATGTTACAGTGCAATATTGTGATGTCATAAAGCAATATTATGATGTTATAGTGCAGTATAGTGATGTCATAATGCAATATTGTGACGTTACAGTGCAATATTGTGATGTCATAATGCAATATTATGATGTTATAGTGCAGTATAGTGATGTCAGAATGCAATATTGTGCCGTTACAGTGCAATATTGTGATGTCATAATGCAATATTATGATGTTATAGTGCAGTATAGTGATGTCAGAATGCAATATTGTGATGTGACAGTGCAATATTGTGATGTCATAATGCAATATTATGATGTTATAGTGCAGTATAGTGATGTCAGAATGCAATATTGTGATGTTACAGTACAATATTGTGATATCAGAATGGATCTTTATGATGATATAGTGCAGTATAGTGATGTCAGAATGCAATATTGTGATGCTATAGTGCAGTATAGTGATGTCATAATGCAATATTGTGATGTTGTGGTGCAATATTG
Source organism: Peromyscus californicus insignis (assembly GCF_007827085.1). Classification (NCBI taxonomy): domain Eukaryota; kingdom Metazoa; phylum Chordata; class Mammalia; order Rodentia; family Cricetidae; genus Peromyscus; species Peromyscus californicus. The sequence goes on from NW_026294540.1 coordinate 45,579,304, forward strand.
TGATGTCATAATGAAATATTATGATGTTATAATGCAGTATAGTGATGTCAGAATGCAATACTGTGATGTTACAGTGCAATATTGTGATGTCATAATGCAATATTATGATGTTATAGTGCAGTATAGTGATGCCAGAATGCAATATTGTGATGTTACAGTGCAATATTGTGATGTCATAATGCAATATTATGATGTTATAGTGCAGTATAATGATGTCAGAATGCAATATTGTGATGTGACAGTGCAATATTGTGATGTCATAATGCAATATTATGATGTTATAGTGCAGTATGGTGACGTCAGAATAAAAAATTGTGATGTTACAGTGCAATATTGTGATGTCATAATGCAATATTATGATGTTATAGTGCAGTATAGTGATGTCAGAATGCAATATTGTGATGTTACAGTACAATATTGTGATATCAGAATGCATCTTTATGATGATATAGTGCAGTATAGTGATGTCATAATGCAATATTGTGATGTTACAGTGCAATATTATGATGTTATAGTGCAGTACAGTGATGTCAGAATGCAATATTGTGATGTTAGAGTGCACAATTGTGATGTCATAATGCAATATTGTGATGTTATAGTGCAGTATAGTGATGTCAGAATGCAATATTGTGATGCTATAGTGCAGTATAGTGATGTCATAATGCAATATTGTGATGTTGTAGTGCAATATTGTGATGTCATAATGAAATATTATGATGTTATAATGCAGTATAGTGATGTCAGAATGCAATATTGTGATGTAGCAGTACAACATTGTGATATCAGAATGCATCTTTATGATGTTATAGTGCAGTATAGTGATGACATAATGCAATATTGTGATGTTACAGTACAATATTGTGATATCAGAATGCATCTTTATGATGTTATAGTGCAGTATAGTGATGTCATAATGCAATATTGTGATGTTACAGTGCAATATTGTGATGTCATAACGCATATTATGATGTTATAGTGCAGTATAGTGATGTCAGAATGCAATATTGTGATGCTACAGTGCAATATTGTGATGTCATAATGCAATATATGATGTTATAGTGCAGTATACTGATGTCAGAATGCAATATTGTGATGTTAGAGTGCAATATTGTGATGTCATAATGCAATATTATGATGTTATAGTGCAGTATAGTGATGTCAGAATGCAATATTGTCATGTTACAGTGCAATATTGTGATGTCATAATGCAATATTATGATGTTATAGTGCAGTATAGTGATGTCAGACTGCAATATTGTGATGTTACAGTGCAATATTGTGATGTCATAATGCAATATTACGATGTTATAGTGCAGTATAATGATGTCAGAATGCAATATTGTGATGTTACAGTGCAATATTGTGATGTCATAATGCAATATTATGATGTTATAGTGCAGTATAGTGATGTCATAATGCAATATTGTGATGTTACAATGCAATATTGTGATGTCATAATGCAATATTATGATGTTATACTGCAGTATAGTTACGTCAGAATGCAATATTGTGACGTTACTGTGCAATATTGTGATGTCATAATGCAATATTATGATGTTATAGTGCAGTATAGTGATGTCAGAATGCAATACTGTGATGTTACAGTGCAATATTGTGATGTCATAAAGCAATATTATGATGTTACAGTGCAGTATAGTGATGTCAAAATGCAATATTGTGATGTTACACTGCAATTTTGTGATGTCATAATGCAATATTATGATGTTATAGTCAGTATAGTGATGCCAGAATGCAATATTGTGATGTTACAGTGCAATATTGTGATGTCATAATGCAATATTATGATGTTATAGTGCAGTATAGTGATGTCAGAATGCAATATTGTGATGTTACAGTGCAATATTGTGATGTCATAAAGCAATATTATGATGTTATAGGGCAGTATAGTGATGTCAGAATGCAATATTGTGATGTTACACTGCAATATTGTGATGTCATAATGCAATATTATGATGTTATAGTGCAGTATAGTGATGCCAGAATCTAATATTGTGATGTTACAGTGCAATATTGTGATGTCATAAAGCAATATTATGATGTTATAGTGCAGTATAGTGATGTCATAATGCAATATTGTGACGTTACAGTGCAATATTGTGATGTCATAATGCAATATTATGATGTTATAGTGCAGTATAGTGATGTCAGAATGCAATATTGTGCCGTTACAGTGCAATATTGTGATGTCATAATGCAATATTATGATGTTATAGTGCAGTATAGTGATGTCAGAATGCAATATTGTGATGTGACAGTGCAATATTGTGATGTCATAATGCAATATTATGATGTTATAGTGCAGTATAGTGATGTCAGAATGCAATATTGTGATGTTACAGTACAATATTGTGATATCAGAATGGATCTTTATGATGATATAGTGCAGTATAGTGATGTCATAATGCAATATTGTGATGTTACAGTGCAATATTATGATGTTATAGTGCAGTACAGTGATGTCAGAATGCAATATTGTGATGTTAGAGTGCACAATTGTGATGTCATAATGCAATATTATGATGTTATAGTGCAGTATAGTGATGTCAGAATGCAATATTGTGATGCTATAGTGCAATATTGTGATGTCATAATGCAATATTATGATGTTATAGTGCAGTATAGTGATGTCAGAATGCAATATTGTGATGTTACAGAGCAATATTGTGATGTCATAATGCAATATTATGATGTTATAGTGCAGTATAATGATGTCAGAATGCAATATTGTGATGTTACAGTGCAATATTGTGATGTCATAATGCAATATTATGATGTTATAGTGCAGTATAGTGATGTCAGAATGCAATATTGTGATGTTACAGTGCAATATTGTGATGTCATAAAGCAATATTATGATGTTATAGTGCAGTATAGTGATGTCAGAATGCAATATTGTGATGTTACAGTGCAATATTGTGATGTCATAATGCAATATTATGATGTTATAGTGCAGTATAGTGATGTCAGAATGCAATATTGTGATGTGACAGTGCAATATTGTGATGTCATAATGCAATATTATGATGTTATAGTGCAGTATGGTGACGTCAGAATAAAAAATTGTGATGTTACAGTGCAATATTGTGATGTCATAATGCAATATTATGATGTTATAGTGCAGTATAGTGATGTCAGAATGCAATATTGTGATGTTACAGTACAATATTGTGATATCAGAATGCATCTTTATGATGATATAGTGCAGTATAGTGATGTCATAATGCAATATTGTGATGTTACAGTGCAATATTATGATGTTATAGTGCAGTACAGTGATGTCAGAATGCAATATTGTGATGTTAGAGTGCACAATTGTGATGTCATAATGCAATATTATGATGTTATAGTGCAGTATAGTGATGTCAGAATGCAATATTGTGATGCTATAGTGCAGTATAGTGATGTCATAATGCAATATTGTGATGTTGTAGTGCAATATTGTGATGTCATAATGAAATATTATGATGTTATAATGCAGTATAGTGATGTCAGAATGCAATATTGTGATGTAGCAGTACAACATTGTGATATCAGAATGCATCTTTATGATGTTATAGTGCAGTATAGTGATGACATAATGCAATATTGTGATGTTACAGTACAATATTGTGATATCAGAATGCATCTTTATGATGTTATAGTGCAGTATAGTGATGTCATAATGCAATATTGTGATGTTACAGTGCAATATTGTGATGTCATAACGCATATTATGATGTTATAGTGCAGTATAGTGATGTCAGAATGCAATATTGTGATGCTACAGTGCAATATTGTGATGTCATAATGCAATATATGATGTTATAGTGCAGTATACTGATGTCAGAATGCAATATTGTGATGTTAGAGTGCAATATTGTGATGTCATAATGCAATATTATGATGTTATAGTGCAGTATAGTGATGTCAGAATGCAATATTGTCATGTTACAGTGCAATATTGTGATGTCATAATGCAATATTATGATGTTATAGTGCAGTATAGTGATGTCAGACTGCAATATTGTGATGTTACAGTGCAATATTGTGATGTCATAATGCAATATTACGATGTTATAGTGCAGTATAATGATGTCAGAATGCAATATTGTGATGTTACAGTGCAATATTGTGATGTCATAATGCAATATTATGATGTTATAGTGCAGTATAGTGATGTCATAATGCAATATTGTGATGTTACAATGCAATATTGTGATGTCATAATGCAATATTATGATGTTATAGTGCAGTATAGTGATGTCAGAATGCAATATTGTGCCGTTACAGTGCAATATTGTGATGTCATAATGCAATATTATGATGTTATAGTGCAGTATAGTGATGTCAGAATGCAATATTGTGATGTGACAGTGCAATATTGTGATGTCATAATGCAATATTATGATGTTATAGTGCAGTATAGTGATGTCAGAATGCAATATTGTGATGTTACGGTACAATATTGTGATATCAGAATGCATCTTTATGATGATATAGTGCAGTATAGTGATGTCATAATGCAATATTTGATGTTACAGTGCAATATTATGATGTTATAGTGCAGTACAGTGATGTCAGAATGCAATATTGTGATGTTAGAGTGCACAATTGTGATGTCATAATGCAATATTATGATGTTATAGTGCAGTATAGTGATGTCAGAATGCAATATTGTGATGTAGCAGTGCAATATTGTGATGTCATAATGCAATATTATGATGTTATAGTGCAGTATAGTGATGTCAGAATGCAATATTGTGATGTTACAGAGCAATATTGTGATGTCATAATGCAATATTATGATGTTATAGTGCAGTATAGTGATGTCAGAATGCAATATTGTGATGTTACAGTGCAATATTGTGATGTCATAATGCAATATTATGATGTTATAGTGCAGTATAGTGATGTCAGAATGCAATATTGTGATGTTACAGTGCAATATTGTGATGTCATAAAGCAATATTATGATGTTATAGTGCAGTATAGTGATGTCAGAATGCAATATTGTGATGTTACAGTGCAATATTGTGATGTCATAATGCAATATTATGATGTTATAGTGCAGTATAGTGATGTCATAATGCAATATTGTGATGTTACCATGCAATATTGTGATGTCATAATGCAATATTATGATGTTATACTGCAGTATAGTGACGTCAGAATGCAATATTGTGATGTTACAGTGCAATATTGTGATGTCATAATGCAATATTAGGATGTTATACTGCAGTATAGTGTTGTCAGAATGCAATATTGTGATGTTACAGTGCAATATTGTGATGTCATAATGCAATATTATGATGTTATAGTGCAGTATAGTGATGTCAGAATGGTATACTGTGATGTTACAGTGCAATATTGTGATATCATAATGCAATATTTTGATGTTATAGTGCAGTATAATGATGTTATAATGCAATATTGTGATGTTACAGTGCAATATTGTGATGTCATAATGCAATATTATGATGTTATAGTGCAGTATAGTGATGTCATAATGCTATATTGTGATGTTACAGTGCAATATTGTGATGTCACAATGCAATATTATGATGTTATAGTGCAGTATAGTGATGTCAGAATGCAATATTGTGATGTAGCAGTACAATATTGTGATATCAGAATGCATCTTTATGATGTTATAGTGCAGTATAGTGATGTCAGAATGCAATATTGTGATGTTATAGTGCAGTATAGTGATGTCATAATGCAATATTGTGATGTTACAGTGCAATATTGTGACGTCAGAATGCAATATTGTGATGTTACCGTGCAATATTGGGATGTCATAATGCAATATTATGATGTTGTAGTGCAGTATAGTGATGTCAGAATGCAATATTGTGATGTAATAGTGCAGTATAGTGATGTCATAATGCAATATTGTGATGTTGCATTGCAATATTGTGATGTCATAATGCAATATTATGATGTTATAGTGCAGTATAGTGATGTCAGAATGCAATATTGTGATATTACAGTACAATATTGTGATATCAGAATGCATTTTTATGATGTTATAGTGCAGTATAGTGATGTCAGAATGCAATATTGTGATGTTACAGTGCAATATTGTGATGTCACAATGCAATATTATGATGGTATAGTGCAGTACAGTGATGTCAGAATGCAATATTGTGATGTTACAGTGCAATATTGTGATGTCATAATGCAATATTATGATGTTATAGTGCAGTATAGTGATGTCAGAATGCAATATTGTGACGTTACAGTGCAATATTGTGATGTCATAATGCAATATTATGATGTTATAGTGCAGTATAGTGATGTCAGAATGCAATATTGTGATGTGACAGTGCAATATTGTGATGTCATAATGCAATATTATGATGTTATAGTGCAGTATGGTGACGTCAGAATAAAAAATTGTGATGTTACAGTGCAATATTGTGATGTCATAATGCAATATTATGATGTTATAGTGCAGTATAGTGATGTCAGAATGCAATATTGTGATGTTACAGTACAATATTGTGATATCAGAATGCATCTTTATGATGATATAGTGCAGTATAGTGATGTCATAATGCAATATTGTGATGTTACAGTGCAATATTATGATGTTATAGTGCAGTACAGTGATGTCAGAATGCAATATTGTGATGTTAGAGTGCACAATTGTGATGTCATAATGCAATATTATGATGTTATAGTGCAGTATAGTGATGTCAGAATGCAATATTGTGATGGTATAGTGCAGTATAGTGATGTCATAATGCAATATTGTGATGTTGTAGTGCAATATTGTGATGTCATAATGAAATATTATGATGTTATAATGCAGTATAGTGATGTCAGAATGCAATATTGTGATGTAGCAGTACAACATTGTGATATCAGAATGCATCTTTATGATGTTATAGTGCAGTATAGTGATGACATAATGCAATATTGTGATGTTACAGTACAATATTGTGATATCAGAATGCATCTTTATGATGTTATAGTGCAGTATAGTGATGTCAAATGCAATATTGTGATGTTACAGTGCAATATTGTGATGTCATAACGCATATTATGATGTTATAGTGCAGTATAGTGATGTCAGAATGCAATATTGTGATGCTACAGTGCAATATTGTGATGTCATAATGCAATATATGATGTTATAGTGCAGTATACTGATGTCAGAATGCAATATTGTGATGTTAGAGTGCAATATTGTGATGTCATAATGCAATATTATGATGTTATAGTGCAGTATAGTGATGTCAGAATGCAATATTGTCATGTTACAGTGCAATATTGTGATGTCATAATGCAATATTATGATGTTATAGTGCAGTATAGTTACGTCAGAATGCAATATTGTGATGTTACAGTGCAATATTATGATGTTATAGTGCAGTACAGTGATGTCAGAATGCAATATTGTGATGTTAGAGTGCACAATTGTGATGTCATAATGCAATATTATGATGTTATAGTGCAGTATAGTGATGTCAGAATGCAATATTGTGATGCTATAGTGCAATATTGTGATGTCATAATGCAATATTATGTTGTTATAGTGCAGTATAGTGATGTCAGAATGCAATATTGTGATGTTACAGAGCAATATTGTGATGTCATAATGCAATATTATGATGTTATAGTGCAGTATAATGATGTCAGAATGCAATATTGTGATGTTACAGTGCAATATTGTGATGTCATAATGCAATATTATGATGTTATAGTGCAGTATAGTGATGTCAGAATGCAATATTGTGATGTTACAGTGCAATATTGTGATGTCATAAAGTAATATTATGATGTTATAGTGCAGTATAGTGATGTCAGAATGCAATATTGTGATGTTACAGTGCAATATTGTGATGTCATAATGCAATATTATGATGTTATAGTGCAGTATAGTGATGTCATAATGCAATATTGTGATGTTACCATGCAATACTGTGATGTCATAATGCAATATTATGATGTTATACTGCAGTATAGTGACGTCAGAATGCAATATTGTGATGTTACAGTGCAATATTGTGATGTCATAATGCAATATTAGGATGTTATACTGCAGTATAGTGTTGTCAGAATGCAATATTGTGATGTTACAGTGCAATATTGTGATGTCATAATGCAATATTATGATGTTATAGTGCAGTATAGTGATGTCAGAATGGTATACTGTGATGTTACAGTGCAATATTGTGATATCATAATGCAATATTTTGATGTTATAGTGCAGTATAATGATGTTATAATGCAATATTGTGATGTTACAGTGCAATATTGTGATGTCATAATGCAATATTATGATGTTATAGTGCAGTATAGTGATGTCAGAATGCAATATTGTGATGTTATAGTGCAGTATAGTGATGTCATAATGCAATATTGTGATGTTACAGTGCAATATTGTGACGTCAGAATGCAATATTTTGATGTTACCGTGCAATATTGGGATGTCATAATGCAATATTATGATGTTATAGTGCAGTATAGCGATGTCAGAATGCAATATTGTGATGTAATAGTGCAGTATAGTGATGTCATAATGCAATATTGTGATGTTGCAGTGCAATATTGTGATGTCATAATGCAATGATATGATGTTATAGTGCAGTATAGTGATGTCAGAATGCAATATTGTGATGTAATAGTGCAGGATAGTGATGTCATAATGCAATATTGTGATATTGCAGTGCAATATTGTGATGTAATAATGCAATATTATGATGTTTTAGTGCAGTATAGTGATGTCAGAATGCAATATTGTGATATTACAGTACAATATTGTGATATCAGAATGCATCTTTATGATGTTATAGTGCAGTATAGTGATGTCAGAATGCAATATTGTGATGTTACAGTGCAATATTGTGATGTCACAATGCAATATTATGATGGTATAGTGCAGTATAGTGATGTCAGAATGCAATATTGTGATGTTACAGTGCAATATTGTGATGTCATAATGCAATATTATGATGTTATAGTGCAGTATAGTGATGTCAGAATGCAATATTGTGATGTTATAGTGCAGTATAGTGATGTCATAATGCAATATTGTGATGTTACAGTGCAATATTGTGACGTCAGAATGCAATATTGTGATGTTACCGTGCAATATTGGGACGTCATAATGCAATATTATGATGTTATAGTGCAGTATAGTGATGTCAGAATGCAATATTGTGATGTAATAGTGCAGTATAGTGATGTCAGAATGCAATATTGTGATGTTATAGTACAATATTGTGATATCAGAATGCATCTTTATGATGATATAGTGCAGTATAGTGATGTCAGAATGCAATATTGTGATGTTACAGTGCAATATTGTGATGTCACAATGCAATATGATGATGTTATAGTGCAGTATAGTGATGTCAGAATGCAATATTGTGATGTTATAGTGCAGTATAGTGATGTCAGAATGCAATATTGTGATGTTACAGTGCAATATTGTGATGTCATAATGCAATATTATGATGTTATAGTGCAGTATAGTGATGTCATAATGCAATATTGTGAAGTTACAGTGCAATATTGTGATGTCATAATGCAATATTATGATGTTATACTGCAGTATAGTGACGTCAGAATGCAATATTGTGATGTTACAGTGCAATATTGTGATGTCATAATGCAATATTATGATGTTATAGTGCAGTATACTGATGTCAGAATGCAATATTGTGATGTTACAGTGCAATATTGTGATATCATAATGCAATATTATGATGTTATAGTGCAGTATAGTGACGACAGAATGCAATATTTTGATGTTGCAGTGCAATATTTTGATGTCATAATGCAATATTATGATGTTATAGTGCAGTATAGTGATGTCAGAATGCAATATTGTGATGTTACACTGCAATATTGTGATGTCATAATGCAATATTATGAGGTTATAGTGCAGTATAGTGATGTCAGAATGGAATATTGTGATGTTACACTGCAATATTGTGATATCAGAATGCATCTTTATGATGTTATAGTGCAGTATAGTGATGTCATAATGCAATATTGGAATGTTACAGTGCAATATTGTGATGTCATAAAGCAATATTATGATGTTATAGTGCAGTATAGTGATGTCAGAATGCAATATTGTGATGTTACAGTGCAATATTGTGATGTCATAATGCAATATTATGATGTTATAGTGCAGTATAGTGATGTCAGAATGCAATATTGTGATGTTACAGTACAATATTGTGATATCAGAATGCATCTTTATGATGTTATAGTGCAGTATAGTGATGTCATAATGCAATATTGTGATGTTACAGTGCAATATTGTGATGTCATAATGCAATATTATGATGTTATAGTGCAGTATAGTGATGTCAGAATGCAATATTGTGATGTTACAGTGCAATATTGTGTTGTCATAATGCAATATTATGATGTTGTAGTGCAGTATAGTGATGTCAGAATGCAATATTGTGATGTAATAGTGCAGTATAGTGATGTCATAATGCAATATTGTGATGTTGCAGTGCAATATTGTGATGTCATAATGCAATATTATGATGTTATAGTGCAGTATAGTGATGTCAGAATGCAATATTGTGATATTACAGTACAATATTGTGATATCAGAATGCATCTTTCTGATGTTATAGTGCAGTATAGTGATGTCAGAATGCAATATTGTGATGTTACAGTGCAATATTGTGATGTCACAATGCAATATTATGATGGTATAGTGCAGTACAGTGATGTCAGAATGCAATATTGTGATGTTACAGTGCAATATTGTGATGTCATAATGCAATATTATGATGTTATAGTGCAGTATAGTGATGTCAGAATGCAATATTGTGACGTTACAGTGCAATATTGTGATGTCATAATGCAATATTATGATGTTATAGTGCAGTATATTGATGTCAGAATGCAATATTGTGATGTGACAGTGCAATATTGTGATGTCATAATGCAATATTATGATGTTATAGTGCAGTATGGTGACGTCAGAATGAAAAATTGTGATGTTACAGTGCAATATTGTGATGTCATAATGCAATATTATGATGTTATAGTGCAGTATAGTGATGTCAGAATGCAATATTGTGATGTTACAGTACAATATTGTGATATCAGAATGCATCTTTATGATGATATAGTGCAGTAGGGAGATGTCATAATGCAATATTGTGATGTTACAGTGCAATATTATGATGTTATAGTGCAGTACAGTGATGTCAGAATGCAATATTGTGATGTTAGAGTGCACAATTGTGATGTCATAATGCAATATTATGATGTTATAGTGCAGTATAGTGATGTCAGAATGCAATATTGTGATGCTATAGTGCAGTATAGTGATGTCATAATGCAATATTGTGATGTTGTAGTGCAATATTGTGATGTCATAATGAAATATTATGATGTTATAATGCAGTATAGTGATGTCAGAATGCAATACTGTGATGTTACAGTGCAATATTGTGATGTCATAATGCAATATTATGATGTTATAGTGCAGTATAGTGATGCCAGAATGCAATATTGTGATGTTACAGTGCAATATTGTGATGTCATAATGCAATATTATGATGTTATAGTGCAGTATAATGATGTCAGAATGCAATATTGTGATGTTACAGTGCAATATTGTGATGTCATAATGCAATATTATGATGTTATAGTGCAGTATAGTGATGTCATAATGCTATATTGTGATGTTACAGTGCAATATTGTGATGTCACAATGCAATATTATGATGTTATAGTGCAGTATAGTGATGTCAGAATGCAATATTGTGATGTAGCAGTACAATATTGTGATATCAGAATGCATCTTTATGATGTTATAGTGCAGTATAGTGATGTCAGAATGCAATATTGTGATGTTATAGTGCAGTATAGTGATGTCATAATGCAATATTGTGATGTTACAGTGCAATATTGTGACGTCAGAATGCAATATTGTGATGTTACCGTGCAATATTGGGATGTCATAATGCAATATTATGATGTTGTAGTGCAGTATAGTGATGTCAGAATGCAATATTGTGATGTAATAGTGCAGTATAGTGATGTCATAATGCAATATTGTGATGTTGCATTGCAATATTGTGATGTCATAATGCAATATTATGATGTTATAGTGCAGTATAGTGATGTCAGAATGCAATATTGTGATATTACAGTACAATATTGTGATATCAGAATGCATCTTTATGATGTTATAGTGCAGTATAGTGATGTCAGAATGCAATATTGTGATGTTACAGTGCAATATTGTGATGTCACAATGCAATATTATGATGGTATAGTGCAGTACAGTGATGTCAGAATGCAATATTGTGATGTTACAGTGCAATATTGTGATGTCATAATGCAATATTATGATGTTATAGTGCAGTATAGTGATGTCAGAATGCAATATTGTGATGTCACAGTGCAATATTGTGATGTCATAATGCAATATTATGATGTTATAGTGCAGTATGGTGACGTCAGAATGAGAAATTGTGATGTTACAGTTCAATATTGTGATGTCATAATGCAATATTATGATGTTATAGTGCAGTATAGTGATGTCAGAATGCAATATTGTGATGTTACAGTACAATATTGTGATATCAGAATGCATCTTTATGATGTTATAGTGCAGTATAGTGATGTCGTAATGCAATATTGTGATGTTACAGTGCAATATAATGATGTTACAGTGCAGTACAGTGATGTCAGAATGCAATATTGTGATGTTAGAGTGCAATATTGTGATGTCATAATGCAATATTATGATGTTATAGTGCAGTATAGTGATGTCAGAATGCAATATTGTGATGCTATAGTGCAGTATAGTGATGTCATAATGCAATATTGTGATGTTGCAGTGCAATATTGTGATGTCATAATGAAATATTATGATGTTATAGTGCAGTATAGTGATGTCAGAATGCAATATTGTGATGTAACAGTACAATATTGTGATATCAGAATGCATCTTTGTGATGTTATAGTGCAGTATAGTGATGACATAATGCAATATTGTGATGTTACAGTACAATATTGTGATATCAGAATGCATCTTTATGATGTTATAGTGCAGTATAGTGATGTCAGAATGCAATATTGTGATGTTACAGTGCAATATTGTGATGTCATAACGCAATATTATGATGTTATAGTGCAGTATAGTGATGTCAGAATGCAATATTGTGATGTTCCACTGCAATATTGTGATGTCATAATGCAATATTATGATGTTATAGTGCAGTATAGTGATGTCAGAATGCAATATTGTGATGTTACAGTGCAATATTGTGATGTCATAATGCAATATTATGATTTTATAGTGCAGTATAGTGATGTCAGAATGCAATATTGTGATGTTACAGTGCAATATTGTGATGTCATAATGTAATATTGTGATGTTATAGTGCAGTATAGTGATGTCAGAATGCAATATTGTGATGTTACTGTGCAATATTGTGATGTCATAATGCAATATTATGATGTTATAGTGCAGTATAGTGATGTCAGAATGCAATATTGTGATGTTACAGTGCAATATTGTGTGTGATGTCATAATGCAATATTATGATGTTATAGTGCAGTATAGTGATGTCATAATGCAATATTGTGATGTTACAGTGCAATATTGTGATGTCATAATGCAATATTATGATGTTATAGTGCAGTATAGTGATGTCATAATGCAATATTGTGATGTTACAGTGCAATATTGTGATGTCATAATGCAATATTATGATGTTATAGTGCAGTATAGTGATGTCATAATGCAATATTGTGATGTTACAGTGCAATATTGTGATGTCATAATGCAATATTATGATGTTATAGTGCAGTATAGTGATGTCATAATGCAATATTGTGATGTTACAGTGCAATATTGTGATGTCATAATGCAATATTATGATGTTATAGTGCAGTATAGTGATGTCATAATGCAATATTGTGATGTTACAGTGCAATATTGTGATGTCATAATGCAATATTATGATGTTATAGTGCAGTATAGTGATGTCATAATGCAATATTGTGATGTTACAGTGCAATATTGTGATGTCATAATGCAATATTATGATGTTATAGTGCAGTATAGTGATGTCATAATGCAATATTGTGATGTTACAGTGCAATATTGTGATGTCATAATGCAATATTATGATGTTATAGTGCAGTATAGTGATGTCATAATGCAATATTGTGATGTTACAGTGCAATATTGTGATGTCATAATGCAATATTATGTGTTATAGTGCAGTATAGTGATGTCATAATGCAATATTGTGATGTTACAGTGCAATATTGTGATGTCATAATGCAATATTATGATGTTATAGTGCAGTATAGTGATGTCATAATGCAATATTGTGATGTTACAGTGCAATATTGTGATGTCATAATGCAATATTATGATGTTATAGTGCAGTATAGTGATGTCATAATGCAATATTGTGATGTTACAGTGCAATATTGTGATGTCATAATGCAATATTATGATGTTATAGTGCAGTATAGTGATGTCATAATGCAATATTGTGATGTTACAGTGCAATATTGTGATGTCATAATGCAATATTATGATGTTATAGTGCAGTATAGTGATGTCATAATGCAATATTGTGATGTTACAGTGCAATATTGTGATGTCATAATGCAATATTATGATGTTATAGTGCAGTATAGTGATGTCATAATGCAATATTGTGATGTTACAGTGCAATATTGTGATGTCATAATGCAATATTATGATGTTATAGTGCAGTATAGTGATGTCATAATGCAATATTGTGATGTTACAGTGCAATATTGTGATGTCATAATGCAATATTATGATGTTATAGTGCAGTATAGTGATGTCATAATGCAATATTGTGATGTTACAGTGATGTGATATCAGTGCAATATTATGTGTTATGTCATAATGCAATGCAATTGTGATGTTACAGTGCAATATTGTGATGTCATAATGCAATATTATGATGTTATAGTGCAGTATAGTGATGTCATAATGCAATATTGTGATGTTACAGTGCAATATTATGATGTCATAATGCAATATTATGTTATAGTGCAGTATAGTGATGTCATAATGCAATATTGTGATGTTACAGTGCAATATTGTGATGTCATAATGCAATATTATGATGTTATAGTGCAGTATAGTGATGTCATAATGCAATATTGTGATGTTACAGTGCAATATTGTGATGTCATAATGCAATATTATGATGTTATAGTGCAGTATAGTGATGTCATAATGCAATATTGTGATGTTACAGTGCAATATTGTGATGTCATAATGCAATATTATGATGTTATAGTGCAGTATAGTGATGTCATAATGCAATATTGTGATGTTACAGTGCAATATTGTGATGTCATAATGCAATATTATGTGCAGTGCAGTATAGTGATGTCATAATGCAATATTGTGATGTTACAGTGCAATATTGTGATGTCATAATGCAATATTATGATGTTATAGTGCAGTATAGTGATGTCATAATGCAATATTGTGATGTTACAGTGCAATATTGTGATGTCATAATGCAATATTATGATGTTATAGTGCAGTATAGTGATGTCATAATGCAATATTGTGATGTTACAGTGCAATATTGTGATGTCATAATGCAATATTATGATGTTATAGTGCAGTATAGTGATGTCATAATGCAATATTGTGATGTTACAGTGCAATATTGTGATGTCATAATGCAATATTATGATGTTATAGTGCAGTATAGTGATGTCATAATGCAATATTGTGATGTTACAGTGCAATATTGTGATGTCATAATGCAATATTATGTGTTATAGTGCAGTATAGTGATGTCATAATGCAATATTGTGATGTTACAGTGCAATATTGTGATGTCATAATGCAATATTATGATGTTATAGTGCAGTATAGTGATGTCATAATGCAATATTGTGATGTTACAGTGCAATATTGTGATGTCATAATGCAATATTATGATGTTATAGTGCAGTATAGTGATGTCATAATGCAATATTGTGATGTTACAGTGCAATATTGTGATGTCATAATGCAATATTATGATGTTATAGTGCAGTATAGTGATGTCATAATGCAATATTGTGATGTTACAGTGCAATATTGTGATGTCATAATGCAATATTATGATGTTATAGTGCAGTATAGTGATGTCATAATGCAATATTGTGATGTTACAGTGCAATATTGTGATGTCATAATGCATCTTTATGATGTTATAGTGCAGTATAGTGATGTCATAATGCAATATTGTGATGTTACAGTGCAATATTGTGATGTCATAATGCAATATTATGATGTTATAGTGCAGTATAGTGATGTCATAATGCAATATTGTGATGTTACAGTGCAATATTGTGCAGTATAGTGATGTCAGAATGCAATATTGTGATGTTATAGTGCAGTATAGTGATGTCATAATGCAATATTGTGATGTCACAGTGCAATATTGTGATATCATAATGCAATATTATGATGTTATAGTGCAGTATAGTGATGTCATAATGCAATATTGTGATGTTACAGTACAATATTGTGATATAAGAATGCATCTTTATGATGTTACAGTGCAGTATAGTGATGTCATAATGCAATGTTGTGATGTTACAGTGCAATATTGTGATGTCACAATGCAATATTATGATGTTATAGTGCAGTATAGTGATGTCAGAATGCAATATTGTGATGTTATAGTGCAGTATAGTGATGTCATAATGCAATATTGTGATGTTACAGTGCAATATTGTGATGTCATAATGCAATATTATGATGTTATTGTGCAGTATAGTGATGTCATAATGCAATATTGTGATGTTATAGTGCAGTATAGTGATGTCATAATGCAATATTGTGATGTAGCAGTGCAATATTGTGATGTCATAATGCAATATTATGATGTTATAGTGCAGTATAGTGATGTCAGAATGCAATATTGTGATGTTACAGTGCAATATTGTGATGTCATAATGCAATATTATGATGTTATAGTGCAGTATAGTGATGTCAGAATGCAATATTGTGATGTTATAGTGCAGTATAGTGATGTCATAATGCAATATTGTGATGTTACAGTGCAATATTGTGACGCCAGAATGCAATATTGTGATGTTACCGTGCAATATTGGGATGTCATAATGCAATATTATGATGTTATAGTGCAGTATAGTGATGTCAGAATGCAATATTGTGATGTAATAGTGCAGTATAGTGATGTCAGAATGCAATATTGTGATGTTATAGTACAATATTGTGATATCAGAATGCATCTTTATGATGTTATAGTGCAGTATAGTGATGTCATAATGCAATATTGTGATGTTACAGTGCAATATTGTGATGTCACAATGCAATATTATGATGTTATAGTGCAGCATAGTGATGTCAGAATGCAATACTGTGATGTTACAGTGCAATATTATGATGTCATAATGCAATATTATGATGGTATAGTGCAGTACAGTGATGTCAGAATGCAATATTGTGATGTTAGAGTGCAATATTGTGATGTCATAATGCAATATTATGATGTTATAGTGCAGTATAGTGATGTCAGAATGCAATATTGTGATGTTACAGTGCAATATTGTGATGTCATAATGCAATATTATGATGTTATAGTGCAGTACAGTGATGTCAGAATGCAATATTATGATGTTACAGTGCAATATTGTGATGTCATAATGCAATATTATGATGTTATAGTGCAGTATAGTGATGTCATAATGCAATATTGTGATGTTACCGTGCAATATTGTGATGTCATAATGCAATATTATGATGTTATAGTGCAGTATCGTGATGTCAGAATGCAATATTGTGATGTTATATTGCAGTATAGTGATGTCATAATTCAATATTGTGATGTTACAGTGCAATATTGTGATGTCATAATGCAATATTATGATGTTATAGTGCAGTATAGTGATGTCAGAATGCAATATTGTGATGTTAGAGTGCAATATTGTGATGTCATAATGCAATATAATATTATAGTGCAGTATAGTGATGTCAGAATGCAATATTATGATGTTACAGTGCAATATTGTGATGTCATAATGCAATATTATGATGTTATAGTGCAGTATAGTGATGTCAGAATGCAATATTGTGATGTTACAGTGCAATATTGTGATGTCATAATGCAATATTATGATGTTATAGTGCAGTATAGTGATGTCATAATGCAATATTGTGATGTTACAGTGCAATATTGTGATGTCATAATGCAATATTAAGATGTTATAGTGCAGTATAGTGATGTCAGAATGCAATATTGTGATGTTACAGTGCAATATTGTGATGTCATAATGCAATATTATGATGTTATAGTGCAGTATAGTGATGTCAGAATGCAATATTGTGATGTTATAGTGCAGTATAGTGATGTCATAATGCAATATTGTGATGTTACAGTGCAATATTGTGTTGTCATAATGCAATATTATGATGTTATAGTGCAGTATAGTGATGTCATAATGCAATATTGTGATGTTACAGTACAATATTATGATATCAGAATGCATTTTTATGATGTTATAGTGCAGTATAGTGATGTCATAATGCAATGTTGTGATGTTACAGTGCAGTATAGTGATGTCATAATGCAATATTGTGATGTTACAGTGCAATATTGTGATGTCATAATGCAATATTATGATGTTATAGTGCAGTATAGTGATGTCAGAATGCAATATTGTGATGTTAGAGTGCAATATTGTGATGTCATAATGCAATATAATATTATAGTGCAGTATAGTGATGTCATAATGCAATATTATGATGTTACAGTGCAATATTGTGATGTCATAATGCAATATTATGATGTTATAGTGCAGTATAGTGATGTCAGAATGCAATATTGTGATGTTACAGTGCAATATTGTGATGTCATAATGCAATATTATGATGTTATAGTGCAGTATAGTGATGTCAGAATGCAATATTGTGATGTTATAGTGCAGTATAGTGATGTCATAATGCAATATTGTGATGTTACAGTGCAATATTGTGACGTGAGAATGCAATATTGTGATGTTACCGTGCAATATTGGGATGTCATAATGCAATATTATGATGTCATAGTGCAGTATAGTGATGTCAGAATGCAATATTGTGATGTAATAGTGCAGTATAGTGATGTCAGAATGCAATATTGTGATGTTATAGTACAATATTGTGATATCAGAATGCATCTTTATGATGTTATAGTGCAGTATAGTGATGTCATAATGCAATATTGTGATGTTACAGTGCAATATTGTGATATCATAATGCAATATGATGATGTTATAGTGCAGTATAGTGATGTCAGAATGCAATATTGTGATGTCACAGTGCAATATTGTGATGTCATAATGCAATATTATGATGTTATAGTGCAGTATAGTGATGTCAGAATGCAATATTGTGATGTTACAGTGCAATATTGTGATGTCATAATGCAATATTATGATGTTATAGTGCAGTATTGTGATGTCAGAATGCAATATTGTGATGTTACAGTGCAATATTGTGATGTCATAATGCAATATTATGATGTTATAGTGCAGTATAGTGATGTCAGAATGCAATATTGTGATGTTATAGTGCAGTATAGTGATGTCATAATGCAATATTGTGATGTTACAGTGCAATATTGTGTTGTCATAATGCAATATTATGATGTTATAGTGCAGTATAGTGATGTCATAATGCAATATTGTGATGTTACATTACAATATTATGATATCAGAATGCATCTTTATGATGTTATAGTGCAGTATAGTGATGTCATAATGCAATGTTGTGATGTTACAGTGCAATATTGTGATGTCACAATGCAATATTATGATGTTATAGTGCAGTATAGTGATGTCAGAATGCAATATTGTGATGTTAGAGTGCAACACTGTGATGTCATAATGCAATATTATGTTATAGTGCAGTACAGTGATGTCAGAATGCAATATTGTGATGTTACAGTGCAATATTGCGATGTCATAATGCAATATTATGATGTTATAGTGCAGTATAGTGATGTCATAATGCAATATTGTGATGTTACAGTACAATATTGTGATATCAGAATGCATCTTTATGATGTTATAGTGCAGTATAGTGATGTCATAATGCAATGTTGTGATGTTACAGTGCAATATTGTGATGTCATAATGCAATATTATGTTATAGTGGAGTACAGTGATGTCAGAATGCAATATTATGATGTTACAGTGCAATATTGTGATGTCATAATGCAATATTATGAGGTTATAGTGCAGTATAGTGATGTCAGAATGCAATATTGTGATGTTACAGTGCAATATTGTGATGTCATAATGCAATATTATGATGTTATAGTGCAGTATAATGATGTCAGAATGCAAAATTGTGATGTTACAGTGCAATATTGTGATGTTATAATGCAATATTATGATGTTATAGTGCAGTATAGTGATGTCATAATGCAATATTGTGATGTTACAGTGCAATATTGTGATGTCATAATGCAATATTAAGATGTTATAGTGCAGTATAGTGATGTCAGAATGCAATATTGTGATGTTATAGTGCAGTATAGTGATGTCATAATGCAATATTGTAATGTTACAGGGCAATATTGTGATGTCATAATGCAATATTATGATGTTACAGTGCAATATTGTGATGTCATAATGCAATATTATGATGTTATAGTGCAGTATAGTGATGTCAGAATGCAATATTGTGATGTTACAGTGCAATATTGTGATGTCATAATGCAATATTATGATGTTATAGTGCAGTATAGTGATGTCAGAATGCAATATTGTGATGTTATAGTGCAGTATAGTGATGTCATAATGCAATATTGTGATGTTACAGTGCAATATTGTGACGCCAGAATGCAATATTGTGATGTTACCTTGCAATATTGGGATGTCATAATGCAATATTATGATGTTATAGTGCAGTATAGTGATGTCAGAATGCAATATTGTGATGTTATAGTACAATATTGTGATATCAGAATGCATCTTTATGATGTTATAGTGCAGTATAGTGATGTCATAATGCAATATTGTGATGTTACAGTGCAATATTGTGATATCATAATGCAATATGATGATGTTATAGTGCAGTATAGTGATGTCATAATGCAATATTGTGATGTTACAGTACAATATTGTGATATCAGAATGCATCTTTATGATGTTATAGTGCAGTATAGTGATGTCATAATGCAATATTTTGATGTTACAGTGCAATATTGTGATGTCATAATGCAATATTATGATGTTATAGTGCAGTGTAGTGATGACAGAATGCAATATTGTGATGTTACAGTGCAATATTGTGATGTCATAACGCAATATTATGATGTTATAGTGCAGTATAGTGATGTCAGAATGCAATATTGTGATGTTACAGTGCAATATTGTGATGTCATAATGCAATATTATGATGTTATAGTGCAGTATAGTGATGTCAGAATGCAATATTGTGATGTCACAGTGCAATATTGTGATGTCATAATGCAATATTATGATGTTATAGTGCAGTATAGTGATATCATAATGCAATATTGTGATGTTACAGTGCAATATTGTGATGTCATAATGCAATATTATGATGTTATAGTGCAGTATAGTGATGTCAGAATGCAATATTGTGATGTTATAGTGCAGTATAGTGATGTCATAATGCAATATTGTGATGTTACAGTGCAATATTGTGATGTCATAATGCAATATTATGATGTTATTGTGCAGTATAGTGATGTCATAATGCAATATTGTGATGTTATAGTGCAGTATAGTGATGTCATAATGCAATATTGTGATGTAGCAGTGCAATATTGTGATGTCATAATGCAATATTATGATGTTATAGTGCAGTATAGTGATGTCATAATGCAATATTGTGATGTTACAGTGCAATATTGTGATGTAATAATGCAATATTATGATGTTATAGTGCAGTATAGTGATGTCATAATGCAATACTGTGATGTTACAGTGCAATATTGTGATGTCATAATGCAATATTATGATGATATAGTGCATATAGTGATGTCATAATGCAATACTCTGATGTTACAGTGCAATATTGTGATGTCATAATGCAATATTATGATGTTATAGTGCAGTATAGTGATGTCATAATGCAATACTGTGATGTTACAGTGCAATATTGTGATGTCATAATGCAATATTATGATGTTATAGTGCAGTATAGTGATGTCATAATGCAATATTGTGATGTTACAGTGCAATATTGTGATATCAGAATGCATCTTTATGATGTTATAGTGCAGTGTAGTGATGTCATAATGCAATATTGTGATGTAGCAGTGCAATATTGTGATGTCATAATGCAATATTATGTTATAGTGCAGTACAGTGATGTCAGAATGCAATATTATGATGTTACAGTGCAATATTGTGATGTCATAATGCAATATTATGATGTTATAGTGCAGTATAGTGATGTCATAATGCAATATTGTGATGTTAGAGTGCAATATTGTGATGTCATAATGCAATATTATGTTATAGTGCAGTACAGTGATGTCAGAATGCAATATTATGATGATACAGTGCAATATTGTGATGTCATAATGCAATATTATGATGTTATAGTGCAGTATAGTGATGTCATAATGCAATATTGTGATGTCACAGTGCAATATTGTGATGTCATAATGCAATATTATGATGTTATAGTGCAGTATAGTGATGTCATAATGCAATATTGTGATGTTACAGTACAATATTGTGATATAAGAATGCATCTTTATGATGTTACAGTGCAGTATAGTGATGTCATAATACAATGTTGTGATGTTACAGTGCAATATTGTGATGTCACAATGCAATATTATGATGTTATAGTGCAGCATAGTGATGTCAGAATGCAATACTGTGATGTTACAGTGCAATATTATGATGTCATAATGCAATATTATGATGGTATAGTGCAGTACAGTGATGTCAGAATGCAATATTGTGATGTTAGAGTGCAATATTGTGATGTCATAATGCAATATTATGATGTTATAGTGCAGTATAGTGATGTCAGAATGCAATATTGTGATGTTACCGTGCAATATTGTGATGTCATAATGCAATATTATGATGTTATAGTGCAGTATCGTGATGTCAGAATGCAATATTGTGATGTTATATTGCAGTATAGTGATGTCATAATTCAATATTGTGATGTTACAGTGCAATATTGTGATGTCATAATGCAATATTATGATGTTATAGTGCAGTATAGTGATGTCAGAATGCAATATTGTGATGTTATAGTGCAGTATAGTGATGTCATAATGCAATATTGTGATGTTACAGTGCAATATTGTGTTGTCATAATGCAATATTATGATGTTATAGTGCAGTATAGTGATGTCATAATGCAATATTGTGATGTTACATTACAATATTATGATATCAGAATGCATCTTTATGATGTTATAGTGCAGTATAGTGATGTCATAATGCAATGTTGTGATGTTACAGTGCAATATTGTGATGTCACAATGCAATATTATGATGTTATAGTGCAGTATAGTGATGTCAGAATGCAATATTGTGATGATAGAGTGCAACACTGTGATGTCATAATGCAATATTATGTTATAGTGCAGTACAGTGATGTCATAATGCAATATTGTGATGTTACAGTGCAATATTGCGATGTCATAATGCAATATTATGATGTTATAGTGCAGTATAGTGATGTCATAATGCAATATTGTGATGTTACAGTACAATATTGTGATATCAGAATGCATCTTTATGATGTTATAGTGCAGTATAGTGATGTCATAATGCAATGTTGTGATGTTACAGTGCAATATTGTGATGTCATAATGCAATATTATGTTATAGTGGAGTACAGTGATGTCAGAATGCAATATTATGATGTTACAGTGCAATATTGTGATGTCATAATGCAATATTATGAGGTTATAGTGCAGTATAGTGATGTCAGAATGCAATATTGTGATGTTACAGTGCAATATTGTGATGTCATAATGCAGTATTATGATGTTATAGTGCAGTATAATGATGTCAGAATGCAAAATTGTGATGTTACAGTGCAATATTGTGATGTTATAATGCAATATTATGATGTTATAGTGCAGTATAGTGATGTCATAATGCAATATTGTGATGTTACAGTGCAATATTGTGATGTCATAATGCAATATTAAGATGTTATAGTGCAGTATAGTGATGTCAGAATGCAATATTGTGATGTTATAGTGCAGTATAGTGATGTCATTATGCAATATTGTGATGTTACAGGGCAATATTGTGATGTCATAATGCAATATTATGATGTTACAGTGCAATATTGTGATGTCATAATGCTATATTATGATGTTATAGTGCAGTATAGTGATGTCAGAATGCAATATTGTGATGTTACAGTGCAATATTGTGATGTCATAATGCAATATTATGATGTTATAGTGCAGTATAGTGATGTCAGAATGCAATATTGTGATGTTATAGTGCAGTATAGTGATGTCATAATGCAATATTGTGATGTTACAGTGCAATATTGTGACGCCAGAATGCAATATTGTGATGTTACCGTGCAATATTGGGATGTCATAATGCAATATTATGATGTTATAGTGCAGTATAGTGATGTCAGAATGCAATATTGTGATGTTATAGTACAATATTGTGATATCAGAATGCATCTTTATGATGTTATAGTGCAGTATAGTGATGTCATAATGCAATATTGTGATGTTACAGTGCAATATTGTGATATCATAATGCAATATGATGATGTTATAGTGCAGTGTAGTGATGTCATAATGCAATATTGTGATGTTACAGTACAATATTGTGATATCAGAATGCATCTTTATGATGTTATAGTGCAGTATAGTGATGTCATAATGCAATATTTTGATGTTACAGTGCAATATTGTGATGTCATAATGCAATATTATGATGTTATAGTGCAGTGTAGTGATGACAGAATGCAATATTGTGATGTTACAGTGCAATATTGTGATGTCATAACGCAATATTATGATGTTATAGTGCAGTATAGTGATGTCAGAATGCAATATTGTGATGTTACAGTGCAATATTGTGATGTCATAATGCAATATTATGATGTTATAGTGCAGTATAGTGATGTCAGAATGCAATATTGTGATGTCACAGTGCAATATTGTGATGTCATAATGCAATATTATGATGTTATAGTGCAGTATAGTGATGTCATAATGCAATACTGTGATGTTACAGTGCAATATTGTGATGTCATAATGCAATATTATGATGATATAGTGCATATAGTGATGTCATAATGCAATACTCTGATGTTACAGTGCAATATTGTGATGTCATAATGCAATATTATGATGTTATAGTGCAGTATAGTGATGTCATAATGCAATACTGTGATGTTACAGTGCAATATTGTGATGTCATAATGCAATATTATGATGTTATAGTGCAGTATAGTGATGTCATAATGCAATATTGTGATGTTACAGTGCAATATTGTGATATCAGAATGCATCTTTATGATGTTATAGTGCAGTATAGTGATGTCATAATGCAATATTGTGATGTAGCAGTGCAATATTGTGATGTCATAATGCAATATTATGTTATAGTGCAGTACAGTGATGTCAGAATGCAATATTATGATGTTACAGTGCAATATTGTGATGTCATAATGCAATATTATGATGTTATAGTGCAGTATAGTGATGTCATAATGCAATATTGTGATGTTAGAGTGCAATATTGTGATGTCATAATGCAATATTATGTTATAGTGCAGTACAGTGATGTCAGAATGCAATATTATGATGATACAGTGCAATATTGTGATGTCATAATGCAATATTATGATGTTATAGTGCAGTATAGTGATGTCATAATGCAATATTGTGATGTCACAGTGCAATATTGTGATGTCATAATGCAATATTATGATGTTATAGTGCAGTATAGTGATGTCATAATGCAATATTGTGATGTTACAGTACAATATTGTGATATAAGAATGCATCTTTATGATGTTACAGTGCAGTATAGTGATGTCATAATACAATGTTGTGATGTTACAGTGCAATATTGTGATGTCACAATGCAATATTATGATGTTATAGTGCAGCATAGTGATGTCAGAATGCAATACTGTGATGTTACAGTGCAATATTATGATGTCATAATGCAATATTATGATGGTATAGTGCAGTACAGTGATGTCAGAATGCAATATTGTGATGTTAGAGTGCAATATTGTGATGTCATAATGCAATATTATGATGTTATAGTGCAGTATAGTGATGTCAGAATGCAATATTGTGATGTTACCGTGCAATATTGTGATGTCATAATGCAATATTATGATGTTATAGTGCAGTATCGTGATGTCAGAATGCAATATTGTGATGTTATATTGCAGTATAGTGATGTCATAATTCAATATTGTGATGTTACAGTGCAATATTGTGATGTCATAATGCAATATTATGATGTTATAGTGCAGTATAGTGATGTCAGAATGCAATATTGTGATGTTAGAGTGCAATATTGTGATGTCATAATGCAATATAATATTATAGTGCAGTATAGTGATGTCAGAATGCAATATTATGATGTTACAGTGCAATATTGTGATGTCATAATGCAATATTATGATGTTATAGTGCAGTATAGTGATGTCAGAATGCAATATTGTGATGTTACAGTGCAATATTGTGATGTCATAATGCAATATTATGATGTTATAGTGCAGTATAGTGATGTCAGAATGCAATATTGTGATGTTACAGTGCAATATTGTGATGTCATAATGCAATATTATGATGTTATAGTGCAGTACAGTGATGTCAGAATGCAATATTGTGATGTTAGAGTGCAATATTGTGATGTCATAATGCAATATTATGATGTTATAGTGCAGTACAGTGATGTCAGAATGCAATATTGTGATGTTACAGTGCAATATTGTGATGTCATAATGCAATATTATGATGTTATAGTGCAGTACAGTGATGTCAGAATGCAATATTATGATGTTACAGTGCAATATTGTGATGTCATAATGCAATATTATGATGTTATAGTGCAGTATAGTGATGTCATAATGCAATATTGTGATGTTACCGTGCAATATTGTGATGTCATAATGCAATATTATGATGTTATAGTGCAGTATAGTGATGTCAGAATGCAATATTGTGATGTTATATTGCAGTATAGTGATGTCATAATGCAATATTGTGATGTTACAGTGCAATATTGTGATGTCATAATGCAATATTATGATGTTATAGTGCAGTATAGTGATGTCAGAATGCAATATTGTGATGTTATAGTGCAGTATAGTGATGTCATAATGCAATATTGTGATGTTACAGTGCAATATTGTGTTGTCATAATGCAATATTATGATGTTATAGTGCAGTATAGTGATGTCATAATGCAATATTGTGATGTTACAGTACAATATTATGATATCAGAATGCATTTTTATGATGTTATAGTGCAGTATAGTGATGTCATAATGCAATGTTGTGATGTTACAGTGCAATATTGTGATGTCACAATGCAATATTATGATGTTATAGTGCAGTATAGTGATGTCAGAATGCAATATTGTGATGTTAGAGTGCAACACTGTGACGTCATAATGCAATATTATGTTATAGTGCAGTACAGTGATGTCAGAATGCAATATTGTGATGTTACAGTGCAATATTGTGATGTCAGAATGCAATATTATGATGTTATAGTGCAGTATAGTGATGTCATAATGCAATATTGTGATGTTACAGTGCAATATTGTGATATCAGAATGCATCTTTATGATGTTATAGTGCAGTATAGTGATGTCATAATGCAATGTTGTGATGTTACAGTGCAATATTGTGATGTCATAATGCAATATTATGTTATAGTGCAGTACAGTGATGTCAGAATGCAATATTATGATGTTACAGTGCAATATTGTGATGTCATAATGCAATATTATGATGTTATAGTGCAGTATAGTGATGTCAGAATGCAATATTGTGATGTTACAGTGCAATATTGTGATGTCATAATGCAATATTAAGATGTTATAGTGCAGTATAGTGATGTCAGAATGCAATATTGTGATGTTACAGTGCAATATTGTGATGTCATAATGCAATATTATGATGTTATAGTGCAGTATAGTGATGTCAGAATGCAATATTGTGATGTTATAGTGCAGTATAGTGATGTCATAATACAATATTGTGATGTTACAGTGCAATATTGTGTTGTCATAATGCAATATTATGATGTTATAGTGCAGTATAGTGATGTCATAATGCAATATTGTGATGTTACAGTACAATATTATGATATCAGAATGCATTTTTATGATGTTATAGTGCAGTATAGTGATGTCATAATGCAATGTTGTGATGTTACAGTGCAATATTGTGATGTCACAATGCAATATTATGATGTTATAGTGCAGTATAGTGATGTCAGAATGCAATATTGTGATGTTAGAGTGCAACACTGTGACTTCATAATGCAATATTATGTTATAGTGCAGTACAGTGATGTCAGAATGCAATATTGTGATGTTACAGTGCAATATTTTGATGTCATAATGCAATATTATGATGTTATAGTGCAGTATAGTGATGTCATAATTCAATATTGTGATGTTACAGTACAATATTGTGATATCAGAATGCATCTTTATGATGTTATAGTGCAGTATAGTGATGTCATAATGCAATATTGTGATGTAGCAGTGCAATATTGTGATGTCATAATGCAATATTATGTTATAGTGCAGTACAGTGATGTCAGAATGCAATATTATGATGTTACAGTGCAATATTGTGATGTCATAATGCAATATTATGATGTTATAGTGCAGTATAGTGATGTCATAATGCAATATTGTGATGTTAGAGTGCAATATTGTGATGTCATAATGCAATATTACGTTATAGTGCAGTACAGTGATGTCAGAATGCAATATTATGATGATACAGTGCAATATTGTGATGTCATAATGCAATATTATGATGTTATAGTGCAGTATAGTGATGTCATAATGCAATATTGTGATGTTACAGTGCAGTATAGTGATGTCAGAATGCAATATTGTGATGTTATAGTGCAGTGTAGTGATGTCATAATGCAATATTGTGATGTCACAGTGCAATATTGTGATATCTTAATGCAATATTATGATGTTATAGTGCAGTATAGTGATGTCATAATGCAATATTGTGATGTTACAGTACAATATTGTGATATAAGAATGCATCTTTATGATGTTACAGTGCAGTATAGTGATGTCATAATGCAATGTTGTGATGTTACAGTGCAATATTGTGATGTCACAATGCAATATTATGATGTTATAGTGCAGCATAGTGATGTCAGAATGCAATACTGTGATGTTACAGTGCAATATTGTGATGTCATAATGCAATATTATGATGTTATAGTGCAGTACAGTGATGTCAGAATGCAATATTGTGATGTTAGAGTGCAATATTGTGATGTCATAATGCAATATTATGATGTTATAGTGCAGTACAGTGATGTCAGAATGCAATATTGTGATGTTACAGTGCAATATTGTGATGTCATAATGCAATATTATGATGTTATAGTGCAGTACAGTGATGTCAGAATGCAATATTATGATGTTACAGTGCAATATTGTGATGTCATAATGCAATATTATGATGTTATAGTGCAGTATAGTGATGTCATAATGCAATATTGTGATGTTACCGTGCAATATTGTGATGTCATAATGCAATATTATGATGTTATAGTGCAGTATAGTGATGTCAGAATGCAATATTGTGATGTTATATTGCAGTATAGTGATGTCATAATGCAATATTGTGATGTTACAGTGCAATATTGTGATGTCATAATGCAATATTATGATGTTATAGTGCAGTATAGTGATGTCAGAATGCAATATTGTGATGTTATAGTGCAGTATAGTGATGTCATAATGCAATATTGTGATGTTACAGTGCAATATTGTGTTGTCATAATGCAATATTATGATGTTATAGTGCAGTATAGTGATGTCATAATGCAATATTGTGATGTTACAGTACAATATTATGATATCAGAATGCATTTTTATGATGTTATAGTGCAGTATAGTGATGTCATAATGCAATGTTGTGATGTTACAGTGCAATATTGTGATGTCACAATGCAATATTATGATGTTATAGTGCAGTATAGTGATGTCAGAATGCAATATTGTGATGTTAGAGTGCAACACTGTGACGTCATAATGCAATATTATGTTATAGTGCAGTACAGTGATGTCAGAATGCAATATTGTGATGTTACAGTGCAATATTGTGATGTCAGAATGCAATATTATGATGTTATAGTGCAGTATAGTGATGTCATAATGCAATATTGTGATGTTACAGTACAATATTGTGATATCAGAATGCATCTTTATGATGTTATAGTGCAGTATAGTGATGTCATAATGCAATGTTGTGATGTTACAGTGCAATATTGTGATGTCATAATGCAATATTATGTTATAGTGCAGTACAGTGATGTCAGAATGCAATATTATGATGTTACAGTGCAATATTGTGATGTCATAATGCAATATTATGATGTTATAGTGCAGTATAGTGATGTCAGAATGCAATATTGTGATGTTACAGTGCAATATTGTGATGTCATAATGCAATATTATGATGTTATAGTGCAGTATAGTGATGTCAGAATGCAAAATTGTGATGTTACAGTGCAATATTGTGATGTTATAATGCAATATTATGATGTTATAGTGCAGTATAGTGATGTCATAATGCAATATTGTGATGTTACAGTGCAATATTGTGATGTCATAATGCAATATTAAGATGTTACAGTGCAGTATAGTGATGTCAGAATGCAATATTGTGATGTTATAGTGCAGTATAGTGATGTCATAATGCAATATTGTGATGTTACAGGGCAATATTTTGATGTCATAATGCAATATTATGATGTTATAGTGCAGTATAGTGATTACACAATGCAATATTGTGATGTTACAGGACAATATTGTGATATCAGAATGCATCTTTATAATGTTATAGTGCAGTATAGTGATGTCATAATGCAATGTTGTGATGTTACAGTGCAATATTGTGATGTCACAATGCAATATTATGATGTTATAGTGCAGTATAGTGATGTCAGAATGCAATATTGTGATGTTAGAGTGCAATATTGTGATGTCATAATGCAATATTATGTTATAGTGCAGTACAGTGATGTCAGAATGCAATATTATGATGTTACAGTGCAATATTGTGATGTCATAATGCAATATTATGATGTTATAGTGCAGTATAGTGATTACACAATGCAATATTGTGATGTTACAGTACAATATTGTGATATCAGAATGCATCTTTATGATGTTATAGTGCAGCATAGTGATGTCATAATGCAATATTGTGATGTTACAGTGCAATATTGTGATGTCATAATGCAATATTATGATGTTATAGTGCAGTATAGTGATGTCAGAATGCAATATTGTGATGTTATAGTGCAGTATAGTGATGTCATAATGCAATATTGTGATGTTACAGTGCAATATTGTGATGTCATAATGCAATATTATGATGTTATAGTGCAGTACAGTCATGTCATAATGCAATATTGTGATGTTACAGTACAATATTGTAATATCAGATTGCATCTTTATGATGTTATAGTGCAGTATAGTGATGTCATAATGCAATGTTGTGATGTTACAGTGCAATATTGTGATGTCACAATGCAATATTATGATGTTATAGTGCAGTATAGTGATGTCAGAATGCAATATTGTGATGTTACAGTGAAATATTGTGATGTCATAATGCAATATTATGTTATAGTGCAGTACAGTGATGTCAGAATGCAATATTATGATGTTACAGTGCAATATTGTGATGTCGTAATGCAATATTATGATGTTATAGTGCAGTATAGTGATGTCATAATGCAATATTGTGATGTTAGAGTGCAATATTGTGATGTCATAATGCAATATTATGTTATAGTGCAGTACAGTGATGTCAGAATGCAATATTATGATGATACAGTGCAATATTGTGATGTCATAATGCAATATTATGATGTTATAGCGCAGTATAGTGATGTCATAATGCAATATTGTGATGTTACAGTGCAGTATAGTGATGTCAGAATGCAA
The DNA here is from genome assembly GCF_007827085.1 of Peromyscus californicus insignis. NCBI lineage: Eukaryota > Metazoa > Chordata > Mammalia > Rodentia > Cricetidae > Peromyscus > Peromyscus californicus. The sequence continues at coordinate 45,611,486 of NW_026294540.1, forward strand.
TGTTGTGATGTTATAGTGCAGTACAGTGATGTCAGAATGCAATATTGTGATGTTACAGTGCAATATTGTGATGTCATAATGCAATATTATGATGTTATAGTGCAGTATAGTGATGTCAGAATGCAATATTGTGATGTTATAGTGCAGTATAGTGATGTCATAATGCAATACTGTGATGATACAGTGCAATATTGTGATGTCATAATGCAATATTATGATGTTATAGTGCAGTATAGTGATGTCAGAATGCAATATTGTGATGTTAGAGTGCAATATTGTGATGTCATAATGCAATATAATATTATAGTGCAGTATAGTGATGTCATAATGCAATATTATGATGTTACAGTGCAATATTGTGATGTCATAATGCAATATTATGATGTTATAGTGCAGTATAGTGATGTCAGAATGCAATATTGTGATGTTACAGTGCAATATTGTGATGTCATAATGCAATATTATGATGTTATAGTGCAGTATAGTGATGTCAGAATGCAATATTGTGATGTTATAGTGCAGTATAGTGATGTCATAATGCAATATTGTGATGTTACAGTGCAATATTGTGACGTCAGAATGCAATATTGTGATGTTACCGTGCAATATTGGGATGTCATAATGCAATATTATGATGTCATAGTGCAGTATAGTGATGTCAGAATGCAATATTGTGATGTAATAGTGCAGTATAGTGATGTCAGAATGCAATATTGTGATGTTATAGTACAATATTGTGATATCAGAATGCATCTTTATGATGTTATAGTGCAGTATAGTGATGGCATAATGCAATATTGTGATGTTACAGTGCAATATTGTGATATCATAATGCAATATGATGATGTTATAGTGCAGTATAGTGATGTCAGAATGCAATATTGTGATGTCACAGTGCAATATTGTGATGTCATAATGCAATATTATGATGTTATAGTGCAGTATAGTGATGTCAGAATGCAATATTGTGATGTTACAGTGCAATATTGTGATGTCATAATGCAATATTATGATGTTATAGTGCAGTATTGTGATGTCAGAATGCAATATTGTGATGTTACAGTGCAATATTGTGATGTCATAATGCAATATTATGATGTTATAGTGCAGTATAGTGATGTCAGAATGCAATATTGTGATGTTATAGTGCAGTATAGTGATGTCATAATGCAATATTGTGATGTTACAGTGCAATATTGTGTTGTCATAATGCAATATTATGATGTTATAGTGCAGTATAGTGATGTCATAATGCAATATTGTGATGTTACATTACAATATTATGATATCAGAATGCATCTTTATGATGTTATAGTGCAGTATAGTGATGTCATAATGCAATGTTGTGATGTTACAGTGCAATATTGTGATGTCACAATGCAATATTATGATGTTATAGTGCAGTATAGTGATGTCAGAATGCAATATTGTGATGTTAGAGTGCAACACTGTGATGTCATAATGCAATATTATGTTATAGTGCAGTACAGTGATGTCAGAATGCAATATTGTGATGTTACAGTGCAATATTGCGATGTCATAATGCAATATTATGATGTTATAGTGCAGTATAGTGATGTCATAATGCAATATTGTGATGTTACAGTACAATATTGTGATATCAGAATGCATCTTTATGATGTTATAGTGCAGTATAGTGATGTCATAATGCAATGTTGTGATGTTACAGTGCAATATTGTGATGTCATAATGCAATATTATGTTATAGTGGAGTACAGTGATGTCAGAATGCAATATTATGATGTTACAGTGCAATATTGTGATGTCATAATGCAATATTATGATGTTATAGTGCAGTATAGTGATGTCAGAATGCAATATTGTGATGTTACAGTGCAATATTGTGATGTCATAATGCAATATTATGATGTTATAGTGCAGTATAGTGATGTCAGAATGCAAAATTGTGATGTTACAGTGCAATATTGTGATGTTATAATGCAATATTATGATGTTATAGTGCAGTATAGTGATGTCATAATGCAATATTGTGATGTTACAGTGCAATATTGTGATGTCATAATGCAATATTAAGATGTTACAGTGCAGTATAGTGATGTCAGAATGCAATATTGTGATGTTATAGTGCAGTATAGTGATGTCATAATGCAATATTGTGATGTTACAGGGCAATATTTTGATGTCATAATGCAATATTATGATGTTATAGTGCAGTATAGTGATTACACAATGCAATATTGTGATGTTACAGGACAATATTGTGATATCAGAATGCATCTTTATAATGTTATAGTGCAGTATAGTGATGTCATAATGCAATGTTGTGATGTTACAGTGCAATATTGTGATGTCACAATGCAATATTATGATGTTATAGTGCAGTATAGTGATGTCAGAATGCAATATTGTGATGTTAGAGTGCAATATTGTGATGTCATAATGCAATATTATGTTATAGTGCAGTACAGTGATGTCAGAATGCAATATTATGATGTTACAGTGCAATATTGTGATGTCATAATGCAATATTATGATGTTATAGTGCAGTATAGTGATTACACAATGCAATATTGTGATGTTACAGTACAATATTGTGATATCAGAATGCATCTTTATGATGTTATAGTGCAGCATAGTGATGTCATAATGCAATATTGTGATGTTACAGTGCAATATTGTGATGTCATAATGCAATATTATGATGTTATAGTGCAGTATAGTGATGTCAGAATGCAATATTGTGATGTTATAGTGCAGTATAGTGATGTCATAATGCAATATTGTGATGTTACAGTGCAATATTGTGATGTCATAATGCAATATTATGATGTTATAGTGCAGTACAGTCATGTCATAATGCAATATTGTGATGTTACAGTACAATATTGTAATATCAGATTGCATCTTTATGATGTTATAGTGCAGTATAGTGATGTCATAATGCAATGTTGTGATGTTACAGTGCAATATTGTGATGTCACAATGCAATATTATGATGTTATAGTGCAGTATAGTGATGTCAGAATGCAATATTGTGATGTTACAGTGAAATATTGTGATGTCATAATGCAATATTATGTTATAGTGCAGTACAGTGATGTCAGAATGCAATATTATGATGTTACAGTGCAATATTGTGATGTCGTAATGCAATATTATGATGTTATAGTGCAGTATAGTGATGTCATAATGCAATATTGTGATGTTAGAGTGCAATATTGTGATGTCATAATGCAATATTATGTTATAGTGCAGTACAGTGATGTCAGAATGCAATATTGTGATGTTACAGTGCAATATTGTGATGTCATAATGCAATATTATGATGTTATAGTGCAGTATTGTGATGTCAGAATGCAATATTGTGATGTTACAGTGCAATATTGTGATGTCATAATGCAATATTATGATGTTATAGTGCAGTATAGTGATGTCAGAATGCAATATTGTGATGTTATAGTGCAGTATAGTGATGTCATAATGCAATATTGTGATGTTACAGTGCAATATTGTGTTGTCATAATGCAATATTATGATGTTATAGTGCAGTATAGTGATGTCATAATGCAATATTGTGATGTTACATTACAATATTATGATATCAGAATGCATCTTTATGATGTTATAGTGCAGTATAGTGATGTCATAATGCAATGTTGTGATGTTACAGTGCAAGATTGTGATGTCACAATGCAATATTATGATGTTATAGTGCAGTATAGTGATGTCAGAATGCAATATTGTGATGTTAGAGTGCAACACTGTGATGTCATAATGCAATATTATGTTATAGTGCAGTACAGTGATGTCAGAATGCAATATTGTGATGTTACAGTGCAATATTGCGATGTCATAATGCAATATTATGATGTTATAGTGCAGTATAGTGATGTCATAATGCAATATTGTGATGTTACAGTACAATATTGTGATATCAGAATGCATCTTTATGATGTTATAGTGCAGTATAGTGATGTCATAATGCAATGTTGTGATGTTACAGTGCAATATTGTGATGTCATAATGCAATATTATGTTATAGTGGAGTACAGTGATGTCAGAATGCAATATTATGATGTTACAGTGCAATATTGTGATGTCATAATGCAATATTATGAGGTTATAGTGCAGTATAGTGATGTCAGAATGCAATATTGTGATGTTACAGTGCAATATTGTGATGTCATAATGCAGTATTATGATGTTATAGTGCAGTATAATGATGTCAGAATGCAAAATTGTGATGTTACAGTGCAATATTGTGATGTTATAATGCAATATTATGATGTTATAGTGCAGTATAGTGATGTCATAATGCAATATTGTGATGTTACAGTGCAATATTGTGATGTCATAATGCAATATTAAGATGTTATAGTGCAGTATAGTGATGTCAGAATGCAATATTGTGATGTTATAGTGCAGTATAGTGATGTCATAATGCAATATTGTGATGTTACAGGGCAATATTGTGATGTCATAATGCAATATTATGATGTTACAGTGCAATATTGTGATGTCATAATGCAATATTATGATGTTATAGTGCAGTATAGTGATGTCAGAATGCAATATTGTGATGTTACAGTGCAATATTGTGATGTCATAATGCAATATTATGATGTTATAGTGCAGTATAGTGATGTCAGAATGCAATATTGTGATGTTATAGTGCAGTATAGTGATGTCATAATGCAATATTGTGATGTTACAGTGCAATATTGTGACGCCAGAATGCAATATTGTGATGTTACCGTGCAATATTGGGATGTCATAATGCAATATTATGATGTTATAGTGCAGTATAGTGATGTCAGAATGCAATATTGTGATGTAATAGTGCAGTATAGTGATGTCAGAATGCAATATTGTGATGTTATAGTACAATATTGTGATATAAGAATGCATCTTTATGATGTTATAGTGCAGTATAGTGATGTCATAATGCAATATTGTGATGTTACAGTGCAATATTGTGATATCATAATGCAATATGATGATGTTATAGTGCAGTATAGTGATGTCATAATGCAATATTGTGATGTTACAGTACAATATTGTGATATCAGAATGCATCTTTATGATGTTATAGTGCAGTATAGTGATGTCATAATGCAATATTCTGATGTTACAGTGCAATATTGTGATGTCATAATGCAATATTATGATGTTATAGTGCAGTGTAGTGATGACAGAATGCAATATTGTGATGTTACAGTGCAATATTGTGATGTCATAACGCAATATTATGATGTTATAGTGCAGTATAGTGATGTCAGAATGCAATATTGTGATGTTACAGTGCAATATTGTGATGTCATAATGCAATATTATGATGTTATAGTGCAGTATAGTGATGTCAGAATGCAATATTGTGATGTCACAGTGCAATATTGTGATGTCATAATGCAATATTATGATGTTATAGTGCAGTATAGTGATATCATAATGCAATATTGTGATGTTACAGTGCAATATTGTGATGTCATAATGCAATATTATGATGTTATAGTGCAGTATAGTGATGTCATAATGCAATATTGTGATGTTACAGTGCAATATTGTGATGTCATAATGCAATATTAAGATGTTACAGTGCAGTATAGTGATGTCAGAATGCAATATTGTGATGTTATAGTGCAGTATAGTGATGTCATAATGCAATATTGTGATGTTACAGGGCAATATTTTGATGTCATAATGCAATATTATGATGTTATAGTGCAGTATAGTGATTACACAATGCAATATTGTGATGTTACAGGACAATATTGTGATATCAGAATGCATCTTTATAATGTTATAGTGCAGTATAGTGATGTCATAATGCAATGTTGTGATGTTACAGTGCAATATTGTGATGTCACAATGCAATATTATGATGTTATAGTGCAGTATAGTGATGTCAGAATGCAATATTGTGATGTTAGAGTGCAATATTGTGATGTCATAATGCAATATTATGTTATAGTGCAGTACAGTGATGTCAGAATGCAATATTATGATGTTACAGTGCAATATTGTGATGTCATAATGCAATATTATGATGTTATAGTGCAGTATAGTGATTACACAATGCAATATTGTGATGTTACAGTACAATATTGTGATATCAGAATGCATCTTTATGATGTTATAGTGCAGCATAGTGATGTCATAATGCAATATTGTGATGTTACAGTGCAATATTGTGATGTCATAATGCAATATTATGATGTTATAGTGCAGTATAGTGATGTCAGAATGCAATATTGTGATGTTATAGTGCAGTATAGTGATGTCATAATGCAATATTGTGATGTTACAGTGCAATATTGTGATGTCATAATGCAATATTATGATGTTATAGTGCAGTACAGTCATGTCATAATGCAATATTGTGATGTTACAGTACAATATTGTAATATCAGATTGCATCTTTATGATGTTATAGTGCAGTATAGTGATGTCATAATGCAATGTTGTGATGTTACAGTGCAATATTGTGATGTCACAATGCAATATTATGATGTTATAGTGCAGTATAGTGATGTCAGAATGCAATATTGTGATGTTACAGTGAAATATTGTGATGTCATAATGCAATATTATGTTATAGTGCAGTACAGTGATGTCAGAATGCAATATTATGATGTTACAGTGCAATATTGTGATGTCGTAATGCAATATTATGATGTTATAGTGCAGTATAGTGATGTCATAATGCAATATTGTGATGTTAGAGTGCAATATTGTGATGTCATAATGCAATATTATGTTATAGTGCAGTACAGTGATGTCAGAATGCAATATTATGATGATACAGTGCAATATTGTGATGTCATAATGCAATATTATGATGTTATAGCGCAGTATAGTGATGTCATAATGCAATATTGTGATGTTACAGTGCAGTATAGTGATGTCAGAATGCAATGTTGTGATGTTATAGTGCAGTACAGTGATGTCAGAATGCAATATTGTGATGTTACAGTGCAATATTGTGATGTCATAATGCAATATTATGATGTTATAGTGCAGTATAGTGATGTCAGAATGCAATATTGTGATGTTATAGTGCAGTATAGTGATGTCATAATGCAATACTGTGATGATACAGTGCAATATTGTGATGTCATAATGCAATATTATGATGTTATAGTGCAGTATAGTGATGTCAGAATGCAATATTGTGATGTTAGAGTGCAATATTGTGATGTCATAATGCAATATAATATTATAGTGCAGTATAGTGATGTCATAATGCAATATTATGATGTTACAGTGCAATATTGTGATGTCATAATGCAATATTATGATGTTATAGTGCAGTATAGTGATGTCAGAATGCAATATTGTGATGTTACAGTGCAATATTGTGATGTCATAATGCAATATTATGATGTTATAGTGCAGTATAGTGATGTCAGAATGCAATATTGTGATGTTATAGTGCAGTATAGTGATGTCATAATGCAATATTGTGATGTTACAGTGCAATATTGTGACGTCAGAATGCAATATTGTGATGTTACCGTGCAATATTGGGATGTCATAATGCAATATTATGATGTCATAGTGCAGTATAGTGATGTCAGAATGCAATATTGTGATGTAATAGTGCAGTATAGTGATGTCAGAATGCAATATTGTGATGTTATAGTACAATATTGTGATATCAGAATGCATCTTTATGATGTTATAGTGCAGTATAGTGATGGCATAATGCAATATTGTGATGTTACAGTGCAATATTGTGATATCATAATGCAATATGATGATGTTATAGTGCAGTATAGTGATGTCAGAATGCAATATTGTGATGTCACAGTGCAATATTGTGATGTCATAATGCAATATTATGATGTTATAGTGCAGTATAGTGATGTCAGAATGCAATATTGTGATGTTACAGTGCAATATTGTGATGTCATAATGCAATATTATGATGTTATAGTGCAGTATTGTGATGTCAGAATGCAATATTGTGATGTTACAGTGCAATATTGTGATGTCATAATGCAATATTATGATGTTATAGTGCAGTATAGTGATGTCAGAATGCAATATTGTGATGTTATAGTGCAGTATAGTGATGTCATAATGCAATGTTGTGATGTTACAGTGCAATATTGTGTTGTCATAATGCAATATTATGATGTTATAGTGCAGTATAGTGATGTCATAATGCAATATTGTGATGTTACATTACAATATTATGATATCAGAATGCATCTTTATGATGTTATAGTGCAGTATAGTGATGTCATAATGCAATGTTGTGATGTTACAGTGCAATATTGTGATGTCACAATGCAATATTATGATGTTATAGTGCAGTATAGTGATGTCAGAATGCAATATTGTGATGTTAGAGTGCAACACTGTGATGTCATAATGCAATATTATGTTATAGTGCAGTACAGTGATGTCAGAATGCAATATTGTGATGTTACAGTGCAATATTACGATGTCATAATGCAATATTATGATGTTATAGTGCAGTATAGTGATGTCATAATGCAATATTGTGATGTTACAGTACAATATTGTGATATCAGAATGCATCTTTATGATGTTATAGTGCAGTATAGTGATGTCATAATGCAATGTTGTGATGTTACAGTGCAATATTGTGATGTCATAATGCAATATTATGTTATAGTGGAGTACAGTGATGTCAGAATGCAATATTATGATGTTACAGTGCAATATTGTGATGTCATAATGCAATATTATGATGTTATAGTGCAGTATAGTGATGTCAGAATGCAATATTGTGATGTTACAGTGCAATATTGTGATGTCATAATGCAATATTATGATGTTATAGTGCAGTATAGTGATGTCAGAATGCAAAATTGTGATGTTACAGTGCAATATTGTGATGTTATAATGCAATATTATGATGTTATAGTGCAGTATAGTGATGTCATAATGCAATATTGTGATGTTACAGTGCAATATTGTGATGTCATAATGCAATATTAAGATGTTACAGTGCAGTATAGTGATGTCAGAATGCAATATTGTGATGTTATAGTGCAGTATAGTGATGTCATAATGCAATATTGTGATGTTACAGGGCAATATTTTGATGTCATAATGCAATATTATGATGTTATAGTGCAGTATAGTGATTACACAATGCAATATTGTGATGTTACAGGACAATATTGTGATATCAGAATGCATCTTTATAATGTTATAGTGCAGTATAGTGATGTCATAATGCAATGTTGTGATGTTACAGTGCAATATTGTGATGTCACAATGCAATATTATGATGTTATAGTGCAGTATAGTGATGTCAGAATGCAATATTGTGATGTTAGAGTGCAATATTGTGATGTCATAATGCAATATTATGTTATAGTGCAGTACAGTGATGTCAGAATGCAATATTATGATGTTACAGTGCAATATTGTGATGTCATAATGCAATATTATGATGTTATAGTGCAGTATAGTGATTACACAATGCAATATTGTGATGTTACAGTACAATATTGTGATATCAGAATGCATCTTTATGATGTTATAGTGCAGCATAGTGATGTCATAATGCAATATTGTGATGTTACAGTGCAATATTGTGATGTCATAATGCAATATTATGATGTTATAGTGCAGTATAGTGATGTCAGAATGCAATATTGTGATGTTATAGTGCAGTATAGTGATGTCATAATGCAATATTGTGATGTTACAGTGCAATATTGTGATGTCATAATGCAATATTATGATGTTATAGTGCAGTACAGTCATGTCATAATGCAATATTGTGATGTTACAGTACAATATTGTAATATCAGATTGCATCTTTATGATGTTATAGTGCAGTATAGTGATGTCATAATGCAATGTTGTGATGTTACAGTGCAATATTGTGATGTCACAATGCAATATTATGATGTTATAGTGCAGTATAGTGATGTCAGAATGCAATATTGTGATGTTACAGTGAAATATTGTGATGTCATAATGCAATATTATGTTATAGTGCAGTACAGTGATGTCAGAATGCAATATTATGATGTTACAGTGCAATATTGTGATGTCGTAATGCAATATTATGATGTTATAGTGCAGTATAGTGATGTCATAATGCAATATTGTGATGTTAGAGTGCAATATTGTGATGTCATAATGCAATATTATGTTATAGTGCAGTACAGTGATGTCAGAATGCAATATTGTGATGTTACAGTGCAATATTGTGATGTCATAATGCAATATTATGATGTTATAGTGCAGTATTGTGATGTCAGAATGCAATATTGTGATGTTACAGTGCAATATTGTGATGTCATAATGCAATATTATGATGTTATAGTGCAGTATAGTGATGTCAGAATGCAATATTGTGATGTTATAGTGCAGTATAGTGATGTCATAATGCAATATTGTGATGTTACAGTGCAATATTGTGTTGTCATAATGCAATATTATGATGTTATAGTGCAGTATAGTGATGTCATAATGCAATATTGTGATGTTACATTACAATATTATGATATCAGAATGCATCTTTATGATGTTATAGTGCAGTATAGTGATGTCATAATGCAATGTTGTGATGTTACAGTGCAAGATTGTGATGTCACAATGCAATATTATGATGTTATAGTGCAGTATAGTGATGTCAGAATGCAATATTGTGATGTTAGAGTGCAACACTGTGATGTCATAATGCAATATTATGTTATAGTGCAGTACAGTGATGTCAGAATGCAATATTGTGATGTTACAGTGCAATATTGCGATGTCATAATGCAATATTATGATGTTATAGTGCAGTATAGTGATGTCATAATGCAATATTGTGATGTTACAGTACAATATTGTGATATCAGAATGCATCTTTATGATGTTATAGTGCAGTATAGTGATGTCATAATGCAATGTTGTGATGTTACAGTGCAATTTTGTGATGTCATAATGCAATATTATGTTATAGTGGAGTACAGTGATGTCAGAATGCAATATTATGATGTTACAGTGCAATATTGTGATGTCATAATGCAATATTATGAGGTTATAGTGCAGTATAGTGATGTCAGAATGCAATATTGTGATGTTACAGTGCAATATTGTGATGTCATAATGCAGTATTATGATGTTATAGTGCAGTATAATGATGTCAGAATGCAAAATTGTGATGTTACAGTGCAATATTGTGATGTTATAATGCAATATTATGATGTTATAGTGCAGTATAGTGATGTCATAATGCAATATTGTGATGTTACAGTGCAATATTGTGATGTCATAATGCAATATTAAGATGTTATAGTGCAGTATAGTGATGTCAGAATGCAATATTGTGATGTTATAGTGCAGTATAGTGATGTCATAATGCAATATTGTGATGTTACAGGGCAATATTGTGATGTCATAATGCAATATTATGATGTTACAGTGCAATATTGTGATGTCATAATGCAATATTATGATGTTATAGTGCAGTATAGTGATGTCAGAATGCAATATTGTGATGTTACAGTGCAATATTGTGATGTCATAATGCAATATTATGATGTTATAGTGCAGTATAGTGATGTCAGAATGCAATATTGTGATGTTATAGTGCAGTATAGTGATGTCATAATGCAATATTGTGATGTTACAGTGCAATATTGTGACGCCAGAATGCAATATTGTGATGTTACCGTGCAATATTGGGATGTCATAATGCAATATTATGATGTTATAGTGCAGTATAGTGATGTCAGAATGCAATATTGTGATGTAATAGTGCAGTATAGTGATGTCAGAATGCAATATTGTGATGTTATAGTACAATATTGTGATATAAGAATGCATCTTTATGATGTTATAGTGCAGTATAGTGATGTCATAATGCAATATTGTGATGTTACAGTGCAATATTGTGATATCATAATGCAATATGATGATGTTATAGTGCAGTATAGTGATGTCATAATGCAATATTGTGATGTTACAGTACAATATTGTGATATCAGAATGCATCTTTATGATGTTATAGTGCAGTATAGTGATGTCATAATGCAATATTCTGATGTTACAGTGCAATATTGTGATGTCATAATGCAATATTATGATGTTATAGTGCAGTGTAGTGATGACAGAATGCAATATTGTGATGTTACAGTGCAATATTGTGATGTCATAACGCAATATTATGATGTTATAGTGCAGTATAGTGATGTCAGAATGCAATATTGTGATGTTACAGTGCAATATTGTGATGTCATAATGCAATATTATGATGTTATAGTGCAGTATAGTGATGTCAGAATGCAATATTGTGATGTCACAGTGCAATATTGTGATGTCATAATGCAATATTATGATGTTATAGTGCAGTATAGTGATATCATAATGCAATATTGTGATGTTACAGTGCAATATTGTGATGTCATAATGCAATATTATGATGTTATAGTGCAGTATAGTGATGTCAGAATGCAATATTGTGATGTTATAGTGCAGTATAGTGATGTCATAATGCAATATTGTGATGTTACAGTGCAATATTGTGATGTCATAATGCAATATTATGATGTTATTGTGCAGTATAGTGATGTCATAATGCAATATTGTGATGTTATAGTGCAGTATAGTGATGTCATAATGCAATATTGTGATGTAGCAGTGCAATATTTTGATGTCATAATGCAATATTATGATGTTATAGTGCAGTATAGTGATGTCATAATTCAATATTGTGATGTTACAGTGCAGTATAGTGATGTCAGAATGCAATATTGTGATGTTATAGTGCAGTATAGTGATGTCATAATGCAATATTGTGATGTCACAGTGCAATATTGTGATGTCATAATGCAATATTATGATGTTATAGTGCAGTATAGTGATGTCATAATGCAATATTGTGATGTTACAGTACAATATTGTGATATAAGAATGCATCTTTATGATGTTACAGTGCAGTATAGTGATGTCATAATACAATGTTGTGATGTTACAGTGCAATATTGTGATGTCACAATGCAATATTATGATGTTATAGTGCAGCATAGTGATGTCAGAATGCAATACTGTGATGTTACAGTGCAATATTATGATGTCATAATGCAATATTATGATGGTATAGTGCAGTACAGTGATGTCAGAATGCAATATTGTGATGTTAGAGTGCAATATTGTGATGTCATAATGCAATATTATGATGTTATAGTGCAGTATAGTGATGTCAGAATGCAATATTGTGATGTTACAGTGCAATATTGTGATGTCATAATGCAATATTATGATGTTATAGTGCAGTACAGTGATGTCAGAATGCAATATTATGATGTTACAGTGCAATATTGTGATGTCATAATGCAATATTATGATGTTATAGTGCAGTATAGTGATGTCATAATGCAATATTGTGATGTAACCGTGCAATATTGTGATGTCATAATGCAATATTATGATGTTATAGTGCAGTATAGTGATGTCAGAATGCAATATTGTGATGTTATATTGCAGTATAGTGATGTCATAATTCAATATTGTGATGTTACAGTGCAATATTGTGATGTCATAATGCAATATTATGATGTTATAGTGCAGTATAGTGATGTCAGAATGCAATATTGTGATGTTACAGTGCAATATTGTGATGTCATAATGCAATATTATGATGTTATAGTGCAGTATAGTGATGTCAGAATGCAATATTGTGATGTTACAGTGCAATATTGTGATGTCATAATGCAATATTATGATGTTATAGTGCAGTATAGTGATGTCAGAATGCAATATTGTGATGTTACAGTGCAATATTGTGATGTCATAATGCAATATTATGATGTTATAGTGCAGTATAGTGATGTCAGAATGCAATATTGTGATGTTATAGTGCAGTATAGTGATGTCATAATGCAATATTGTGATGTCACAGTGCAATATTGTGTTGTCATAATGCAATATTATGATGTTATAGTGCAGTATAGTGATGTCATAATGCAATATTGTGATGTTACAGTACAATATTATGATATCAGAATGCATTTTTATGATGTTATAGTGCAGTATAGTGATGTCATAATGCAATGTTGTGATGTTACAGTGCAATATTGTGATGTCACAATGCAATATTATGATGTTGTAGTGCAGTATAGTGATGTCAGAATGCAATATTGTGATGTTAGAGTGCAACACTGTGACGTCATAATGCAATATTATGTTATAGTGCAGTACAGTGATGTCAGAATGCAATATTGTGATGTTACAGTGCAATATTGTGATGTCATAATGCAATATTATGATGTTATAGTGCAGTATAGTGATGTCATAATTCAATATTGTGATGTTACAGTGCAATATTGTGTTGTCATAATGCAATATTATGATGTTATAGTGCAGTATAGTGATGTCATAATGCAATACTGTGATGTTACAGTGCAATATTGTGATGTCATAATGCAATATTATGATGTTATAGTGCAGTATAGTGATGTCAGAATGCAATATTGTGATGTTATAGTGCAGTATAGTGATGTCATAATGCAATATTGTGATGTTACAGTGCAATATTGTGTTGTCATAATGCAATATTATGATGTTATAGTGCAGTATAGTGATGTCATAATGCAATACTGTGATGTTACAGTGCAATATTGTGATGTCATAATGCAATATTATGATGATATAGTGCATATAGTGATGTCATAATGCAATACTCTGATGTTACAGTGCAATATTGTGATGTCATAATGCAATATTATGATGTTATAGTGCAGTATAGTGATGTCATAATGCAATACTGTGATGTTACAGTGCAATATTGTGATGTCATAATGCAATATTATGATGTTATAGTGCCGTATAGTGATGTCATAATGCAATTTTGTGATGTTACAGTGCAATATTGTGATATCAGAATGCATCTTTATGATGTTATAGTGCAGTATAGTGATGTCATAATGCAATATTGTGATGTAGCAGTGCAATATTTTGATGTCATAATGCAATATTATGTTATAGTGCAGTACAGTGATGTCAGAATGCAATATTATGATGTTACAGTGCAATATTGTGATGTCATAATGCAATATTATGATGTTATAGTGCAGTATAGTGATGTCATAATGCAATATTGTGATGTTAGAGTGCAATATTGTGATGTCATAATGCAATATTATGTTATAGTGCAGTACAGTGATGTCAGAATGCAATATTATGATGATACAGTGCAATATTGTGATGTCATAATGCAATATTATGATGTTATAGTGCAGTATAGTGATGTCATAATGCAATATTGTGATGTTACAGTGCAGTATAGTGATGTCAGAATGCAATATTGTGATGTTATAGTGCAGTATAGTGATGTCATAATGCAATATTGTGATGTCACAGTGCAATATTGTGATGTCATAATGCAATATTATGATGTTATAGTGCAGTATAGTGATGTCATAATGCAATATTGTGATGTTACAGTACAATATTGTGATATAAGAATGCATCTTTATGATGTTACAGTGCAGTATAGTGATGTCATAATACAATGTTGTGATGTTACAGTGCAATATTGTGATGTCACAATGCAATATTATGATGTTATAGTGCAGCATAGTGATGTCAGAATGCAATACTGTGATGTTACAGTGCAATATTATGATGTCATAATGCAATATTATGATGGTATAATGCAGTACAGTGATGTCAGAATGCAATATTGTGATGTTAGAGTGCAATATTGTGATGTCATAATGCAATATTATGATGTTATAGTGCAGTATAGTGATGTCAGAATGCAATATTGTGATGTTACAGTGCAATATTGTGATGTCATAATGCAATATTATGATGTTATAGTGCAGTACAGTGATGTCAGAATGCAATATTATGATGTTACAGTGCAATATTGTGATGTCATAATGCAATATTATGATGTTATAGTGCAGTATAGTGATGTCATAATGCAATATTGTGATGTAACCGTGCAATATTGTGATGTCATAATGCAATATTATGATGTTATAGTGCAGTATAGTGATGTCAGAATGCAATATTGTGATGTTATATTGCAGTATAGTGATGTCATAATTCAATATTGTGATGTTACAGTGCAATATTGTGATGTCATAATGCAATATTATGATGTTA
This sequence comes from Peromyscus californicus insignis, assembly GCF_007827085.1. Taxonomy (NCBI): domain Eukaryota; kingdom Metazoa; phylum Chordata; class Mammalia; order Rodentia; family Cricetidae; genus Peromyscus; species Peromyscus californicus. Next base: position 45,627,560 of record NW_026294540.1, read on the forward strand.
TAGTGCAGTATAGTGATGTAAGAATGCAATATTGTGATGTTACAGTGCAATATTGTGATGTCATAATGCAATATTATGATGTTATAGTGCAGTATAGTGATGTCAGAATGCAATATTGTGATGTTACAGTGCAATATTGTGATGTCATAATGCAATATTAAGATGTTATAGTGCAGTATAGTGATGTCAGAATGCAATATTGTGATGTTACAGTGCAATATTGTGATGTCATAATGCAATATTATGATGTTATAGTGCAGTATAGTGATGTCAGAATGCAATATTGTGATGTTATAGTGCAGTATAGTGATGTCATAATGCAATATTGTGATGTTACAGGGCAATATTGTGTTGTCATAATGCAATATTATGATGTTATAGTGCAGTATAGTGATGTCATAATGCAATATTGTGATGTTACAGTACAATATTATGATATCAGAATGCATTTTTATGATGTTATAGTGCAGTATAGTGATGTCATAATGCAATGTTGTGATGTTACAGTGCAATATTGTGATGTCACAATGCAATATTATGATGTTGTAGTGCAGTATAGTGATGTCAGAATGCAATATTGTGATGTTAGAGTTCAACACTGTGACGTCATAATGCAATATTATGTTATAGTGCAGTACAGTGATGTCAGAATGCAATATTATGATGTTACAGTGCAATATTGTGATGTCATAATGCAATATTATGATGTTATAGTGCAGTATAGTGATGTCATAATGCAATATTGTGATGTTAGAGTGCAATATTGTGATGTCATAATGCAATATTATGTTATAGTGCAGTACAGTGATGTCAGAATGCAATATTATGATGATACAGTGCAATATTGTGATGTCATAATGCAATATTATGATGTTATAGTGCAGTATAGTGATGTCATAATGCAATATTGTGATGTTAGAGTGCAACACTGTGACGTCATAATGCAATATTATGTTATAGTGCAGTACAGTGATGTCAGAATGCAATATTATGATGTTACAGTGCAATATTGTGATGTCATAATGCAATATTATGATGTTATAGTGCAGTATAGTGATGTCATAATGCAATATTGTGATGTTAGAGTGCAATATTGTGATGTCATAATGCAATATTATGTTATAGTGCAGTACAGTGATGTCAGAATGCAATATTATGATGATACAGTGCAATATTGTGATGTCATAATGCAATATTATGATGTTATAGTGCAGTATAGTGATGTCATAATGCAATATTGTGATGTTACAGTGCAGTATAGTGATGTCAGAATGCAATATTGTGATGTTATAGTGCAGTATAGTGATGTCATAATGCAATATTGTGATGTCACAGTGCAATATTGTGATATCATAATGCAATATTATGATGTTATAGTGCAGTATAGTGATGTCATAATGCAATATTGTGATGTTACAGTACAATATTGTGATATAAGAATGCATCTTTATGATGTTACAGTGCAGTATAGTGATGTCATAATGCAATGTTGTGATGTTACAGTGCAATATTGTGATGTCACAATGCAATATTATGATGTTATAGTGCAGCATAGTGATGTCAGAATGCAATACTGTGGTGTTACAGTGCAATATTGTGATGTCATAATGCAATATTATGATGTTATAGTGCAGTACAGTGATGTCAGAATGCAATATTGTGATGTTAGAGTGCAATATTGTGATGTCATAATGCAATATTATGATGTTATAGTGCAGTACAGTGATGTCAGAATGCAATATTGTGATGTTACAGTGCAATATTGTGATGTCATAATGCAATATTATGATGTTATAGTGCAGTACAGTGATGTCAGAATGCAATCTTATGATGTTACAGTGCAATATTGTGATGTCATAATGCAATATTATGATGTTATAGTGCAGTATAGTGATGTCATAATGCAATATTGTGATGTTACCGTGCAATATTGTGATGTCATAATGCAATATTATGATGTTATAGTGCAGTATAGTGATGTCAGAATGCAATATTGTGATGTTATATTGCAGTATAGTGATGTCATAATGCAATATTGTGATGTTACAGTGCAATATTGTGATGTCATAATGCAATATTATGATGTTATAGTGCAGTATAGTGATGTCAGAATGCAATATTGTGATGTTAGAGTGCAATATTGTGATGTCATAATGCAATATAATATTATAGTGCAGTATAGTGATGTCAGAATGCAATATTATGATGTTACAGTGCAATATTGTGATGTCATAATGCAATATTATGATGTTATAGTGCAGTATAGTGATGTCAGAATGCAATATTGTGATGTTACAGTGCAATATTGTGATGTCATAATGCAATATTATGATGTTATAGTGCAGTATAGTGATGTCAGAATGCAATATTGTGATGTTACAGTGCAATATTGTGATGTCATAATGCAATATTATGATGTTATAGTGCAGTATAGTGATGTCAGAATGCAATATTGTGATGTTACAGTGCAATATTGTGATGTCATAATGCAATATTATGATGTTATAGTGCAGTACAGTGATGTCAGAATGCAATATTGTGATGTTATAGTGCAGTATAGTGATGTCATAATGCAATATTGTGATGTTACAGTGCAATATTGTGTTGTCATAATGCAATATTATGATGTTATAGTGCAGTATAGTGATGTCATAATGCAATATTGTGATGTTACAGTACAATATTATGATATCAGAATGCATTTTTATGATGTTATAGTGCAGTATAGTGATGTCACAATGCAATGTTGTGATGTTACAGTGCAATATTGTGATGTCACAATGCAATATTATGATGTTATAGTGCAGTATAGTGATGTCAGAATGCAATATTGTGATGTTAGAGTGCAACACTGTGACGTCATAATGCAATATTATGTTATAGTGCAGTACAGTGATGTCAGAATGCAATATTATGATGATACAGTGCAATATTGTGATGTCATAATGCAATATTATGATGTTATAGTGCAGTACAGTGATGTCATAATGCAATATTGTGATGTTACAGTGCAGTATAGTGATGTCAGAATGCAATATTGTGATGTTATAGTGCAGTATAGTGATGTCATAATGCAATATTGTGATGTCACAGTGCAATATTGTGATATCATAATGCAATATTATGATGTTATAGTGCAGTATAGTGATGTCATAATGCAATATTGTGATGTTACAGTACAATATTGTGATATAAGAATGCATCTTTATGATGTTACAGTGCAGTATAGTGATGTCATAATGCAATGTTGTGATGTTACAGTGCAATATTGTGATGTCACAATGCAATATTATGATGTTATAGTGCAGCATAGTGATGTCAGAATGCAATACTGTGATGTTACAGTGCAATATTGTGATGTCATAATGCAATATTATGATGTTATAGTGCAGTACAGTGATGTCAGAATGCAATATTGTGATGTTAGAGTGCAATATTGTGATGTCATAATGCAATATTATGATGTTATAGTGCAGTACAGTGATGTCAGAATGCAATATTGTGATGTTACAGTGCAATATTGTGATGTCATAATGCAATATTATGATGTTATAGTGCAGTACAGTGATGTCAGAATGCAATATTATGATGTTACAGTGCAATATTGTGATGTCATAATGCAATATTATGATGTTATAGTGCAGTATAGTGATGTCATAATGCAATATTGTGATGTTACCGTGCAATATTGTGATGTCATAATGCAATATTATGATGTTATAGTGCAGTATAGTGATGTCAGAATGCAATATTGTGATGTTATATTGCAGTATAGTGATGTCATAATGCAATATTGTGATGTTACAGTGCAATATTGTGATGTCATAATGCAATATTATGATGTTATAGTGCAGTATAGTGATGTCAGAATGCAATATTGTGATGTTAGAGTGCAATATTGTGATGTCGTAATGCAATATAATATTATAGTGCAGTATAGTGATGTCAGAATGCAATATTATGATGTTACAGTGCAATATTGTGATGTCATAATGCAATATTATGATGTTATAGTGCAGTATAGTGATGTCAGAATGCAATATTGTGATGTTACAGTGCAATATTGTGATGTCATAATGCAATATTATGATGTTATAGTGCAGTATAGTGATGTCAGAATGCAATATTGTGATGTTACAGTGCAATATTGTGATGTCATAATGCAATATTATGATGTTATAGTGCAGTATAGTGATGTCAGAATGCAATATTGTGATGTTACAGTGCAATATTGTGATGTCATAATGCAATATTATGATGTTATAGTGCAGTACAGTGATGTCAGAATGCAATATTGTGATGTTATAGTGCAGTATAGTGATGTCATAATGCAATATTGTGATGTTACAGTGCAATATTGTGTTGTCATAGTGCAATATTATGATGTTATAGTGCAGTATAGTGATGTCATAATGCAATATTGTGATGTTACAGTACAATATTATGATATCAGAATGCATTTTTATGATGTTATAGTGCAGTATAGTGATGTCACAATGCAATGTTGTGATGTTACAGTGCAATATTGTGATGTCACAATGCAATATTATGATGTTATAGTGCAGTATAGTGATGTCAGAATGCAATATTGTGATGTTAGAGTGCAACACTGTGACGTCATAATGCAATATTATGTTATAGTGCAGTACAGTGATGTCAGAATGCAATATTGTGATGTTACAGTGCAGTATAGTGATGTCATAATGCAATATTGTGATGTTACAGGGCAATATTTTGATGTCATAATGCAATATTATGCTGTTATAGTGCAGTATAGTGATTACATAATGCAATATTGTGATGTTACAGGACAATATTGTGATATCAGAATGCATCTTTATAATGTTATAGTGCAGTATAGTGATGTCATAATGCAATGTTGTGATGTTACAGTGCAATATTGTGATGTCACAATGCAATATTATGATGTTATAGTGCAGTATAGTGATGTCAGAATGCAATATTGTGATGTTAGAGTGCAATATTGTGATGTCATAATTCAATATTATGTTATAGTGCAGTACAGTGATGTCAGAATGCAATATTATGATGTTACAGTGCAATATTGTGATGTCATAATGCAATATTATTATGTTATAGTGCAGTATAGTGATGTCATAATGCAATATTGTGATGTTACAGTGCAATATTGTGATGTCATAATGCAATATTATGATGTTATAGTGCAGTATAGTGATGTCAGAATGCAATATTGTGATGTTATAGTGCAGTATAGTGATGTCATAATGCAATATTATGATGTTACAGTGCAATATTGTGATGTCATAATGCAATATTATGATGTTATAGTGCAGTATAGTGATGTCAGAATGCAATATTGTGATGTTAGAGTGCAATATTGTGATGTCATAATGCAATATAATATTATAGTGCAGTATAGTGATGTCAGAATGCAATATTATGATGTTACAGTGCAATATTGTGATGTCATAATGCAATATTATGATGTTATAGTGCAGTATAGTGATGTCAGAATGCAATATTGTGATGTTACAGTGCAATATTGTGATGTCATAATGCAATATTATGATGTTATAGTGCAGTATCGTGATGTCAGAATGCAATATTGTGATGTTATAGTGCAGTATAGTGATGTCATAATGCAATATTGTGATGTTACAGGGCAATATTTTGATGTCATAATGCAATATTATGATGTTATAGTGCAGTATAGTGATTACATAATGCAATATTGTGATGTTGCAGGACAATATTGTGATATCAGAATGCATCTTTATAATGTTATAGTGCAGTATAGTGATGTCATAATGCAATGTTGTGATGTTACAGTGCAATATTGTGATGTCACAATGCAATATTATGATGTTATAGTGCAGTTTAGTGATGTCAGAATGCAATATTGTGATGTTAGAGTGCAATATTGTGATGTCATAATGCAATATTATGTTAAAGTGCAGTACAATGATGTCAGAATGCAATATTATGATGTTACAGTGCAATATTGTGATGTCATAATGCAATATTATGATGTTATAGTGCAGTATAGTGATGTCATAATGCAATATTGTGATGTTACAGTGCAATATTGTGATGTCATAATGCAATATTATGATGTTATAGTGCAGTATAGTGATGTCAGAATGCAATATTGTGATGTTGTAGTGCAGTATAGTGATGTCATAATGCAATATTATGATGTTACAGTGCAATATTGTGATGTCATAATGCAATATTATGATGTTATAGTGCAGTATAGTGATGTCAGAATGCAATATTGTGATGTTAGAGTGCAATATTGTGATGTCATAATGCAATATAATATTATAGTGCAGTATAGTGATGTCATAATGCAATATTATGATGTTATAGTGCAGTATAATGATGTCAGAATGCAATATTGTGATGTTACAGTGCAATATTGTGATGTCATAATGCAATATTATGATGTTATAGTGCAGTGTAGAGATGTCAGAATGCAATATTGTGATGTTACAGTGCAATATTGTGATGTCATAATGCAATATTATGATGTTATAGTGCAGTATAGTGATGTCAGAATGCAATATTGTGATGTTATAGTGCAGTATAGTGATGTCATAATGCAATATTGTGATGTTACAGTGCAATATTGTGTTGTCATAATGCAATATTATGATGTTATAGTGCAGTATAGTGATGTCATAATGCAATATTGTGATGTTACAGTACAATATTATGATATCAGAATGCATCTTTATGATGTTATAGTGCAGTATAGTGATGTCATAATGCAATATTGTGATGTTACAGTGCAATATTGTGATGTCACAATGCAATATTATGATGTTATAGTGCAGTATAGTGATGTCAGAATGCAATATTGTGATGTTAGAGTGCAACACTGTGATGTCATAATGCAATATTATGTTATAGTGCAGTACAGTGATGTCAGAATGCAATATTGTGATGTTACAGTGCAATATTGTGATGTCATAATGCAATATTATGATGTTATAGTGCAGTATAGTGATGTCATAATGCAATATTGTGATGTTACAGTACAATATTGTGATATCAGAATGCATCTTTATGATGTTATAGTGCAGTATACTGATGTCATAATGCAATGTTGTGATGTTACAGTGCAATATTGTGATGTCACAATGCAATATTATGATGTTATAGTGCAGTATAGTGATGTCAGAATGCAATATTGTGATGTTAGAGTGCAATATTGTGATGTTATAATGCAATATTATGTTATAGTGCAGTACAGTGATGTCAGAATGCAATATGATGATGTTACAGTGCAATATTGTGATGTCATAATGCAATATTATGATGTTATAGTGCAGTATAGTGATGTCATAATGCAATATTGTGATGTTACAGTGCAATATTGTGATGTCATAATGCAATATTATGATGTTATAGTGCAGTATAGTGATGTCATAATGCAATATTGTGATGTTACAGTAGAATATTGGGATATCAGAATGCATCTTTATGATGTTATAGTGCAGTATAGTGATGTCAGAATGCAATATTGTGATGTTACAGTGCAATATTGTGATGTCATAATGCAATATTATGATGTTATAGTGCAGTATAGTGATGTCAGAATGCAATATTGTGATGTTATAGTGCAGTATAGTGATGTCATAATGCAATATTGTGATGTTACAGTGCAATATTGTGATGTCATAATGCAATATTATGATGTTATAGTGCAGTATAGTGATGTCATAATGCAATATTGTGATGTTACAGTACAATATTGTAATATCAGAATGCATCTTTATGATGTTATAGTGCAGTATAGTGATGTCATAAGGCAATGTTGTGATGTTACAGTGCAATATTGTGATGTCACAATGCAATATTATGATGTTATAGTGCAGTATAGTGATGTCAGAATGCAATATTGTGATGTTAGAGTGCAATATTGCGATGTCATAATGCAATATTATGTTATAGTGCAGTAAAGTGATGTCAGAATGCAATATTATGATGTTACAGTGCAATATTGTGATGACATAATGCAATATTATGACGTTATAGTGCAGTATAGTGATGTCATAATGCAATATTGTGATGTTAGAGTGCAATATTGTGATGTCATAATGCAATATTATGTTATAGTGCAGTACAGTGATGTCAAAATGCAATATTATGATGATACAGTGCAATATTGTGATGTCATAATGCAATATTATGATGTTATAGTGCAGTATAGTGATGTCATAATGCAATATTGTGATGTTACAGTGCAGTATAGTGATGTCAGAATGCAATATTGTGATGTTATAGTGCAGTATAGTGATGTCATAATGCAATATTGTGACGTTACAGTGTAATATTGTGATGTCATAATGCAATATTATGATGTTATAGTGCAGTATAGTGATGTCATAATGCAATATTGTGATTTTACAGTACAATATTGTGATATCAGAATGCATCTTTATGATGTTATAGTGCAGTATAGTGATGTCATAATGCAATGTTGTGATGTTACAGTGTAATATTGTGATGTCACAATGCAAAATTATGATGTTATAGTGCAGTATAGTGATGTCAGAATGCAATATTGTGATGTTAGAGTGCAATATTGTGATGTCATAATGTAATATTATGTTATAGTGCAGTACAGTGATGTCAGAATGCAATATTATGATGTTACAGTGCAATATTGTGATGTAAGAATGCAATATGATGATGTTATAGTGCAGTGTAGTGATGTCAGAATGCAATATTGTGATGTTACAGTGCAATATTGTGATGTCATAATGCAATATTATGATGTTATAGTGCAGTACAGTGATGTCAGAATGCAATATTATGATGTTACAGTGCAATATTGTGATGTCATAATGCAATATTATGATGTTATAGTGAAGTATAGTGATGTCATAATGCAATATTGTGATGTTACAGTGCAATATTGTGATGTCATAATGCAATATTATGATGTTATAGTGCAGTATAGTGATGTCAGAATGCAATATTTTGATGTCATAGTGCATTATAGTGATGTGAGAATGCAATATTGTGATGTTACAGTGCAATATTGTGATGTCATAATGCAATATTATGATGTTATAGTGCAGTATAGTGATGTCAGAATGCAATATTGTGATGTTAGAGTGCAATATTGTGATGTCATAATGCAATATAATACTATAGTGCAGTATAGTGATGTCAGAATGCAATATTATGATGTTACAGTGCAATATTGTGATGTCATAATGCAATATTATGATGTTATAGTGCAGTATAGTGATGTCAGAATGCAATATTGTGATGTTACAGTGCAATATTGTGATGCCATAATGCAATATTATGATGTTATAGTGCAGTATAGTGATGTCAGAATGCAATATTGTGATGTTACAGTGCAATATTGTGATGTCATAAAGCAATATTATGATGTTATAGTGCAGTATAGTGATGTCAGAATGCAATATTGTGATGTTACAGTGCAATATTGTGATGTCATAATGCAATATTATAATGTTATAGTGCAGTATAGTGATGTCAGAATGCAATATTGTGATGTTACAGTGCAATATTGTGATGTCATAATGCAATATTATGATGTTATAGTGCAGCATAGTGATGTCAGAATGCAATACTGTGATGTTATAGTGCAGTATAGTGATATCATAATGCAATATTGTGATGTTACAGTGCAATATTGTGTTGTCATAATGCAATATTATGATGTTATAGTGCAGTATAGTGATGTCATAATGCAATATTGTGATGTTACAGTACAATATTATGATATCAGAATGCATCTTTATGATGTTATAGTGCAGTATAGTGATGTCATAATGAAATGTTGTGAAGTTACAGTGCAATATTGTGATGTCACAATGCAATATTATGATGTTATAGTGCAGTATAGTGATGTCAGAATGCAATATTGTGATGTTAGAGTGCAACATTGTGATGTCATAATGCAATATTTTGTTATAGTGCAGTACAGTGATGTCAGAATGCAATATTTTGATGTTACAGTGCAATATTGTGATGTCATAATGCAATATTATGATGTTATAGTGCAGTATAGTGATGTCATAATGCAATATTTTGATGTTACAGTACAATATTGTGATATCAGAATGCATCTTTATGATGTTATAGTGCAGTATAGTGATGTCATAATGCAATGTTGTGATGTTACAGTGCAATATTGTGATGTCATAATGCAATATTATGTTATAGTGCAGTACAGTGATGTCAGAATGAAATATTATGATGTTACAGTGCAATATTGTGATGTCATAATGCAATATTATGATGATATAGTGCAGTATAGTGATGTCAGAATGCAATATTGTGATGTTACAGTGCAATATTGTGATGTCATAATGCAATATTATGATGTTATAGTGCAGTATAGTGATGTCAGAATGCAAAATTGTGATGTTACAGTGCAATATTGTGATGTTATAATGCAATATTATGATGTTATAGTGCAGTATAGTGATGTCATAATGCAATATTGTGATGTTACAGTGCAATATTGTGATGTCATAATGCAATATTATGATGTTATAGTGCAGTATCGTGATGTCAGAATGCAATATTGTGATGTTATAGTGCAGTATAGTGATGTCATAATGCAATATTGTGATGTTACAGGGCAATATTTTGATGTCATAATGCAATATTATGATGTTATAGTGCAGTATAGTGATTACATAATGCAATATTGTGATGTTGCAGGACAATATTGTGATATCAGAATGCATCTTTATAATGTTATAGTGCAGTATAGTGATGTCATAATGCAATGTTGTGATGTTACAGTGCAATATTGTGATGTCACAATGCAATATTATGATGTTATAGTGCAGTTTAGTGATGTCAGAATGCAATATTGTGATGTTAGAGTGCAATATTGTGATGTCATAATGCAATATTATGTTATAGTGCAGTACAGTGATGTCAGAATGCAATATTATGATGTTACAGTGCAATATTGTGATGTCATAATGCAATATTATGATGTTATAGTGCAGTATAGTGATGTCATAATGCAATATTGTGATGTTACAGTGCAATATTGTGATGTCATAATGCAATATTATGATGTTATAGTGCAGTATAGTGATGTCAGAATGCAATATTGTGATGTTATAGTGCAGTATAGTGATGTCATAATGCAATATTATGATGTTACAGTGCAATATTGTGATGTCATAATGCAATATTATGATGTTATAGTGCAGTATAGTGATGTCAGAATGCAATATTGTGATGTTACAGTGCAATATTGTGATGTCATAATGCAATATTATGATGTTATATTGCAGTATAGTGATGTCAGAATGCAATATTGTGATGTTACAGTGCAATATTGTGATGTCATAATGCAATATTATGATGTTATAGTGCAGTATAGTGATGTCAGAATGCAATATTGTGATGTTACAGTGCAATATTGTGATGTCATAATGCAATATTATGATGTTATAGTGCAGTATAGTGATGTCAGAATGCAATATTGTGATGTTACAGTGCAATATTGTGATGTCATATTGCAATATTATGATGTTATAGTGCAGTATAGTGATGTCAGAATGCAATATTGTGATGTTATAGTGCAGTATAGTGATGTCATAATGCAATATTGTGATGTTACAGTGCAATATTGTGTTGTCATAATGCAATATTATGATGTTATAGTGCAGTACAGTGATGTCATAATGCAATATTGTGATGTTACAGTACAATATTATGATATCAGAATGCATCTTTATGATGTTATAGTGCAGAATAGTGATGTCATAATGCAATATTGTGATGTTACAGTGCAATATTGTGATGTCACAATGCAGTATTATGATGTTATAGTGCAGTATAGTGATGTCAGAATGCAATATTGTGATGTTAGAGTGCAACACTGTGATGTCATAATGCAATATTATGTTATAGTGCAGTACAGTGATGTCAGAATGCAATATTGTGATGTTACAGTGCAATATTGTGATGTCATAATGCAATATTATGATGTTATAGTGCAGTATAGTGATGTCATAATGCAATATTGTGATGTTACAGTACAATATTGTGATATCAGAATGCATCTTTATGATGTTATAGTGCAGTATAGTGATGTCATAATGCAATGTTGTGATGTTACAGTGCAATATTGTGATGTCACAATGCAATATTATGATGTTATAGTGCAGTATAGTGATGTCAGAATGCAATATTGTGATGTTAGAGTGCAATATTGTGATGTTATAATGCAATATTATGTTATAGTGCAGTACAGTGATGTCAGAATGCAATATGATGATGTTACAGTGCAATATTGTGATGTCATAATGCAATATTATGATGTTATAGTGCAGTATAGTGATGTCATAATGCAATATTGTGATGTTACAGTGCAATATTGTGATGTCATAATGCAATATTATGATGTTATAGTGCAGTATAGTGATGTCATAATGCAATATTGTGATGTTACAGTAGAATATTGGGATATCAGAATGCATCTTTATGATGTTATAGTGCAGTATAGTGATGTCAGAATGCAATATTGTGATGTTACAGTGCAATATTGTGATGTCATAATGCAATATTATGATGTTATAGTGCAGTATAGTGATGTCAGAATGCAATATTGTGATGTTATAGGGCAATATAGTGATGTCATAATGCAATATTGTGATGTTACAGTGCAATATTGTGATGTCATAATGCAATATTATGATGTTATAGTGCAGTATAGTGATGTCATAATGCAATATTGTGATGTTACAGTACAATATTGTAATATCAGAATGCATCTTTATGATGTTATAGTGCAGTATAGTGATGTCATAAGGCAATGTTGTGATGTTACAGTGCAATATTGTGATGTCACAATGCAATATTATGATGTTATAGTGCAGTATAGTGATGTCAGAATGCAATATTGTGATGTTAGAGTGCAATATTGCGATGTCATAATGCAATATTATGTTATAGTGCAGTACAGTGATGTCAGAATGCAATATTATGATGTTACAGTGCAATATTGTGATGACATAATGCAATATTATGATGTTATAGTGCAGTATAGTGATGTCATAATGCAATATTGTGATGTTAGAGTGCAATATTGTGATGTCATAATGCAATATTATGTTATAGTGCAGTACAGTGATGTCAAAATGCAATATTATGATGATACAGTGCAATATTGTGATGTCATAATGCAATATTATGATGTTATAGTGCAGTATAGTGATGTCATAATGCAATATTGTGATGTTACAGTGCAGTATAGTGATGTCAGAATGCAATATTGTGATGTTATAGTGCAGTATAGTGATGTCATAATGCAATATTGTGACGTTACAGTGTAATATTTTGATGTCATAATGCAATATTATGATGTTATAGTGCAGTATAGTGATGTCATAATGCAATATTGTGATTTTACAGTACAATATTGTGATATCAGAATGCATCTTTATGATGTTATAGTGCAGTATAGTGATGTCATAATGCAATGTTGTGATGTTACAGTGTAATATTGTGATGTCACAATGCAAAATTATGATGTTATAGTGCAGTATAGTGATGTCAGAATGCAATATTGTGATGTTAGAGTGCAATATTGTGATGTCATAATGTAATATTATGTTATAGTGCAATACAGTGATGTCAGAATGCAATATTGTGATGTTACAGTGCAATATTGTGATGTAAGAATGCAATATGATGATGTTATAGTGCAGTGTAGTGATGTCAGAATGCAATATTGTGATGTTACAGTGCAATATTGTGATGTCATAATGCAATATTATGATGTTATAGTGCAGTACAGTGATGTCAGAATGCAATATTATGATGTTACAGTGCAATATTGTGATGTCATAATGCAATATTATGATGTTATAGTGCAGTATAGTGATGTCATAATGCAATATTGTGATGTTACAGTGCAATATTGTGATGTCATAATGCAATATTATGATGTTATAGTGCAGTATAGTGATGTCAGAATGCAATATTGTGATGTTATAGTGCAGTATAGTGATGTCAGAATGCAATATTGTGATGTTACAGTACAATATTATGATATCAGAATGCATCTTTATGATGTTATAGTGCAGTATAGTGATGTCATAATGAAATGTTGTGAAGTTACAGTGCAATATTGTGATGTCACAATGCAATATTATGATGTTATAGTGCAGTATAGTGATGTCAGAATGCAATATTGTGATGTTAGAGTGCAACATTGTGATGTCATAATGCAATATTTTGTTATAGTGCAGTACAGTGATGTCAGAATGCAATATTGTGATGTTACAGTGCAATATTGTGATGTCATAATGCAATATTATGATGTTATAGTGCAGTATAGTGATGACATAATGCAATATTGTGATGTTACAGTACAATATTGTGATATCAGAATGCATCTTTATGATGTTATAGTGCAGTATAGTGATGTCATAATGCAATATTGTGATGTTATAGTGCAGTATAGTGATGTCATAATGCAATATTGTGATGTTACAGGGCAATATTGTGATGTCATAATGCAATATTATGATGTTATAGTGCAGTATAGTGATTACATAATGCAATATTGTGATGTTACAGGACAATATTGTGATATCAGAATGCATCTTTATAATGTTATAGTGCAGTATAGTGATGTCATAATGCAATGTTGTGATGTTAGGGTGCAATATTGTGATGTCACAATGCAATATTATGATGTTATAGTGCAGTATAGTGATGTCAGAATGCAATATTGTGATGTTAGAGTGCAATATTGTGATGTCATAATGCAATATTATGTTATAGTGCAGTACAGTGATGTCAGAATGCAATATGATGATGTTACAGTGCAATATTGTGATGTCATAATGCAATATTATGACGTTATAGTGCAGTATAGTGATGTCATAATGCAATATTGTGATGTTACAGTGCAATATTGTGATGTCATAATGCAATATTATGATGTTATAATGCAGTATAGTGATGTCATAATGCAATATTGTGATGTTACAGTACAATATTGGGATATCAGAATGCATCTTTATGATGTTATAGTGCAGTATAGTGATGTCATAATGCAATATTGTGATGTTACAGTGCAATATTGTGATGTCATAATGCAATATTATGATGTTATAGTGCAGTATAGTGATGTCAGAATGCAATATTGTGATGTTATAGTGCAGTATAGTGATGTCATAATGCAATGTTGTGATGTTACAGTGCAATATTGTGATGTCATAATGCAATATTATGATGTTATAGTGCAGTATAGTGATGTCATAATGCAATATTGTGATGTTACAGTACAATATGGTGATATCAGAAAGCATCTTTATGATGTTATAGTGCAGTATAGTGATGTCATAATGCAATATTGTGATGTTACAGTGCAATATTGTGATGTCATAATGCAATATTATGATGTTATAGTGCAGTATAGTGATGTCATAATGCAATATTGTGATGTTACAGTACAATATTGTGATATCAGAATGCATCTTTATGATGTTATAGTGCAGTATAGTGATGTCATAATGCAATGTTGTGATGTTACAGTGCAATATTGTGATGTCACAATGCAATATTATGATGTTATAGTGCAGTATAGTGATGTCAGAATGCAATATTGTGATGTTAGAGTGCAATATTGTGATGTCATAATGCAATATTATGTTATAGTGCAGTACAGTGATGTCAGAATGCAATATTATGATGTTACAGTGCAATATTGTGATGTCATAATGCAATATTATGATGTTATAGTGCAGTATAGTGATGTCATAATGCAATATTGTGATGTTAGAGTGCAATATTGTGATGTCATAATGCAATATTATGTTATAGTGCAGTATAGTGATGTCAGAATGCAATATTATGATGTTACAGTGCAATATTGTGATGTCATAATGCAATATTATGATGTTATATTGCAGTATAGTGATGTCAGAATGCAATATTGTGATGTTACAGTGCAATATTGTGATGTCATAATGCAATATTATGATGTTATAGTGCAGTATAGTGATGTCAGAATGCAATATTGTGATGTTACAGTGCAATATTGTGATGTCATAATGCAATATTATGATGTTACAGTGCAGTATAGTGATGTCAGAATGCAAAATTGTGATGTTACAGTGCAATATTGTGATGTTATAATGCAATATTATGATGTTATAGTGCAGTATAGTGATGTCATAATGCAATATTGTGATGTTACAGTGCAATATTGTGATGTCATAATGCAATATTATGATGTTATAGTGCAGTATCGTGATGTCAGAATGCAATATTGTGATGTTATAGTGCAGTATAGTGATGTCATAATGCAATATTGTGATGTTACAGGGCAATATTGTGATGTCATAATGCAATATTATGATGTTATAGTGCAGTATAGTGATTACATAATGCAATATTGTGATGTTACAGGACAATATTGTGATATCAGAATGCATCTTTATAATGTTATAGTGCAGTATAGTGATGTCATAATGCAATGTTGTGATGTTAGGGTGCAATATTGTGATGTCACAATGCAATATTATGATGTTATAGTGCAGTATAGTGATGTCAGAATGCAATATTGTGATATTAGAGTGCAATATTGTGATGTCATAATGCAATATTATGTTATAGTGCAGTACAGTGATGTCAGAATGCAATATGATGATGTTACAGTGCAATATTGTGATGTCATAATGCAATATTATGACATTATAGTGCAGTATAGTGATGTCATAATGCAATATTGTGATGTTACAGTGCAATATTGTGATGTCATAATGCAATATTATGATGTTATAATGCAGTATAGTGATGTCATAATGCAATATTGTGATGTTACAGTACAATATTGGGATATCAGAATGCATCTTTATGATGTTATAGTGCAGTATAGTGATGTCATAATGCAATATTGTGATGTTACAGTGCAATATTGTGATGTCATAATGCAATATTATGATGTTATAGTGCAGTATAGTGATGTCAGAATGCAATATTGTGATGTTATAGTGCAGTATAGTGATGTCATAATGCAATGTTGTGATGTTACAGTGCAATATTGTGATGTCATAATGCAATATTATGATGTTATAGTGCAGTATAGTGATGTCATAATGCAATATTGTGATGTTACAGTACAATATGGTGATATCAGAAAGCATCTTTATGATGTTATAGTGCAGTATAGTGATGTCATAATGCAATATTGTGATGTTACAGTGCAATATTGTGATGTCATAATGCAATATTATGATGTTATAGTGCAGTATAGTGATGTCATAATGCAATATTGTGATGTTACAGTACAATATTGTGATATCAGAATGCATCTTTATGATGTTATAGTGCAGTATAGTGATGTCATAATGCAATGTTGTGATGTTACAGTGCAATATTGTGATGTCACAATGCAATATTATGATGTTATAGTGCAGTATAGTGATGTCAGAATGCAATATTGTGATGTTAGAGTGCAATATTGTGATGTCATAATGCAATATTATGTTATAGTGCAGTACAGTGATGTCAGAATGCAATATTATGATGTTACAGTGCAATATTGTGATGTCATAATGCAATATTATGATGTTATAGTGCAGTATAGTGATGTCATAATGCAATATTGTGATGTTAGAGTGCAATATTGTGATGTCATAATGCAATATTATGTTATAGTGCAGTATAGTGATGTCAGAATGCAATATTATGATGTTACAGTGCAATATTGTGATGTCATAATGCAATATTATGATGTTATATTGCAGTATAGTGATGTCAGAATGCAATATTGTGATGTTGCAGTGCAATATTGTGATGTCATAATGCAATATTATGATGTTATAGTGCAGTATAGTGATGTCAGAATGCAATATTGTGATGTTACAGTGCAATATTGTGATGTCATAATGCAATATTATGATGTTACAGTGCAGTATAGTGATGTCAGAATTCAAAATTGTGATGTTACAGTGCAATATTGTGATGTTATAATGCAATATTATGATGTTATAGTGCAGTATAGTGATGTCATAATGCAATATTGTGATGTTACAGTGCAATATTGTGATGTCATAATGCAATATTATGATGTTATAGTGCAGTATCGTGATGTCAGAATGCAATATTGTGATGTTATAGTGCAGTATAGTGATGTCATAATGCAATATTGTGATGTTACAGGGCAATATTGTGATGTCATAATGCAATATTATGATGTTATAGTGCAGTATAGTGATTACATAATGCAATATTGTGATGTTACAGGACAATATTGTGATATCAGAATGCATCTTTATAATGTTATAGTGCAGTATAGTGATGTCATAATGCAATGTTGTGATGTTAGGGTGCAATATTGTGATGTCACAATGCAATATTATGATGTTATAGTGCAGTATAGTGATGTCAGAATGCAATATTGTGATGTTAGAGTGCAATATTGTGATGTCATAATGCAATATTATGTTATAGTGCAGTACAGTGATGTCAGAATGCAATATGATGATGTTACAGTGCAATATTGTGATGTCATAATGCAATATTATGACGTTATAGTGCAGTATAGTGATGTCATAATGCAATATTGTGATGTTACAGTGCAATATTGTGATGTCATAATGCAATATTATGATGTTATAATGCAGTATAGTGATGTCATAATGCAATATTGTGATGTTACAGTACAATATTGGGATATCAGAATGCATCTTTATGATGTTATAGTGCAGTATAGTGATGTCATAATGCAATATTGTGATGTTACAGTGCAATATTGTGATGTCATAATGCAATATTATGATGTTACAGTGCAGTATAGTGATGTCAGAATTCAAAATTGTGATGTTACAGTGCAATATTGTGATGTTATAATGCAATATTGTGATGTTATAGTGCAGTATAGTGATGTCATAATGCAATGTTGTGATGTTACAGTGCAATATTGTGATGTCATAATGCAATATTATGATGTTATAGTGCAGTATAGTGATGTCATAATGCAATATTGTGATGTTACAGTACAATATGGTGATATCAGAAAGCATCTTTATGATGTTACAGTGCAGTATAGTGATGTCATAATGCAATATTGTGATGTTACAGTGCAATATTGTGATGTCATAATGCAATATTATGATGTTATAGTGCAGTATAGTGATGTCATAATGCAATATTGTGATGTTACAGTACAATATGGTGATATCAGAAAGCATCTTTATGATGTTATAGTGCAGTATAGTGATGTCATAATGCAATATTGTGATGTTACAGTGCAATATTGTGATGTCATAATGCAATATTATGATGTTATAGTGCAGTATAGTGATGTCATAATGCAATATTGTGATGTTACAGTACAATATTGTGATATCAGAATGCATCTTTATGATGTTATAGTGCAGTATAGTGATGTCATAATGCAATGTTGTGATGTTACAGTGCAATATTGTGATGTCATAATGCAATATTATGATGTTACAGTGCAGTATAGTGATGTCAGAATTCAAAATTGTGATGTTACAGTGCAATATTGTGATGTTATAATGCAATATTATGATGTTATAGTGCAGTATAGTGATGTCATAATGCAATATTGTGATGTTACAGTGCAATATTGTGATGTCATAATGCAATATTATGATGTTATAGTGCAGTATCGTGATGTCAGAATGCAATATTGTGATGTTATAGTGCAGTATAGTGATGTCATAATGCAATATTGTGATGTTACAGGGCAATATTGTGATGTCATAATGCAATATTATGATGTTATAGTGCAGTATAGTGATTACATAATGCAATATTGTGATGTTACAGGACAATATTGTGATATCAGAATGCATCTTTATAATGTTATAGTGCAGTATAGTGATGTCATAATGCAATGTTGTGATGTTAGGGTTCAATATTGTGATGTCACAATGCAATATTATGATGTTATAGTGCAGTATAGTGATGTCAGAATGCAATATTGTGATGTTAGAGTGCAATATTGTGATGTCATAATGCAATATTATGTTATAGTGCAGTACAGTGATGTCAGAATGCAATATGATGATGTTACAGTGCAATATTGTGATGTCATAATGCAATATTATGACGTTATAGTGCAGTATAGTGATGTCATAATGCAATATTGTGATGTTACAGTGCAATATTGTGATGTCATAATGCAATATTATGATGTTATAATGCAGTATAGTGAAGTCATAATGTAATATTGTGATGTTACAGTACAATATTGGGATATCAGAATGCATCTTTATGATGTTATAGTGCAGTATAGTGATGTCATAATGCAATATTGTGATGTTACAGTGCAATATTGTGATGTCATAATGCAATATTATGATGTTACAGTGCAGTATAGTGATGTCAGAATTCAAAATTGTGATGTTACAGTGCAATATTGTGATGTTATAATGCAATATTGTGATGTTATAGTGCAGTATAGTGATGTCATAATGCAATGTTGTGATGTTACAGTGCAATATTGTGATGTCATAATGCAATATTATGATGTTATAGTGCAGTATAGTGATGTCATAATGCAATATTGTGATGTTACAGTACAATATGGTGATATCAGAAAGCATCTTTATGATGTTATAGTGCAGTATAGTGATGTCATAATGCAATATTGTGATGTTACAGTGCAATATTGTGATGTCATAATGCAATATTATGATGTTATAGTGCAGTATAGTGATGTCATAATGCAATATTGTGATGTTACAGTACAATATTGGGATATCAGAAAGCATCTTTATGATGTTATAGTGCAGTATAGTGATGTCATAATGCAATATTGTGATGTTACAGTGCAATATTGTGATGTCATAATGCAATATTATGATGTTATAGTGCAGTATAGTGATGTCATAATGCAATATTGTGATGTTACAGTACAATATTGTGATATCAGAATGCATCTTTATGATGTTATAGTGCAGTATAGTGATGTCATAATGCAATGTTGTGATGTTACAGTGCAATATTGTGATGTCATAATGCAATATTATGATGTTACAGTGCAGTATAGTGATGTCAGAATTCAAAATTGTGATGTTACAGTGCAATATTGTGATGTTATAATGCAATATTATGATGTTATAGTGCAGTATAGTGATGTCATAATGCAATATTGTGATGTTACAGTGCAATATTGTGATGTCATAATGCAATATTATGATGTTATAGTGCAGTATCGTGATGTCAGAATGCAATATTGTGATGTTATAGTGCAGTATAGTGATGTCATAATGCAATATTGTGATGTTACAGGGCAATATTGTGATGTCATAATGCAATATTATGATGTTATAGTGCAGTATAGTGATTACATAATGCAATATTGTGATGTTACAGGACAATATTGTGATATCAGAATGCATCTTTATAATGTTATAGTGCAGTATAGTGATGTCATAATGCAATGTTGTGATGTTAGGGTGCAATATTGTGATGTCACAATGCAATATTATGATGTTATAGTGCAGTATAGTGATGTCAGAATGCAATATTGTGATGTTAGAGTGCAATATTGTGATGTCATAATGCAATATTATGTTATAGTGCAGTACAGTGATGTCAGAATGCAATATGATGATGTTACAGTGCAATATTGTGATGTCATAATGCAATATTATGACGTTATAGTGCAGTATAGTGATGTCATAATGCAATATTGTGATGTTACAGTGCAATATTGTGATGTCATAATGCAATATTATGATGTTATAATGCAGTATAGTGATGTCATAATGCAATATTGTGATGTTACAGTACAATATTGGGATATCAGAATGCATCTTTATGATGTTATAGTGCAGTATAGTGATGTCATAATGCAATATTGTGATGTTAGAGTGCAATATTGTGATGTCATAATGCAATATTATGATGTTACAGTGCAGTATAGTGATGTCAGAATTCAAAATTGTGATGTTACAGTGCAATATTGTGATGTTATAATGCAATATTGTGATGTTATAGTGCAGTATAGTGATGTCATAATGCAATGTTGTGATGTTACAGTGCAATATTGTGATGTCATAATGCAATATTATGATGTTATAGTGCAGTATAGTGATGTCATAATGCAATATTGTGATGATACAGTACAATATGGTGATATCAGAAAGCATCTTTATGATGTTATAGTGCAGTATAGTGATGTCATAATGCAATATTGTGATGTTACAGTGCAATATTGTGATGTCATAATGCAATATTATGATGTTATAGTGCAGTATAGTGATGTCATAATGCAATATTGTGATGTTACAGTACAATATGGTGATATCAGAAAGCATCTTTATGATGTTATAGTGCAGTATAGTGATGTCATAATGCAATATTGTGATGTTACAGTGCAATATTGTGATGTCATAATGCAATATTATGATGTTATAGTGCAGTATAGTGATGTCATAATGCAATATTGTGATGTTACAGTACAATATTGTGATATCAGAATGCATCTTTATGATGTTATAGTGCAGTATAGTGATGTCATAATGCAATGTTGTGATGTTACAGTGCAATATTGTGATGTCATAATGCAATATTATGATGTTACAGTGCAGTATAGTGATGTCAGAATTCAAAATTGTGATGTTACAGTGCAATATTGTGATGTTATAATGCAATATTATGATGTTATAGTGCAGTATAGTGATGTCATAATGCAATATTGTGATGTTACAGTGCAATATTGTGATGTCATAATGCAATATTATGATGTTATAGTGCAGTATCGTGATGTCAGAATGCAATATTGTGATGTTATAGTGCAGTATAGTGATGTCATAATGCAATATTGTGATGTTACAGGGCAATATTGTGATGTCATAATGCAATATTATGATGTTATAGTGCAGTATAGTGATGTCATAATGCAATATTGTGATGTTACAGTGCAATATTGTGATGTCATAATGCAATATTATGATGTTATAGTGCAGTATAGTGATGTCATAATGCAATATTGTGATGTTACAGTACAATATGGTGATATCAGAAAGCATCTTTATGATGTTATAGTGCAGTATAGTGATGTCATAATGCAATATTGTGATGTTACAGTGCAATATTGTGATGTCATAATGCAATATTATGATGTTATAGTGCAGTATAGTGATGTCATAATGCAATATTGTGATGTTACAGTACAATATGGTGATATCAGAAAGCATCTTTATGATGTTATAGTGCAGTATAGTGATGTCATAATGCAATATTGTGATGTTACAGTGCAATATTGTGATGTCATAATGCAATATTATGATGTTATAGTGCAGTATAGTGATGTCATAATGCAATATTGTGATGTTACAGTACAATATTGTGATATCAGAATGCATCTTTATGATGTTATAGTGCAGTATAGTGATGTCATAATGCAATGTTGTGATGTTACAGTGCAATATTGTGATGTCATAATGCAATATTATGATGTTACAGTGCAGTATAGTGATGTCAGAATTCAAAATTGTGATGTTAGAGTGCAATATTGTGATGTTATAATGCAATATTATGATGTTATAGTGCAGTATAGTGATGTCATAATGCAATATTGTGATGTTACAGTGCAATATTGTGATGTCATAATGCAATATTATGATGTTATAGTGCAGTATCGTGATGTCAGAATGCAATATTGTGATGTTATAGTGCAGTATAGTGATGTCATAATGCAATATTGTGATGTTACAGGGCAATATTGTGATGTCATAATGCAATATTATGATGTTATAGTGCAGTATAGTGATTACATAATGCAATATTGTGATGTTACAGGACAATATTGTGATATCAGAATGCATCTTTATAATGTTATAGTGCAGTATAGTGATGTCATAATGCAATGTTGTGATGTTAGGGTGCAATATTGTGATGTCACAATGCAATATTATGATGTTATAGTGCAGTATAGTGATGTCAGAATGCAATATTGTGATGTTAGAGTGCAATATTGTGATGTCATAATGCAATATTATGTTATAGTGCAGTACAGTGATGTCAGAATGCAATATGATGATGTTACAGTGCAATATTGTGATGTCATAATGCAATATTATGACGTTATAGTGCAGTATAGTGATGTCATAATGCAATATTGTGATGTTACAGTGCAATATTGTGATGTCATAATGCAATATTATGATGTTATAATGCAGTATAGTGATGTCATAATGCAATATTGTGATGTTACAGGACAATATTGGGATATCAGAATGCATCTTTATGATGTTATAGTGCAGTATAGTGATGTCATAATGCAATATTGTGATGTTAGAGTGCAATATTGTGATGTCATAATGCAATATTATGATGTTACAGTGCAGTATAGTGATGTCAGAATTCAAAATTGTGATGTTACAGTGCAATATTGTGATGTTATAATGCAATATTGTGATGTTATAGTGCAGTATAGTGATGTCATAATGCAATGTTGTGATGTTACAGTGCAATATTGTGATGTCATAATGCAATATTATGATGTTATAGTGCAGTATAGTGATGTCATAATGCAATATTGTGATGATACAGTACAATATGGTGATATCAGAAAGCATCTTTATGATGTTATAGTGCAGTATAGTGATGTCATAATGCAATATTGTGATGTTACAGTGCAATATTGTGATGTCATAATGCAATATTATGATGTTATAGTGCAGTATAGTGATGTCATAATGCAATATTGTGATGTTACAGTACAATATGGTGATATCAGAAAGCATCTTTATGATGTTATAGTGCAGTATAGTGATGTCATAATGCAATATTGTGATGTTACAGTGCAATATTGTGATGTCATAATGCAATATTATGATGTTATAGTGCAGTATAGTGATGTCATAATGCAATATTGTGATGTTACAGTACAATATTGTGATATCAGAATGCATCTTTATGATGTTATAGTGCAGTATAGTGATGTCATAATGCAATGTTGTGATGTTACAGTGCAATATTGTGATGTCATAATGCAATATTATGATGTTACAGTGCAGTATAGTGATGTCAGAATTCAAAATTGTGATGTTACAGTGCAATATTGTGATGTTATAATGCAATATTATGATGTTATAGTGCAGTATAGTGATGTCATAATGCAATATTGTGATGTTACAGTGCAATATTGTGATGTCATAATGCAATATTATGATGTTATAGTGCAGTATCGTGATGTCAGAATGCAATATTGTGATGTTATAGTGCAGTATAGTGATGTCATAATGCAATATTGTGATGTTACAGGGCAATATTGTGATGTCATAATGCAATATTATGATGTTATAGTGCAGTATAGTGATGTCATAATGCAATATTGTGATGTTACAGTGCAATATTGTGATGTCATAATGCAATATTATGATGTTATAGTGCAGTATAGTGATGTCATAATGCAATATTGTGATGTTACAGTACAATATGGTGATATCAGAAAGCATCTTTATGATGTTATAGTGCAGTATAGTGATGTCATAATGCAATATTGTGATGTTACAGTACAATATGGTGATATCAGAAAGCATCTTTATGATGTTATAGTGCAGTATAGTGATGTCATAATGCAATATTGTGATGTTACAGTGCAATATTGTGATGTCATAATGCAATATTATGATGTTATAGTGCAGTATAGTGATGTCATAATGCAATATTGTGATGTTACAGTACAATATTGTGATATCAGAATGCATCTTTATGATGTTATAGTGCAGTATAGTGATGTCATAATGCAATGTTGTGATGTTACAGTGCAATATTGTGATGTCATAATGCAATATTATGATGTTACAGTGCAGTATAGTGATGTCAGAATTCAAAATTGTGATGTTACAGTGCAATATTGTGATGTCATAATGCAATATTATGATGTTATAGTGCAGTATAGTGATGTCATAATGCAATATTGTGATGTTACAGTACAATATTGTGATATCAGAATGCATCTTTATGATGTTATAGTGCAGTATAGTGATGTCATAATGCAATATTGTGATGTTACAGTGCAATATTGTGATGTCATAATGCAATATTATGATGTTATAGTGCAGTATAGTGATGTCAGAATGCAATATTGTGATGTTATAGTGCAGTATAGTGATGTCATTATGCAATGTTGTGATGTTACAGTGCAATATTGTGATGTCACAATGCAATATTATGATGTTATAGTGCAGTATAGTGATGTCATAATGCAATATTGTGATGTTACAGTACAATATGGTGATATCAGAATGCATCTTTATGATGTTATAGTGCAGTATAGTGATGTCATAATGCAATGTTGTGATGTTACAGTGCAATATTGTGATGTCACAATGCAATATTATGATGTTATAGTGCAGTATAGTGATGTCAGAATGCAATATTGTGATGTTAGAGTGCAATATTGTGATGTCATAATGCAATATTATGTTATAGTGCAGTACAGTGATTTCAGAATGCAATATTATGATGTTACAGTGCAATATTGTTATGTCATAATGCAATATTATGATGTTATAGTGCAGTATAGTGATGTCATAATGCAATATTGTGATGTTACAGTGCAATATTGTGATGTCATAATGCAATATTATGATGTTATAGTGCAGTATAGTGATGTCATAATGCAATATTGTGATGTTACAGTACAATATTGTGATATCAGAATGCATCTTTATGATGTTATAGTGCAGTATAGTGATGTCATAATGCAATGTTGTGATGTTACAGTGCAATATTGTGATGTCACAATGCAATATTATGATGTTATAGTGCAGTATAGTGATGTCAGAATGCAATATTGTGATGTTAGAGTGCAATATTGTGATGTCATAATGCAATATTATGTTATAGTGCAGTACAGTGATGTCAGAATGCAATATTATGATGTTACAGTGCAATATTGTGATGTCATAATGCAATATTATGGTGTTATAGTGCAGTATGGTTATGTCATAATGCAATATTGTGATGTTACAGTGCAATATTGTGATGTCATAATGCAATATTATGTTATAGTGCAGTACAGTGATGTCAGAATGCAATATTATGATGATACAGTGCAATATTGTGATGTCATAATGCAATATTATGATGTTATAGTGCAGTATAGTGATGTCATAATGCAATATTGTGATGTTACAGTGCAGTATAGTGATGTCAGAATGCAATATTGTGATGTTATAGTGCAGTATAGTGATGTCATAATGCAATATTGTGATGTTACAGTGCAATATTGTGATGTCATAATGCAATATTATGATGTTATAGTGCAGTATAGTGATGTCAGAATGCAATATTGTGATGTTATAGTGCAGTATAGTGATGTCATAATGCAATGTTGTGATGTTACAGTGCAATATTGTGATGTCATAATGCAATATTATGATGTTATAGTGCAGTATAGTGATGTCATAATGCAATATTGTGATGTTACAGTACAATATGGTGATATCAGA
This sequence comes from Peromyscus californicus insignis, assembly GCF_007827085.1. Lineage (NCBI taxonomy): Eukaryota > Metazoa > Chordata > Mammalia > Rodentia > Cricetidae > Peromyscus > Peromyscus californicus. The sequence continues at coordinate 45,655,015 of NW_026294540.1, forward strand.
ATGCATCTTTATGATGTTATAGTGCAGTATAGTGATGTCATAATGCAATATTGTGATGTTACAGTGCAATATTGTGATGTCATAATGCAATATTATGATGTTATAGTGCAGTATAGTGATGTCAGAATGCAATATTGTGATGTTACAGTGCAATATTGTGATGTTATAATGCAATATTATGATGTTATAGTGCAGTATAGTGATGTCATAATGCAATATTGTGATGTTACAGTGCAACATTGTGATGTCATAATGCAATATTATGATGTTATAGTGCAGTATAGTGATGTCAGAATGCAATATTGTGATGTTATAGTGCAGTATAGTGATGTCATAATGCAATATTGTGATGTTACAGGGCAATATTGTGATGTCATAATGCAATATTATGATGTTATAGTGCAATATTGTGATGACATAATGCAATATTGTGATGTTACAGGACAATATTGTGATTTCAGAATGCATCTTTATGATGTTATAGTGCAGTATAGTGATGTCATAATGCAATGTTGTGATGTTACAGTGCAATATTGTGATGTCACAATGAAATATTATGATGTTATAGTGCAGTATAGTGATGTCAGAATGCAATATTGTGATGTTAGAGTGCAATATTGTGATGTCATAATGCAATATTATGTTATAGTGCAGTACAGTGATGTCAGAATGCAATATTATGATGATACAGTGCAATATTGTGATGTCATAATGCAATATTATGATGTTATAGTGCAGTATAGTGATGTCATAATGCAATATTGTGATGTTAGAGTGCAATATTGTGATGTCATAATGCAATATTATGACGTTACAGTGAAGTATAGTGATGTCATAATGCAATATTGTGATGTTACAGTACAATATTGTGATATCAGAATGCATCTTTATGATGTTATAGTGCAGTATAGTGATGTCATAATGCAATATTGTGATGTTACAGTGCAATATTGTGATGTCATAATGCAATATTATGATGTTATAGTGCAGTATAGTGATGTCAGAATGCAATATTGTGATGTTATAGTGCAGTATAGTGATGTCATAATGCAATGTTGTGATGTTACAGTGCAATATTGTGATGTCATAATGCAATATTATGATGTTATAGTGCAGTATAGTGATGTCATAATGCAATATTGTGATGTTACAGTACAATATGGTGATATCAGAATGCATCTTTATGATGTTATAGTGCAGTATAGTGATGTCATAATGCAATGTTGTGATGTTACAGTGCAATATTGTGATGTCACAATGCAATATTATGATGTTATAGTGCAGTATAGTGATGTCAGAATGCAATATTGTGATGTTAGAGTGCAATATTGTGATGTCATAATGCAATATTATGTTATAGTGCAGTACAGTGATGTCAGAATGCAATATTATGATGTTACAGTGCAATATTGTTATGTCATAATGCAATATTATGATGTTATAGTGCAGTATAGTGATGTCATAATGCAATATTGTGATGTTACAGTGCAATATTGTGATGTCATAATGCAATATTATGATGTTATAGTGCAGTATAGTGATGTCATAATGGAATATTGTGATGTTACAGTACAATATTGTGATATCAGAATGCATCTTTATGATGTTATAGTGCAGTATAGTGATGTCATAATGCAATGTTGTGATGTTACAGTGCAATATTGTGATGTCACAATGCAATATTATGATGTTATAGTGCAGTATAGTGATGTCAGATTGCAATATTGTGATGTTAGAGTGCAATATTGTGATGTCATAATGCAATATTATGTTATAGTGCAGTACAGTGATGTCAGAATGCAATATTATGATGTTACAGTGCAATATTGTGATGTCATAATGCAATATTATGGTGTTATAGTGCAGTATAGTTATGTCATAATGCAATATTGTGATGTTACAGTGCAATATTGTGATGTCATAATGCAATATTATGTTATAGTGCAGTACAGTGATGTCAGAATGCAATATTATGATGATACAGTGCAATATTGTGATGTCATAATGCAATATTATGATGTTATAGTGCAGTATAGTGATGTCATAATGCAATATTGTGATGTTATAGTGCAGTATATTGATGTCAGAATGCAATATTGTGATGTTACAGTGCAATATTGTGATGTCATAATGCAATATTATGATGTTACAGTGCAGTATAGTGATGTCAGAATGCAATATTGTGATGTTATAGTGCAGTATAGTGATGTCATAATGCAATATTGTGATGTTACAGTGCAATATTGTGATGTCATAATGCAATATTATGATGTTATAGTGCAGTATAGTGATGTCAGAATGCAATATTGTGATGTTATAGTGCAGTATAGTGATGTCATAATGCAATGTTGTGATGTTACAGTGCAATATTGTGATGTCATAATGCAATATTATGATGTTATAGTGCAGTATAGTGATGTCATAATGCAATATTGTGATGTTACAGTACAATATGGTGATATCAGAATGCATCTTTATGATGTTATAGTGCAGTATAGTGATGTCATAATGCAATGTTGTGATGTTGCAGTGCAATATTGTGATGTCACAATGCAATATTATGATGTTATAGTGCAGTATAGTGATGTCAGAATGCAATATTGTGATGAGAGTGCAATATTGTGATGTCATAATGCAATATTATGTTATAGTGCAGTACAGTGATGTCAGAATGCAATATTATGATGTTACAGTGCAATATTGTTATGTCATAATGCAATATTATGATGTTATAGTGCAGTATAGTGATGTCATAATGCAATATTGTGATGTTACAGTGCAATATTGTGATGTCATAATGCAATATTATGTTATAGTGCAGTACAGTGATGTCAGAATACAATATTATGATGATACAGTGCAATATTGTGATGTCATAATGCAATATTATGATGTTATAGTGCAGTATAGTGATGTCATAATGCAATATTGTGATGTTACAGTGCAGTATAGTGATGTCAGAATGCAATATTGTGATGTTATAGTGCAGTATAGTGATGTCATAATGCAATATTGTGATGTTACAGTGCAATATTGTGATGTCATAATGCAATATTATGATGTTATAGTGCAGTATAGTGATGTCATAATGCAATATTGTGATGTTACAGTGCAATATTGTGATGTCATAATGCAATATTATGATGTTATAGTGCAGTATAGTGATGTCAGAATGCAATATTGTGATGTTATACTACAGTATTGTGATGTCATAATGCAATATTGTGATGTTACAGTGCAATATTGTGATGTCATAATGCAATATTATGATGTTATAGTGCAGTATAGTGATGTCATAATGCAATATTGTGATGTTACAGTGCAATATTGTGATGTCATAATGCAATATTATGATGTTATAGTGCAGTATAGTGATGTCATAATGCAATATGATGATGTTACAGTGCAATATTGTGATGTCATAATGCAATATTATGGTGTTATAGTGCAGTATAGTTATGTCATAATGCAATATTGTGATGTTACAGTGCAATATTGTGATGTCATAATGCAATATTATGTTATAGTGCAGTACAGTGATGTCAGAATGCAATATTATGATGATACAGTGCAATATTGTGATGTCATAATGCAATATTATGATGTTATAGTGCAGTATAGTGATGTCATAATGCAATATTGTGATGTTACAGTGCAGTATAGTGATGTCAGAATGCAATATTGTGATGTTATAGTGCAGTATAGTGATGTCATAATGCAATATTGTGATGTTACAGTGCAATATTGTGATGTCATAATGCAATATTATGATGTTATAGTGCAGTATAGTGATGTCAGAATGCAATATTGTGATGTTATAGTGCAGTATAGTGATGTCATAATGCAATGTTGTGATGTTACAGTGCAATATTGTGATGTCATAATGCAATATTATGATGTTATAGTGCAGTATAGTGATGTCATAATGCAATACTGTGATGTTACAGTACAATATGGTGATATCAGAATGCATCTTTATGATGTTATAGTGCAGTATAGTGATGTCATAATGCAATGTTGTGATGTTGCAGTGCAATATTGTGATGTCACAATGCAATATTATGATGTTATAGTGCAGTATAGTGATGTCAGAATGCAATATTGTGATGATAGAGTGCAATATTGTGATGTCATAATGCAATATTATGTTATAGTGCAGTACAGTGATGTCAGAATGCAATATTATGATGTTACAGTGCAATATTGTTATGTCATAATGCAATATTATGATGTTATAGTGCAGTATAGTGATGTCATAATGCAATATTGTGATGTTACAGTGCAATATTGTGATGTCATAATGCAATATTATGTTATAGTGCAGTACAGTGATGTCAGAATGCAATATTATGATGATACAGTGCAATATTGTGATGTCATAATGCAATATTATGATGTTATAGTGCAGTATAGTGATGTCATAATGCAATATTGTGATGTTACAGTGCAGTATAGTGATGTCAGAATGCAATATTGTGATGTTATAGTGCAGTATAGTGATGTCATAATGCAATATTGTGATGTTACAGTGCAATATTGTGATGTCATAATGCAATATTATGATGTTATAGTGCAGTATAGTGATGTCAGAATGCAATATTGTGATGTTATAGTGCAGTATAGTGATGTCATAATGCAATGTTGTGATGTTACAGTGCAATATTGTGATGTCATAATGCAATATTATGATGTTATAGTGCAGTATAGTGATGTCATAATGCAATACTGTGATGTTACAGTACAATATGGTGATATCAGAATGCATCTTTATGATGTTATAGTGCAGTATAGTGATGTCATAATGCAATGTTGTGATGTTGCAGTGCAATATTGTGATGTCACAATGCAATATTATGATGTTATAGTGCAGTATAGTGATGTCAGAATGCAATATTGTGATGATAGAGTGCAATATTGTGATGTCATAATGCAATATTATGTTATAGTGCAGTACAGTGATGTCAGAATGCAATATTATGATGTTACAGTGCAATATTGTTATGTCATAATGCAATATTATGATGTTATAGTGCAGTATAGTGATGTCATAATGCAATATTGTGATGTTACAGTGCAATATTGTGATGTCATAATGCAATATTATGTTATAGTGCAGTACAGTGATGTCAGAATACAATATTATGATGATACAGTGCAATATTGTGATGTCATAATGCAATATTATGATGTTATAGTGCAGTATAGTGATGTCATAATGCAATATTGTGATGTTACAGTGCAGTATAGTGATGTCAGAATGCAATATTGTGATGTTATAGTGCAGTATAGTGATGTCATAATGCAATATTGTGATGTTACAGTGCAATATTGTGATGTCATAATGCAATATTATGATGTTATAGTGCAGTATAGTGATGTCCTATTGCAATATTGTGATGTTACAGTGCAATATTGTGATGTCAATATGCAATATTATGATGTTATAGTGCAGTATAGTGATGTCAGAATGCAATATTGTGATGTTATACTACAATATAGTGATGTCATAATGCAATATTGTGATGTTACAGTGCAATATTGTGATGTCATAATGCAATATTATGATGTTATAGTGCAGTATAGTGATGTCATAATGCAATATTGTGATGTTACAGTGCAATATTGTGATGTCATAATGCAATATTATGATGTTATAGTGCAGTATAGTGATGTCAGAGTGAAATATTGTGATGTTATAGTGCAGTATAGTGATGTCATAATGCAATATTGTGATGATACAGTGCAATATTGTGATGTCATAATGCAATATTATGATGTTATAGTGCAGTATAGTGATGTCATAATGCAATATTGTGATGTTACAGTACAGTATTGTGATATCAGAATGCATCTTTATGATGTTATAGTGCAGTATAGTGATGTCATAATGCAATATTGTGATGTTACAGTGCAATATTGTGATGTCATAATGCAATATTATGATGTTATAGTGCAGTATAGTGATGTCATAATGCAATATTGTGATGTTACAGTACAATATTGTGATATCAGAATGCATCTTTATGATGTTATAGTGCAGTATAGTGATGTCATAATGCAAGTTGTGATGTTACGTTGCAATATTGTGATGTCACAGTGCAATATTATGATGTTATAGTGCAGTATAGTGATGTCAGAATGCAGTATTGTGATGTTAGAGTGCATTATTGTGATGTCATAATGCAATATTATGTTATAGTGCAGTACAGTGATGTCATAATGCAATATTGTGATGTTACAGTGCAATATTGTGATGTCATAATGCAATATTATGATGTTATAGTGCAGTATAGTGATGTCATAATGCAATATTGTGATGTTACAGTGCAATATTGTGATGTCATAATGCAATATTATGATGTTATAGTGCAGTATAGTGATGTCATAATGGAATATTGTGATGTTACAGTGCAATATTGTGATATCAGAATGCATCTTTATGATGTTATAGTGCAGTATAGTGATGTCATAATGCAATGTTGTGATGTTACAGTGCAATATTGTGATGTCACAATGCAATATTATGATGTTATAGTGCAGTATAGTGATGTCAGAATGCAATATTGTGATGTTAGAGTGCAATATTGTGATGTCATAATGCAATATTATGTTATAGTGCAGTACAGTGATGTCATAATGCAATATTGTGATGTTACAGTGCAATATTGTGATGTCATTATGCAATATTATGATGTTATAGTGCAGTATAGTGATGTCAGAATGCAATATTGTGATGTTGTAGTGCAGTATAGTGATGTCATAATGCAATATTATGATGTTACAGTGCAATATTGTGATGTCATAATGCAATATTATGATGTTATAGTGCAGTATAGTGATGTCAGAATGCAATATTGTGATGTTAGAGTGCAATATTGTGATGTCATAATGCAATATAATATTATAGTGCAGTATAGTGATGTCATAATGCAATATTATGATGTTATAGTGCAGTATAATGATGTCAGAATGCAATATTGTGATGTTACAGTGCAATATTGTGATGTCATAATGCAATATTATGATGTTATAGTGCAGTGTAGAGATGTCAGAATGCAATATTGTGATGTTACAGTGCAATATTGTGATGTCATAATGCAATATTATGATGTTATAGTGCAGTATAGTGATGTCAGAATGCAATATTGTGATGTTATAGTGCAGTATAGTGATGTCATAATGCAATATTGTGATGTTACAGTGCAATATTGTGTTGTCATAATGCAATATTATGATGTTATAGTGCAGTATAGTGATGTCATAATGCAATATTGTGATGTTACAGTACAATATTATGATATCAGAATGCATCTTTATGATGTTATAGTGCAGTATAGTGATGTCATAATGCAATATTGTGATGTTACAGTGCAATATTGTGATGTCACAATGCAATATTATGATGTTATAGTGCAGTATAGTGATGTCAGAATGCAATATTGTGATGTTAGAGTGCAACACTGTGATGTCATAATGCAATATTATGTTATAGTGCAGTACAGTGATGTCAGAATGCAATATTGTGATGTTACAGTGCAATATTGTGATGTCATAATGCAATATTATGATGTTATAGTGCAGTATAGTGATGTCATAATGCAATATTGTGATGTTACAGTACAATATTGTGATATCAGAATGCATCTTTATGATGTTATAGTGCAGTATAGTGATGTCATAATGCAATGTTGTGATGTTACAGTGCAATATTGTGATGTCACAATGCAATATTATGATGTTATAGTGCAGTATAGTGATGTCAGAATGCAATATTGTGATGTTAGAGTGCAATATTGTGATGTTATAATGCAATATTATGTTATAGTGCAGTACAGTGATGTCAGAATGCAATATGATGATGTTACAGTGCAATATTGTGATGTCATAATGCAATATTATGATGTTATAGTGCAGTATAGTGATGTCATAATGCAATATTGTGATGTTACAGTGCAATATTGTGATGTCATAATGCAATATTATGATGTTATAGTGCAGTATAGTGATGTCATAATGCAATATTGTGATGTTACAGTAGAATATTGGGATATCAGAATGCATCTTTATGATGTTATAGTGCAGTATAGTGATGTCAGAATGCAATATTGTGATGTTACAGTGCAATATTGTGATGTCATAATGCAATATTATGATGTTATAGTGCAGTATAGTGATGTCAGAATGCAATATTGTGATGTTATAGTGCAGTATAGTGATGTCATAATGCAATATTGTGATGTTACAGTGCAATATTGTGATGTCATAATGCAATATTATGATGTTATAGTGCAGTATAGTGATGTCATAATGCAATATTGTGATGTTACAGTACAATATTGTAATATCAGAATGCATCTTTATGATGTTATAGTGCAGTATAGTGATGTCATAAGGCAATGTTGTGATGTTACAGTGCAATATTGTGATGTCACAATGCAATATTATGATGTTATAGTGCAGTATAGTGATGTCAGAATGCAATATTGTGATGTTAGAGTGCAATATTGCGATGTCATAATGCAATATTATGTTATAGTGCAGTAAAGTGATGTCAGAATGCAATATTATGATGTTACAGTGCAATATTGTGATGACATAATGCAATATTATGATGTTATAGTGCAGTATAGTGATGTCATAATGCAATATTGTGATGTTAGAGTGCAATATTGTGATGTCATAATGCAATATTATGTTATAGTGCAGTACAGTGATGTCAAAATGCAATATTATGATGATACAGTGCAATATTGTGATGTCATAATGCAATATTATGATGTTATAGTGCAGTATAGTGATGTCATAATGCAATATTGTGATGTTACAGTGCAGTATAGTGATGTCAGAATGCAATATTGTGATGTTATAGTGCAGTATAGTGATGTCATAATGCAATATTGTGACGTTACAGTGTAATATTGTGATGTCATAATGCAATATTATGATGTTATAGTGCAGTATAGTGATGTCATAATGCAATATTGTGATTTTACAGTACAATATTGTGATATCAGAATGCATCTTTATGATGTTATAGTGCAGTATAGTGATGTCATAATGCAATGTTGTGATGTTACAGTGTAATATTGTGATGTCACAATGCAAAATTATGATGTTATAGTGCAGTATAGTGATGTCAGAATGCAATATTGTGATGTTAGAGTGCAATATTGTGATGTCATAATGTAATATTATGTTATAGTGCAGTACAGTGATGTCAGAATGCAATATTATGATGTTACAGTGCAATATTGTGATGTAAGAATGCAATATGATGATGTTATAGTGCAGTGTAGTGATGTCAGAATGCAATATTGTGATGTTACAGTGCAATATTGTGATGTCATAATGCAATATTATGATGTTATAGTGCAGTACAGTGATGTCAGAATGCAATATTATGATGTTACAGTGCAATATTGTGATGTCATAATGCAATATTATGATGTTATAGTGCAGTATAGTGATGTCATAATGCAATATTGTGATGTTACAGTGCAATATTGTGATGTCATAATGCAATATTATGATGTTATAGTGCAGTATAGTGATGTCAGAATGCAATATTTTGATGTCATAGTGCATTATAGTGATGTCAGAATGCAATATTGTGATGTTACAGTGCAATATTGTGATGTCATAATGCAATATTATGATGTTATAGTGCAGTATAGTGATGTCAGAATGCAATATTGTGATGTTAGAGTGCAATATTGTGATGTCATAATGCAATATAATACTATAGTGCAGTATAGTGATGTCAGAATGCAATATTATGATGTTACAGTGCAATATTGTGATGTCATAATGCAATATTATGATGTTATAGTGCAGTATAGTGATGTCAGAATGCAATATTGTGATGTTACAGTGCAATATTGTGATGCCATAATGCAATATTATGATGTTATAGTGCAGTATAGTGATGTCAGAATGCAATATTGTGATGTTACAGTGCAATATTGTGATGTCATAAAGCAATATTATGATGTTATAGTGCAGTATAGTGATGTCAGAATGCAATATTGTGATGTTACAGTGCAATATTGTGATGTCATAATGCAATATTATAATGTTATAGTGCAGTATAGTGATGTCAGAATGCAATATTGTGATGTTACAGTGCAATATTGTGATGTCATAATGCAATATTATGATGTTATAGTGCAGCATAGTGATGTCAGAATGCAATACTGTGATGTTATAGTGCAGTATAGTGATATCATAATGCAATATTGTGATGTTACAGTGCAATATTGTGTTGTCATAATGCAATATTATGATGTTATAGTGCAGTATAGTGATGTCATAATGCAATATTGTGATGTTACAGTACAATATTATGATATCAGAATGCATCTTTATGATGTTATAGTGCAGTATAGTGATGTCATAATGAAATGTTGTGAAGTTACAGTGCAATATTGTGATGTCACAATGCAATATTATGATGTTATAGTGCAGTATAGTGATGTCAGAATGCAATATTGTGATGTTAGAGTGCAACATTGTGATGTCATAATGCAATATTTTGTTATAGTGCAGTACAGTGATGTCAGAATGCAATATTTTGATGTTACAGTGCAATATTGTGATGTCATAATGCAATATTATGATGTTATAGTGCAGTATAGTGATGTCATAATGCAATATTTTGATGTTACAGTACAATATTGTGATATCAGAATGCATCTTTATGATGTTATAGTGCAGTATAGTGATGTCATAATGCAATGTTGTGATGTTACAGTGCAATATTGTGATGTCATAATGCAATATTATGTTATAGTGCAGTACAGTGATGTCAGAATGAAATATTATGATGTTACAGTGCAATATTGTGATGTCATAATGCAATATTATGATGATATAGTGCAGTATAGTGATGTCAGAATGCAATATTGTGATGTTACAGTGCAATATTGTGATGTCATAATGCAATATTATGATGTTATAGTGCAGTATAGTGATGTCAGAATGCAAAATTGTGATGTTACAGTGCAATATTGTGATGTTATAATGCAATATTATGATGTTATAGTGCAGTATAGTGATGTCATAATGCAATATTGTGATGTTACAGTGCAATATTGTGATGTCATAATGCAATATTATGATGTTATAGTGCAGTATCGTGATGTCAGAATGCAATATTGTGATGTTATAGTGCAGTATAGTGATTTCATAATGCAATATTGTGATGTTACAGGGCAATATTTTGATGTCATAATGCAATATTATGATGTTATAGTGCAGTATAGTGATTACATAATGCAATATTGTGATGTTGCAGGACAATATTGTGATATCAGAATGCCTCTTTATAATGTTATAGTGCAGTATAGTGATGTCATAATGCAATGTTGTGATGTTACAGTGCAATATTGTGATGTCACAATGCAATATTATGATGTTATAGTGCAGTTTAGTGATGTCAGAATGCAATATTGTGATGTTAGAGTGCAATATTGTGATGTCATAATGCAATATTATGTTATAGTACAGTACAGTGATGTCAGAATGCAATATTATGATGTTACAGTGCAATATTGTGATGTCATAATGCAATATTATGATGTTATAGTGCAGTATAGTGATGTCATAATGCAATATTGTGATGTTACAGTGCAATATTGTGATGTCATAATGCAATATTATGATGTTATAGTGCAGTATAGTGATGTCAGAATGCAATATTGTGATGTTATAGTGCAGTATAGTGATGTCATAATGCAATATTATGATGTTACAGTGCAATATTGTGATGTCATAATGCAATATTATGATGTTATAGTGGAGTATAGTGATGTCAGAATGCAATATTGTGATGTTAGAGTGCAATATTGTGATGTCATAATGCAATATAATATTATAGTGCAGTATAGTGATGTCAGAATGCAATATTATGATGTTACAGTGCAATATTGTGATGTCATAATGCAATATTATGATGTTATATTGCAGTATAGTGATGTCAGAATGCAATATTGTGATGTTACAGTGCAATATTGTGATGTCATAATGCAATATTATGATGTTATAGTGCAGTATAGTGATGTCAGAATGCAATATTGTGATGTTACAGTGCAATATTGTGATGTCATAATGCAATATTATGATGTTATAGTGCAGTATAGTGATGTCAGAATGCAATATTGTGATGTTACAGTGCAATATTGTGTTGTCATAATGCAATATTATGATGTTATAGTGCAGTACAGTGATGTCATAATGCAATATTGTGATGTTACAGTACAATATTATGATATCAGAATGCATCTTTATGATGTTATAGTGCAGAATAGTGATGTCATAATGCAATATTGTGATGTTACAGTGCAATATTGTGATGTCACAATGCAGTATTATGATGTTATAGTGCAGTATAGTGATGTCAGAATGCAATATTGTGATGTTAGAGTGCAACACTGTGATGTCATAATGCAATATTATGTTATAGTGCAGTACAGTGATGTCAGAATGCAATATTGTGATGTTACAGTGCAATATTGTGATGTCATAATGCAATATTATGATGTTATAGTGCAGTATAGTGATGTCATAATGCAATATTGTGATGTTACAGTACAATATTGTGATATCAGAATGCATCTTTATGATGTTATAGTGCAGTATAGTGATGTCATAATGCAATGTTGTGATGTTACAGTGCAATATTGTGATGTCACAATGCAATATTATGATGTTATAGTGCAGTATAGTGATGTCAGAATGCAATATTGTGATGTTAGAGTACAATATTGTGATGTTATAATGCAATATTATGTTATAGTGCAGTACAGTGATGTCAGAATGCAATATGATGATGTTACAGTGCAATATTGTGATGTCATAATGCAATATTATGATGTTATAGTGCAGTATAGTGATGTCATAATGCAATATTGTGATGTTACAGTGCAATATTGTGATGTCATAATGCAATATTATGATGTTATAGTGCAGTATAGTGATGTCATAATGCAATATTGTGATGTTACAGTAGAATATTGGGATATCAGAATGCATCTTTATGATGTTATAGTGCAGTATAGTGATGTCAGAATGCAATATTGTGATGTTACAGTGCAATATTGTGATGTCATAATGCAATATTATGATGTTATAGTGCAGTATAGTGATGTCAGAATGCAATATTGTGATGTTATAGGGCAATATAGTGATGTCATAATGCAATATTGTGATGTTACAGTGCAATATTGTGATGTCATAATGCAATATTATGATGTTATAGTGCAGTATAGTGATGTCATAATGCAATATTGTGATGTTACAGTACAATATTGTAATATCAGAATGCATCTTTATGATGTTATAGTGCAGTATAGTGATGTCATAAGGCAATGTTGTGATGTTACAGTGCAATATTGTGATGTCACAATGCAATATTATGATGTTATAGTGCAGTATAGTGATGTCAGAATGCAATATTGTGATGTTAGAGTGCAATATTGCGATGTCATAATGCATTATTATGTTATAGTGCAGTACAGTGATGTCAGAATGCAATATTATGATGTTACAGTGCAATATTGTGATGACATAATGCAATATTATGATGTTATAGTGCAGTATAGTGATGTCATAATGCAATATTGTGATGTTAGAGTGCAATATTGTGATGTCATAATGCAATATTATGTTATAGTGCAGTACAGTGATGTCAAAATGCAATATTATGATGATACAGTGCAATATTGTGATGTCATAATGCAATATTATGATGTTATAGTGCAGTATAGTGATGTCATAATGCAATATTGTGATGTTACAGTGCAGTATAGTGATGTCAGAATGCAATATTGTGATGTTATAGTGCAGTATAGTGATGTCATAATGCAATATTGTGACGTTACAGTGTAATATTTTGATGTCATAATGCAATATTATGATGTTATAGTGCAGTATAGTGATGTCATAATGCAATATTGTGATTTTACAGTACAATATTGTGATATCAGAATGCATCTTTATGATGTTATAGTGCAGTATAGTGATGTCATAATGCAATGTTGTGATGTTACAGTGTAATATTGTGATGTCACAATGCAAAATTATGATGTTATAGTGCAGTATAGTGATGTCAGAATGCAATATTGTGATGTTAGAGTGCAATATTGTGATGTCATAATGTAATATTATGTTATAGTGCAATACAGTGATGTCAGAATGCAATATTATGATGTTACAGTGCAATATTGTGATGTAAGAATGCAATATGATGATGTTATAGTGCAGTGTAGTGATGTCAGAATGCAATATTGTGATGTTACAGTGCAATATTGTGATGTCATAATGCAATATTATGATGTTATAGTGCAGTACAGTGATGTCAGAATGCAATATTATGATGTTACAGTGCAATATTGTGATGTCATAATGCAATATTATGATGTTATAGTGCAGTATAGTGATGTCATAATGCAATATTGTGATGTTACAGTGCAATATTGTGATGTCATAATGCAATATTATGATGTTATAGTGCAGTATAGTGATGTCAGAATGCAATATTGTGATGTTATAGTGCAGTATAGTGATGTCAGAATGCAATATTGTGATGTTACAGTACAATATTATGATATCAGAATGCATCTTTATGATGTTATAGTGCAGTATAGTGATGTCATAATGAAATGTTGTGAAGTTACAGTGCAATATTGTGATGTCACAATGCAATATTATGATGTTATAGTGCAGTATAGTGATGTCAGAATGCAATATTGTGATGTTAGAGTGCAACATTGTGATGTCATAATGCAATATTTTGTTATAGTGCAGTACAGTGATGTCAGAATGCAATATTGTGATGTTACAGTGCAATATTGTGATGTCATAATGCAATATTATGATGTTATAGTGCAGTATAGTGATGACATAATGCAATATTGTGATGTTACAGTACAATATTGTGATATCAGAATGCATCTTTATGATGTTATAGTGCAGTATAGTGATGTCATAATGCAATGTTGTGATGTTACAGTGCAATATTGTGATGTCATAATGCAATATTATGTTATAGTGCAGTACAGTGATGTCAGAATGCAATATTATGATTTTACAGTGCAATATTGTGATGTCATAATGCAATATTATGATGTTATAGTGCAGTATAGTGATGTCAGAATGCAATATTGTGATGTTACAGTGCAATATTGTGATGTCATAATGCAATATTATGATGTTACAGTGCAGTATAGTGATGTCAGAATGCAAAATTGTGATGTTACAGTGCAATATTGTGATGTTATAATGCAATATTATGATGTTATAGTGCAGTATAGTGATGTCATAATGCAATATTGTGATGTTACAGTGCAATATTGTGATGTCATAATGCAATATTATGATGTTATAGTGCAGTATCGTGATGTCAGAATGCAATATTGTGATGTTATAGTGCAGTATAGTCATGTCATAATGCAATATTGTGATGTTACAGGGCAATATTGTGATGTCATAATGCAATATTATGATGTTATAGTGCAGTATAGTGATTACATAATGCAATATTGTGATGTTACAGGACAATATTGTGATATCAGAATGCATCTTTATAATGTTATAGTGCAGTATAGTGATGTCATAATGCAATGTTGTGATGTTAGGGTTCAATATTGTGATGTCACAATGCAATATTATGATGTTATAGTGCAGTATAGTGATGTCAGAATGCAATATTGTGATGTTAGAGTGCAATATTGTGATGTCATAATGCAATATTATGTTATAGTGCAGTACAGTGATGTCAGAATGCAATATGATGATGTTACAGTGCAATATTGTGATGTCATAATGCAATATTATGACGTTATAGTGCAGTATAGTGATGTCATAATGCAATATTGTGATGTTACAGTGCAATATTGTGATGTCATAATGCAATATTATGATGTTATAATGCAGTATAGTGAAGTCATAATGTAATATTGTGATGTTACAGTACAATATTGGGATATCAGAATGCATCTTTATGATGTTATAGTGCAGTATAGTGATGTCATAATGCAATATTGTGATGTTACAGTGCAATATTGTGATGTCATAATGCAATATTATGATGTTACAGTGCAGTATAGTGATGTCAGAATTCAAAATTGTGATGTTACAGTGCAATATTGTGATGTTATAATGCAATATTGTGATGTTATAGTGCAGTATAGTGATGTCATAATGCAATGTTGTGATGTTACAGTGCAATATTGTGATGTCATAATGCAATATTATGATGTTATAGTGCAGTATAGTGATGTCATAATGCAATATTGTGATGTTACAGTACAATATGGTGATATCAGAAAGCATCTTTATGATGTTATAGTGCAGTATAGTGATGTCATAATGCAATATTGTGATGTTACAGTGCAATATTGTGATGTCATAATGCAATATTATGATGTTATAGTGCAGTATAGTGATGTCATAATGCAATATTGTGATGTTACAGTACAATATTGGGATATCAGAAAGCATCTTTATGATGTTATAGTGCAGTATAGTGATGTCATAATGCAATATTGTGATGTTACAGTGCAATATTGTGATGTCATAATGCAATATTATGATGTTATAGTGCAGTATAGTGATGTCATAATGCAATATTGTGATGTTACAGTACAATATTGTGATATCAGAATGCATCTTTATGATGTTATAGTGCAGTATAGTGATGTCATAATGCAATGTTGTGATGTTACAGTGCAATATTGTGATGTCATAATGCAATATTATGATGTTACAGTGCAGTATAGTGATGTCAGAATTCAAAATTGTGATGTTACAGTGCAATATTGTGATGTTATAATGCAATATTATGATGTTATAGTGCAGTATAGTGATGTCATAATGCAATATTGTGATGTTACAGTGCAATATTGTGATGTCATAATGCAATATTATGATGTTATAGTGCAGTATCGTGATGTCAGAATGCAATATTGTGATGTTATAGTGCAGTATAGTGATGTCATAATGCAATATTGTGATGTTACAGGGCAATATTGTGATGTCATAATGCAATATTATGATGTTATAGTGCAGTATAGTGATTACATAATGCAATATTGTGATGTTACAGGACAATATTGTGATATCAGAATGCATCTTTATAATGTTATAGTGCAGTATAGTGATGTCATAATGCAATGTTGTGATGTTAGGGTGCAATATTGTGATGTCACAATGCAATATTATGATGTTATAGTGCAGTATAGTGATGTCAGAATGCAATATTGTGATGTTAGAGTGCAATATTGTGATGTCATAATGCAATATTATGTTATAGTGCAGTACAGTGATGTCAGAATGCAATATGATGATGTTACAGTGCAATATTGTGATGTCATAATGCAATATTATGACGTTATAGTGCAGTATAGTGATGTCATAATGCAATATTGTGATGTTACAGTGCAATATTGTGATGTCATAATGCAATATTATGATGTTATAATGCAGTATAGTGATGTCATAATGCAATATTGTGATGTTACAGTACAATATTGGGATATCAGAATGCATCTTTATGATGTTATAGTGCAGTACAGTGATGTCATAATGCAATATTGTGATGTTAGAGTGCAATATTGTGATGTCATAATGCAATATTATGATGTTACAGTGCAGTATAGTGATGTCAGAATTCAAAATTGTGATGTTACAGTGCAATATTGTGATGTTATAATGCAATATTGTGATGTTATAGTGCAGTATAGTGATGTCACAATGCAATGTTGTGATGTTACAGTGCAATATTGTGATGTCATAATGCAATATTATGATGTTATAGTGCAGTATAGTGATG
The DNA here is from genome assembly GCF_007827085.1 of Peromyscus californicus insignis. Lineage (NCBI taxonomy): Eukaryota > Metazoa > Chordata > Mammalia > Rodentia > Cricetidae > Peromyscus > Peromyscus californicus. The sequence goes on from NW_026294540.1 coordinate 45,672,842, forward strand.
TCATAATGCAATATTGTGATGATACAGTACAATATGGTGATATCAGAAAGCATCTTTATGATGTTATAGTGCAGTATAGTGATGTCATAATGCAATATTGTGATGTTACAGTGCAATATTGTGATGTCATAATGCAATATTATGATGTTATAGTGCAGTATAGTGATGTCATAATGCAATATTGTGATGTTACAGTACAATATGGTGATATCAGAAAGCATCTTTATGATGTTATAGTGCAGTATAGTGATGTCATAATGCAATATTGTGATGTTACAGTGCAATATTGTGATGTCATAATGCAATATTATGATGTTATAGTGCAGTATAGTGATGTCATAATGCAATATTGTGATGTTACAGTACAATATTGTGATATCAGAATGCATCTTTATGATGTTATAGTGCAGTATAGTGATGTCATAATGCAATGTTGTGATGTTACAGTGCAATATTGTGATGTCACAATGCAATATTATGATGTTATAGTGCAGTATAGTGATGTCAGAATGCAATATTGTGATGTTATAGGGCAATATAGTGATGTCATAATGCAATATTGTGATGTTACAGTGCAATATTGTGATGTCATAATGCAATATTATGATGTTATAGTGCAGTATAGTGATGTCAGAATGCAATATTGTGATGTTATAGGGCAATATAGTGATGTCATAATGCAATATTGTGATGTTACAGTGCAATATTGTGATGTCATAATGCAATATTATGATGTTATAGTGCAGTATAGTGATGTCATAATGCAATATTGTGATGTTACAGTACAATATTGTAATATCAGAATGCATCTTTATGATGTTATAGTGCAGTATAGTGATGTCATAAGGCAATGTTGTGATGTTACAGTGCAATATTGTGATGTCACAATGCAATATTATGATGTTATAGTGCAGTATAGTGATGTCAGAATGCAATATTGTGATGTTAGAGTGCAATATTGCGATGTCATAATGCATTATTATGTTATAGTGCAGTACAGTGATGTCAGAATGCAATATTATGATGTTACAGTGCAATATTGTGATGACATAATGCAATATTATGATGTTACAGTGCAGTATAGTGATGTCATAATGCAATATTGTGATGTTAGAGTGCAATATTGTGATGTCATAATGCAATATTATGTTATAGTGCAGTACAGTGATGTCAAAATGCAATATTATGATGATACAGTGCAATATTGTGATGTCATAATGCAATATTATGATGTTATAGTGCAGTATAGTGATGTCATAATGCAATATTGTGATGTTACAGTGCAGTATAGTGATGTCAGAATGCAATATTGTGATGTTATAGTGCAGTATAGTGATGTCATAATGCAATATTGTGACGTTACAGTGTAATATTTTGATGTCATAATGCAATATTATGATGTTATAGTGCAGTATAGTGATGTCATAATGCAATATTGTGATTTTACAGTACAATATTGTGATATCAGAATGCATCTTTATGATGTTATAGTGCAGTATAGTGATGTCATAATGCAATGTTGTGATGTTACAGTGTAATATTGTGATGTCACAATGCAAAATTATGATGTTATAGTGCAGTATAGTGATGTCAGAATGCAATATTGTGATGTTAGAGTGCAATATTGTGATGTCATAATGTAATATTATGTTATAGTGCAATACAGTGATGTCAGAATGCAATATTATGATGTTACAGTGCAATATTGTGATGTAAGAATGCAATATGATGATGTTATAGTGCAGTGTAGTGATGTCAGAATGCAATATTGTGATGTTACAGTGCAATATTGTGATGTCATAATGCAATATTATGATGTTATAGTGCAGTACAGTGATGTCAGAATGCAATATTATGATGTTACAGTGCAATATTGTGATGTCATAATGCAATATTATGATGTTATAGTGCAGTATAGTGATGTCATAATGCAATATTGTGATGTTACAGTGCAATATTGTGATGTCATAATGCAATATTATGATGTTATAGTGCAGTATAGTGATGTCAGAATGCAATATTGTGATGTTATAGTGCAGTATAGTGATGTCAGAATGCAATATTGTGATGTTACAGTACAATATTATGATATCAGAATGCATCTTTATGATGTTATAGTGCAGTATAGTGATGTCATAATGAAATGTTGTGAAGTTACAGTGCAATATTGTGATGTCACAATGCAATATTATGATGTTATAGTGCAGTATAGTGATGTCAGAATGCAATATTGTGATGTTAGAGTGCAACATTGTGATGTCATAATGCAATATTTTGTTATAGTGCAGTACAGTGATGTCAGAATGCAATATTGTGATGTTACAGTGCAATATTGTGATGTCATAATGCAATATTATGATGTTATAGTGCAGTATAGTGATGACATAATGCAATATTGTGATGTTACAGTACAATATTGTGATATCAGAATGCATCTTTATGATGTTATAGTGCAGTATAGTGATGTCATAATGCAATGTTGTGATGTTACAGTGCAATATTGTGATGTCATAATGCAATATTATGTTATAGTGCAGTACAGTGATGTCAGAATGCAATATTATGATGTTACAGTGCAATATTGTGATGTCATAATGCAATATTATGATGTTATAGTGCAGTATAGTGATGTCAGAATGCAATATTGTGATGTTACAGTGCAATATTGTGATGTCATAATGCAATATTATGATGTTACAGTGCAGTATAGTGATGTCAGAATGCAAAATTGTGATGTTACAGTGCAATATTGTGATGTTATAATGCAATATTATGATGTTATAGTGCAGTATAGTGATGTCATAATGCAATATTGTGATGTTACAGTGCAATATTGTGATGTCATAATGCAATATTATGATGTTATAGTGCAGTATCGTGATGTCAGAATGCAATATTGTGATGTTATAGTGCAGTATAGTGATGTCATAATGCAATATTGTGATGTTACAGGGCAATATTGTGATGTCATAATGCAATATTATGATGTTATAGTGCAGTATAGTGATTACATAATGCAATATTGTGATGTTACAGGACAATATTGTGATATCAGAATGCATCTTTATAATGTTATAGTGCAGTATAGTGATGTCATAATGCAATGTTGTGATGTTAGGGTGCAATATTGTGATGTCACAATGCAATATTATGATGTTATAGTGCAGTATAGTGATGTCAGAATGCAATATTGTGATGTTAGAGTGCAATATTGTGATGTCATAATGCAATATTATGTTATAGTGCAGTACAGTGATGTCAGAATGCAATATGATGATGTTACAGTGCAATATTGTGATGTCATAATGCAATATTATGACGTTATAGTGCAGTATAGTGATGTCATAATGCAATATTGTGATGTTACAGTGCAATATTGTGATGTCATAATGCAATATTATGATGTTATAATGCAGTATAGTGATGTCATAATGCAATATTGTGATGTTACAGTACAATATTGGGATATCAGAATGCATCTTTATGATGTTATAGTGCAGTATAGTGATGTCATAATGCAATATTGTGATGTTACAGTGCAATATTGTGATGTCATAATGCAATATTATGATGTTATAGTGCAGTATAGTGATGTCAGAATGCAATATTGTGATGTTATAGTGCAGTATAGTGATGTCATAATGCAATGTTGTGATGTTACAGTGCAATATTGTGATGTCATAATGCAATATTATGATGTTATAGTGCAGTATAGTGATGTCATAATGCAATATTGTGATGTTACAGTACAATATGGTGATATCAGAAAGCATCTTTATGATGTTATAGTGCAGTATAGTGATGTCATAATGCAATATTGTGATGTTACAGTGCAATATTGTGATGTCATAATGCAATATTATGATGTTATAGTGCAGTATAGTGATGTCATAATGCAATATTGTGATGTTACAGTACAATATTGTGATATCAGAATGCATCTTTATGATGTTATAGTGCAGTATAGTGATGTCATAATGCAATGTTGTGATGTTACAGTGCAATATTGTGATGTCACAATGCAATATTATGATGTTATAGTGCAGTATAGTGATGTCAGAATGCAATATTGTGATGTTAGAGTGCAATATTGTGATGTCATAATGCAATATTATGTTATAGTGCAGTACAGTGATGTCAGAATGCAATATTATGATGTTACAGTGCAATATTGTGATGTCATAATGCAATATTATGATGTTATAGTGCAGTATAGTGATGTCATAATGCAATATTGTGATGTTAGAGTGCAATATTGTGATGTCATAATGCAATATTATGTTATAGTGCAGTATAGTGATGTCAGAATGCAATATTATGATGTTACAGTGCAATATTGTGATGTCATAATGCAATATTATGATGTTATATTGCAGTATAGTGATGTCAGAATGCAATATTGTGATGTTACAGTGCAATATTGTGATGTCATAATGCAATATTATGATGTTATAGTGCAGTATAGTGATGTCAGAATGCAATATTGTGATGTTACAGTGCAATATTGTGATGTCATAATGCAATATTATGATGTTACAGTGCAGTATAGTGATGTCAGAATGCAAAATTGTGATGTTACAGTGCAATATTGTGATGTTATAATGCAATATTATGATGTTATAGTGCAGTATAGTGATGTCATAATGCAATATTGTGATGTTACAGTGCAATATTGTGATGTCATAATGCAATATTATGATGTTATAGTGCAGTATCGTGATGTCAGAATGCAATATTGTGATGTTATAGTGCAGTATAGTGATGTCATAATGCAATATTGTGATGTTACAGGGCAATATTGTGATGTCATAATGCAATATTATGATGTTATAGTGCAGTATAGTGATTACATAATGCAATATTGTGATGTTACAGGACAATATTGTGATATCAGAATGCATCTTTATAATGTTATAGTGCAGTATAGTGATGTCATAATGCAATGTTGTGATGTTAGGGTGCAATATTGTGATGTCACAATGCAATATTATGATGTTATAGTGCAGTATAGTGATGTCAGAATGCAATATTGTGATGTTAGAGTGCAATATTGTGATGTCATAATGCAATATTATGTTATAGTGCAGTACAGTGATGTCAGAATGCAATATGATGATGTTACAGTGCAATATTGTGATGTCATAATGCAATATTATGACATTATAGTGCAGTATAGTGATGTCATAATGCAATATTGTGATGTTACAGTGCAATATTGTGATGTCATAATGCAATATTATGATGTTATAATGCAGTATAGTGATGTCATAATGCAATATTGTGATGTTACAGTACAATATTGGGATATCAGAATGCATCTTTATGATGTTATAGTGCAGTATAGTGATGTCATAATGCAATATTGTGATGTTACAGTGCAATATTGTGATGTCATAATGCAATATTATGATGTTATAGTGCAGTATAGTGATGTCAGAATGCAATATTGTGATGTTATAGTGCAGTATAGTGATGTCATAATGCAATGTTGTGATGTTACAGTGCAATATTGTGATGTCATAATGCAATATTATGATGTTATAGTGCAGTATAGTGATGTCATAATGCAATATTGTGATGTTACAGTACAATATGGTGATATCAGAAAGCATCTTTATGATGTTATAGTGCAGTATAGTGATGTCATAATGCAATATTGTGATGTTACAGTGCAATATTGGGATGTCATAATGCAATATTATGATGTTATAGTGCAGTATAGTGATGTCATAATGCAATATTGTGATGTTACAGTACAATATTGTGATATCAGAATGCATCTTTATGATGTTATAGTGCAGTATAGTGATGTCATAATGCAATGTTGTGATGTTACAGTGCAATATTGTGATGTCACAATGCAATATTATGATGTTATAGTGCAGTATAGTGATGTCAGAATGCAATATTGTGATGTTAGAGTGCAATATTGTGATGTCATAATGCAATATTATGTTATAGTGCAGTACAGTGATGTCAGAATGCAATATTATGATGTTACAGTGCAATATTGTGATGTCATAATGCAATATTATGATGTTATAGTGCAGTATAGTGATGTCATAATGCAATATTGTGATGTTAGAGTGCAATATTGTGATGTCATAATGCAATATTATGTTATAGTGCAGTATAGTGATGTCAGAATGCAATATTATGATGTTACAGTGCAATATTGTGATGTCATAATGCAATATTATGATGTTATATTGCAGTATAGTGATGTCAGAATGCAATATTGTGATGTTGCAGTGCAATATTGTGATGTCATAATGCAATATTATGATGTTATAGTGCAGTATAGTGATGTCATAATGCAATATTGTGATGTTACAGTGCAATATTGTGATGTCATAATGCAATATTATGATGTTATAGTGCAGTATCGTGATGTCAGAATGCAATATTGTGATGTTATAGTGCAGTATAGTGATGTCATAATGCAATATTGTGATGTTACAGGGCAATATTGTGATGTCATAATGCAATATTATGATGTTATAGTGCAGTATAGTGATTACATAATGCAATATTGTGATGTTACAGGACAATATTGTGATATCAGAATGCATCTTTATAATGTTATAGTGCAGTATAGTGATGTCATAATGCAATGTTGTGATGTTAGGGTGCAATATTGTGATGTCACAATGCAATATTATGATGTTATAGTGCAGTATAGTGATGTCAGAATGCAATATTGTGATGTTAGAGTGCAATATTGTGATGTCATAATGCAATATTATGTTATAGTGCAGTACAGTGATGTCAGAATGCAATATGATGATGTTACAGTGCAATATTGTGATGTCATAATGCAATATTATGACGTTATAGTGCAGTATAGTGATGTCATAATGCAATATTGTGATGTTACAGTGCAATATTGTGATGTCATAATGCAATATTATGATGTTATAATGCAGTATAGTGATGTCATAATGCAATATTGTGATGTTACAGTACAATATTGGGATATCAGAATGCATCTTTATGATGTTATAGTGCAGTATAGTGATGTCATAATGCAATATTGTGATGTTACAGTGCAATATTGTGATGTCATAATGCAATATTATGATGTTACAGTGCAGTATAGTGATGTCAGAATTCAAAATTGTGATGCTACAGTGCAATATTGTGATGTTATAATGCAATATTGTGATGTTATAGTGCAGTATAGTGATGTCATAATGCAATGTTGTGATGTTACAGTGCAATATTGTGATGTCATAATGCAATATTATGATGTTATAGTGCAGTATAGTGATGTCATAATGCAATATTGTGATGTTACAGTACAATATGGTGATATCAGAAAGCATCTTTATGATGTTATAGTGCAGTATAGTGATGTCATAATGCAATATTGTGATGTTACAGTGCAATATTGTGATGTCATAATGCAATATTATGATGTTATAGTGCAGTATAGTGATGTCATAATGCAATATTGTGATGTTACAGTACAATATGGTGATATCAGAAAGCATCTTTATGATGTTATAGTGCAGTATAGTGATGTCATAATGCAATATTGTGATGTTACAGTGCAATATTGTGATGTCATAATGCAATATTATGATGTTATAGTGCAGTATAGTGATGTCATAATGCAATATTGTGATGTTACAGTACAATATTGTGATATCAGAATGCATCTTTATGATGTTATAGTGCAGTATAGTGATGTCATAATGCAATGTTGTGATGTTACAGTGCAATATTGTGATGTCATAATGCAATATTATGATGTTACAGTGCAGTATAGTGATGTCAGAATTCAAAATTGTGATGTTACAGTGCAATATTGTGATGTTATAATGCAATATTATGATGTTATAGTGCAGTATAGTGATGTCATAATGCAATATTGTGATGTTACAGTGCAATATTGTGATGTCATAATGCAATATTATGATGTTATAGTGCAGTATCGTGATGTCAGAATGCAATATTGTGATGTTATAGTGCAGTATAGTCATGTCATAATGCAATATTGTGATGTTACAGGGCAATATTGTGATGTCATAATGCAATATTATGATGTTATAGTGCAGTATAGTGATTACATAATGCAATATTGTGATGTTACAGGACAATATTGTGATATCAGAATGCATCTTTATAATGTTATAGTGCAGTATAGTGATGTCATAATGCAATGTTGTGATGTTAGGGTTCAATATTGTGATGTCACAATGCAATATTATGATGTTATAGTGCAGTATAGTGATGTCAGAATGCAATATTGTGATGTTAGAGTGCAATATTGTGATGTCATAATGCAATATTATGTTATAGTGCAGTACAGTGATGTCAGAATGCAATATGATGATGTTACAGTGCAATATTGTGATGTCATAATGCAATATTATGACGTTATAGTGCAGTATAGTGATGTCATAATGCAATATTGTGATGTTACAGTGCAATATTGTGATGTCATAATGCAATATTATGATGTTATAATGCAGTATAGTGAAGTCATAATGTAATATTGTGATGTTACAGTACAATATTGGGATATCAGAATGCATCTTTATGATGTTATAGTGCAGTATAGTGATGTCATAATGCAATATTGTGATGTTACAGTGCAATATTGTGATGTCATAATGCAATATTATGATGTTACAGTGCAGTATAGTGATGTCAGAATTCAAAATTGTGATGTTACAGTGCAATATTGTGATGTTATAATGCAATATTGTGATGTTATAGTGCAGTATAGTGATGTCATAATGCAATGTTGTGATGTTACAGTGCAATATTGTGATGTCATAATGCAATATTATGATGTTATAGTGCAGTATAGTGATGTCATAATGCAATATTGTGATGTTACAGTACAATATGGTGATATCAGAAAGCATCTTTATGATGTTATAGTGCAGTATAGTGATGTCATAATGCAATATTGTGATGTTACAGTGCAATATTGTGATGTCATAATGCAATATTATGATGTTATAGTGCAGTATAGTGATGTCATAATGCAATATTGTGATGTTACAGTACAATATTGGGATATCAGAAAGCATCTTTATGATGTTATAGTGCAGTATAGTGATGTCATAATGCAATATTGTGATGTTACAGTGCAATATTGTGATGTCATAATGCAATATTATGATGTTATAGTGCAGTATAGTGATGTCATAATGCAATATTGTGATGTTACAGTACAATATTGTGATATCAGAATGCATCTTTATGATGTTATAGTGCAGTATAGTGATGTCATAATGCAATGTTGTGATGTTACAGTGCAATATTGTGATGTCATAATGCAATATTATGATGTTACAGTGCAGTATAGTGATGTCAGAATTCAAAATTGTGATGTTACAGTGCAATATTGTGATGTTATAATGCAATATTATGATGTTATAGTGCAGTATAGTGATGTCATAATGCAATATTGTGATGTTACAGTGCAATATTGTGATGTCATAATGCAATATTATGATGTTATAGTGCAGTATCGTGATGTCAGAATGCAATATTGTGATGTTATAGTGCAGTATAGTGATGTCATAATGCAATATTGTGATGTTACAGGGCAATATTGTGATGTCATAATGCAATATTATGATGTTATAGTGCAGTACAGTGATTACATAATGCAATATTGTGATGTTACAGGACAATATTGTGATATCAGAATGCATCTTTATAATGTTATAGTGCAGTATAGTGATGTCATAATGCAATGTTGTGATGTTAGGGTGCAATATTGTGATGTCACAATGCAATATTATGATGTTATAGTGCAGTATAGTGATGTCAGAATGCAATATTGTGATGTTAGAGTGCAATATTGTGATGTCATAATGCAATATTATGTTATAGTGCAGTACAGTGATGTCAGAATGCAATATGATGATGTTACAGTGCAATATTGTGATGTCATAATGCAATATTATGACGTTATAGTGCAGTATAGTGATGTCATAATGCAATATTGTGATGTTACAGTGCAATATTGTGATGTCATAATGCAATATTATGATGTTATAATGCAGTATAGTGATGTCATAATGCAATATTGTGATGTTACAGTACAATATTGGGATATCAGAATGCATCTTTATGATGTTATAGTGCAGTACAGTGATGTCATAATGCAATATTGTGATGTTAGAGTGCAATATTGTGATGTCATAATGCAATATTATGATGTTACAGTGCAGTATAGTGATGTCAGAATTCAAAATTGTGATGTTACAGTGCAATATTGTGATGTCATAATGCAATATTGTGATGTTATAGTGCAGTATAGTGATGTCACAATGCAATGTTGTGATGTTACAGTGCAATATTGTGATGTCATAATGCAATATTATGATGTTATAGTGCAGTATAGTGATGTCATAATGCAATATTGTGATGATACAGTACAATATGGTGATATCAGAAAGCATCTTTATGATGTTATAGTGCAGTATAGTGATGTCATAA
>NW_026294540.1:46283405-46518405 GCF_007827085.1 Peromyscus californicus insignis
ACCATGGCAAACTTTTTCATCTTTGCAACTAACAAAGGTAACCTGCAATTAATTTCTTAAAAACTGGGCCAGTGAGAAGGCTTGACCAGTTAAGAGCTTGCTGCCAAGCCTGATGACCTGGGTTCAATCCCTGAAACTCACACAGTAGAACTGAATTAAAATATCCTCTTACCTCCAAATGTGAGCTATGCTGTATGAGCATACACACAAAACAGATGAATTGTTTCTCAAAAAAGAATAATAATGTGTTATGACTGCATCCTGTGAAATGCTGCTGAGCAGTCCCAAAAGGTGCTGGCTGCATTATGGGGCCTGACAGTTGAGGAGACGATGGCCAGTGGCCAGAGCCTGTTGATTCTCTGAAACCAAAATTGCCAGAGTGGGAAGGCCTACTGGGCTCTGACACCATCTAGTACTGGTTCCCTTTCTTTCCCGAGTTTGGGGAAACTGGACCCAGTGAAAGGGTGGGAGAAACTAAACTGAGAGCATCCTAAACTTGCCAAATGGCCCTGGTCACAGGTTCACAACCCTGGCCAAACTTCCCCAGCTTCTCCTGTCCACTCTAACAATGTCATCAGTATAAATCTGGAGATGAGAGGTGAGATCACGAAAGCAGCAAAGGATCCCAATGTCCTCTTTGTGAAATATTTAGGACAGGCAGGAGCATCTATCTATCTGTCTACCTGGGGAGGGACATGGCATGTAGGAGAGGTCCAGGAAGATGAAGCTACTGGAGTGATAGTCAGGAAGGAGCCTTAGAGGATGTCTAGCCATGACCTCTTACTGAGGGAGACTGGAACTTGACTCACATCCTGCCAGCTCATGCAGGATGCAGGCACTTACTTCATTCTGTTCTGGGTACCTGAGAGAGCTGCTTTAAGACAAGCCCATTGGATGTAAAGACCTCTGTGTTGTGAGTCTGCTACAACTGGAACCTAGGAAGCCACCCCCTTCGCTGATAACAAGTCCTGAACCAAGTGGAGAACCTAATGCGTGATTAACTGTTTTTAGTTTTATTGGTACTTTCTAATACTCATTTTAAAAATCATTTTACTATATATGTGTATTCATAAGCACCCATGTCACAACAAGTATATGGGATATAAACACATTTCAGGAATCAGATTTTTCCTTCCACCATGTTGGTCCGAGGCACAGAACTCAGGCTGTCATGGTTGGTGGCAAGCACTTTTACCTGCTGAGCCTACCAATCCACCCTCCTCAGATTCTGCATTTTTTAATGCCAATTTTAAATTTACAGAAAAACTTAACAAAGTAAGAGTTCCCAGCTCACCCTTAGCCTCCTCTATCAGAAATATCTTCCATTACCATGCCATATTTTGTATAGTAAGTGAACCAATACTTGTTTAATGTAACTATTCACACTTGATTCCCATGTCCTTAGTTTTCAGTGAGCCCCTCATTCTCCTTTAAGTTAAAAATTTCACATATGGGGTTGGAGATGGCTCGGTGGTTAAGAGCACTGGTTTACTAGAAGACCTGGGTTCAATTCCCAGTACCCACATGGCAGCTCATTTTCACACAAACATAAGATGCAAGCAAACAAAAAAACAAAACAAAAAACCCACTAATGCACACAAAATAAATATAAACGTGTTTTGACAAATCTTACCCATCCCCACCCCTCTAATTCCTCCCCATCCCCTTTCCCTCTTATCTATATATGCTCAATTAAAAAACAAAAAAAAAAAAAACCCCTACAAATGACTAAATCCCCTTAATGCTGCATGAGTGAAGTACCATCTATTGGAGCAGGGTAGCCCCATAAAGAGTTGCACCCCCAAAGGAAATTTACACTCCTTCCCCCAGCAATAATCGATTGCTAATAACTTCCTAGCTAGGGGAAGAACTCCATGAGCCCCTCCTGCTATCCCCCATCCATGCTGCTTTGTTCTTGTGTATGTCTTGTGCACGCAGTCACAGCCATTCTGAGTTAATTGTGCAACAGCAGCACAAACACAGCATGCGTAACAGACCGCTTTCTGTTTGGATTTCAAGCTTTGTTCACATCCTTGTGAACTCATGCCGGCTAACATAACTGGGCATTAAACCTGTGGCTATGTCCTAGGCCTCAGGGGAGATCTTAAAAACTGTTCCCTATTGCTTAAGACACACTTGCACATCTCATCAAACATGAAGTTGAGCTAGTGTCTACCTGAAATCTTTACCCTATTGACATAGCATTCATGGTACTGGAGAGTACTCTGCATCATACCACAGGAGAAAGGTAATCATCAATCTAGCTGTAAACCCAGTGACCTACAATGATGACCTGCTGCAACACATACTGTAGAACAGTGGCACAAATGTGGGAGTAACCAACAACTTCGACTGGATATAAGACCCACTCCATGAGATGCATGAGATGGAACCCACACCTGATATTGCCTGAATGGCCAAGAACCCAAGACTGGACAGGACATGGGCCTGGGGAAAACCAAATACTATTGTTCTGCTAAAGGAACACAGCAATACAATGATTCCTAATGATATTCTGCTAAACCTATATATATCAGTGCTTCACTCAGACATCATCAGAGAAACTTCCTCTTGGAGTAATGAAGAATTAACACAGAGACCAACAAACGGACAATGCACAGAGTAAGAGACTTCAGAGCACTCAGTCTTAGATGGGATGTCTCCATTAAACTCCTCCCCTTGAGTCTTAGGAAGCTATGCAAAAGAGGAGGTGGAAAGATTAAGAGCCAAAGGGGATGGAAGACTCCAAGGAAGCAGGGTCCTCCAGACACAACAAGACTGAACATATGAACTCATGGAGACTATAGCAGCATACACAAGGTCTGTGTAGATTCAAGCCAGATTCGGGGGAATGGGTGGTGACTGGTCTCAGCACTGAGAGTGGGAAGTGTTCATGGGATCCCACCCCTAACCAAGAAGCTATTTGCAACTGATACTTGCTTGTAAAAGAAAAATTAATTTTCTCTAATGGAGTCTCACTGGGTATATTAACAACACTTCAGGGCAGGCCCCATGCCCAGGATTAGTTTGCCAACACAAAATGAACTGTTTTTCTGGCAGACTTTTTGTCTCTTTGCTTTGTTTGGGCATTTTTGTCATATTGGTCTTTTGCTTGTATTTGAGTTTCTATTTTTGTGGGCCTTTCGTGTTTGTTTTTAAAAGAAATGGCATAGAGTTGGGTGGGTGGGTAGGATTCGGGAGGAGCTGGAGGAGGGGGAAAAGTGTGATCAAAATTAAAAAAACAAAACAAAATAATCCTCCCCCAACCTTGTTCCCTAGGTTCTTATTTTTATACCCATAGATCAGTGTGTCTCTCAACCCTCATCAGAGAAGCTCTTTTTCAGAGTAGGTGATAATCAATGCAAAGACCCACAACTGGTTGACTCGCACAGAATAAGAGACTGAAGTGGTCAACACTTCTTCAAGACAGATCTCTCATTGTACCTGGAATTTACTGATTTAGATAGGCAGACTGGCTGGCCAATGAGCTTCAGAGATCCCCCTATCTCCCCTCCCACTCCAAGCGCCAACACTGAGATTACAGGAAACTTATTTTTCTTTAAACATTTATTTATTATGTATATAGTGTTCTCTCTGCATATATGCCTACATGCCAAAAGAGGGCACCAGATCTCATTATGGATGGTTTTGAGCCACCATGTGGTTGCTAGGAATTGAACTCAGGACTTTGGAAAGGCAGCAAGTACTCTTAACCTCTGAGTCATTTTTTCTAGTCCGATTACAGGGACTTTTTATGTGGAGATCCTGACTCTTTATCCCAACTCAGGTCCTCAAGCCTGCATAGTAGGCACTTTTAAACAGTCATCTCCAGTCCCTTGTTTCCTATTTCTAACAAAGAAACTTTGTTACAGACTTGGCATTATAGCTCTAGACAAAGTGGGCAGCCACAGCAGGAAGGGCTGTGGGGCTAGAATTACCCAGTAGTCACACTGCAGAATACTACCAAAAATGCTAAGTTGGGGACATGAGGATTTCCATAAAAGGTTCCAACCGTACTATATCGGGGCTATATATCTCTACCCATCTCTTCTGAAGAGTGGCTAGGCTATTGTACCTCTAAACAACTGCTGTTTAATGTTTCTCTACCAATCCCCTACTGTGCTCAAGCAACACAGCCCATCTGATTTACCCTGACCCCGGGAATAGAGCACTTGTTTTTCCTTTTGTAGGCACCACTGCTTTTGAGTTTGTTTTTTTCTCTATTCATGAAGCTCCACCACCTGTCTCTTTTACCATCAGCTCTTCTGACACAGTATTTGTGGCATAGGGGTAGTAAGATTGCAGAGGAGCCTTAGTATGGACAGCACTGACTAGACAGCTGGTAGGAGGCTTCAAGATGGGGTGAGGAAGTGGTTCCCAAATGACGGTTTGTGTATATAGCAGTAGGACATCTAGACTTTATGATCTTTCTTTAGCCTGGGACTCAAGATACTAGAAGGCAATTCCTGTTGCTTCTGTTGACTAGGACCAAAGAGCCTTATAGCGTTCTGTCTTTCTTTGGAGAGAGGAGAGATCAGCCTGAGAGAAGCCTGAGGGCTGGGGAACAGTAGTGGGGATAAACAAAGATTCTAGATAGGCTGTTGGGAACTTGAGTAGGAGGGCCGGCCTAGAGGCAAGGTCAGATGGCCAAGGTTCTGCAGATGGGATAAATAGTATAGGCAAGAGGGGAAGGGAATAGGAAGGGGGTAATAGATATGGAGAATAAAGACTAAACAAATCATGCCTCTAAGATCGGAGAATGTCCCAGAGGCTGGTTGTACCCTCATCTCCCTTTTAACTGCAGGAACACAATTCTACCACCTGTTTTCTGGCTGACCCAGCATCAGTATCACTCTCCAAAATGTTAAAATACAGATGGTCCAACTCTCAGAGTAGCTGATCTGGTGTGTCTGGGTGGTTTGCATTTCTTTAAGTTCCCAGATGCTACCGAGGGTCAGAGAATAGCCTTTGGGGGTCTGCTTCATTGGAGGAACCTCCACATGGAGCACCATGTATGTTAAGTATTCCCTGGTACACTTGGGCCAGTATCTTGCATTTCCAAACATATTTTTCTGTTCAGGTAAGAGTTATGACTGAAAAGATGATGCCTCAGCTATCTTGCCTTGTCCTTTGTGCTTCTAGGAACCGGGAGCTGAAGGTATGCACATGAGAGGTGAGGACTCTTGTGCAGTGTGGGGACTGTGAACTCTTTCTTTATAGGCACATAGGGGCTCCAGAGAAGACTTTATTGAGAAACACAGGGCATGGGTGACAAAGGGAAGGAATCTGGCAGTAAGAAAGAAATAGTAAAGGAACCAAAGGAAAGAAAGGTAAGAGGCAAAGGACAAGAAGGGTGTTTTACATAAAATAGAAAAGTGGCCAGCAAGCAGATGGAGATGATAGGCTTCACTAGAAATGCAGGTCAACACACGATCCATCATCACAGAGGAATCCTGCAGGGCCCATGGCACTGATGGCAAACCTTGGTGGAAGGGAGGGCCAGTTGGCAACTGGAGCCATGGGGGTTCTTGGAAGGAACATTCTTATTTGCTGATTTACTACTTCCAGGAAGATTCTATGGAAATAGCGAATGAACAGAATGATGCAAGGTAGCCATCTCTGTGGAGCTTATAAATACAGTATATCGAGTACTACACAACCACTGTGATGATGGGATAATACAATGTCCAGCAGGGAGGGAATATGTTCAGATGGGAAGAACAGTTCGCTATATAGCGCATAGTACCAATGATTACTTATAGTGGAGATACAACAAATGGGGTCTGAAAGAAAATATATCCAATGGCAAATTATGGGTAATTTATGTTTTATTTCCTGCTATTAATGTTTACTGTTTTTTTTTTTTAATAAAATTTATTTAACTTATTTATGTGAGAGTGTCAGATCCCCTGGAACTGGAACTACAGGCAGTTGTGAGCTACTATGTGAGTGCTGGGAATTGAACCTGGGTCTTTTGGAAGAGCATCCAATGATCTTAACCACTGAACCATCTCTCCAGCCCCTGTTTGTTTCTGAGACAGGGTCTTAATATGTAGCCTAATTCTGCCTCTAAAGTGCAGAGATTAAAGGTATATGCCATCACATCCGGTCAGTTTTTGTTTTTTAAAATGAGGAGCAAAGATGAATCATGCCAAGGGAAAAGTAGTTAAGTTGGCAAAGTGTAGAAAGGCATTCTTGTAGAAGGAACATTGTTCAGTAGTCCTGAGAGCCAGAGTAGGCATGTGATGGAAATAAGTAACTCAGTCCAGGCTGAGGGTGGGTGTGGGACACAAGGAGATGATGATGAAGGGTATAGATTCAATCCTGATCAGAGGTACATGGCAATGAGATGACAGGGAGAATAGGGAACCATGAGGGTTGAGGGCTGACTCCGATCCTTCAAGGGTCATACAAGACAGCTAGAGGTTGCACAGTAAACTATGATATCAGATAGACACTATGATGATACCATGTACCTAGTGTTTGTAGATGGAAATGCCAATAGCAAACACAATGTCCTCAACAAGGGGACTTGCACTTGGCTGGCCACAAACAAAGGAAGCTTCCCAGTTAATAAAGTGACTGTTCATCTTAGTCACCCTGTCCCCTTTCCTGCTGTCACTAGTGCCCAGTTGACCCATAGTAAAAATCTGCAAAATGAATATTCAGATTTGAAAGCACCCACCTCAGTGCAGTATGGGTTGCTATGAAAACCTACAAGCCAGCAATCTTATGGTGACTAGCTGAGCCAGAGAAGACATTCTCAAACCAACAGAGCCCAGGGTTTTGGAGGAAGGGAGTGATTGGGCCACATGGAAACTGAAGAAGTCCCTTTGCTGTACTGAGGAAGTCTGAAGGAGAAAAGGCTTGGGTGGTCAGTTAAGAGGACACAGCATTAAAGCAGGTAATGACATCCTGGGCTAGGATAACTCTTGGGGGAAGAGGCAGGACAGCAAAAGTCTACAGAGACACTGAGAAGAATGAATTCTGAGACCTTTGACTTCCTAGTGGAGCTACTGTGTAGACAGTGGTTCTATTAGCTAAGACAAAGACAGAACAGTATAATGTGGGATACAATGGCTCTGGTGCAGAAGGGCCTGGAGCTCAGGAGAGCCGTCTGGTCAGGAGAGGCAGCAAACTAAACTCACCCTGATTATCAGCTCTGGAAAAGGAAGAGGGCCATGGAATTATCTGAAGTGCAAAGCTGGGGAAAGGAGCATCTGCGATAGACAGAGTGTGGCCTTGAGGACAGCCAGCCAGCCAGGGGAAGAGGATGTTTCTAGAAGGAAGTATAGAGAGGGAATTTGACATTGACAGCCTGTAGTACAGGGGAGGAAAATACATACAGCTCTCACATTCTCACCCCAGAGCTTTTCTGCCTCCTACTAACCTTCAGAACAATATCTGGAGACATATATTAATGTTCACAACACAGAAGATGCTACCAGTTTCAAGTAGGTAGAGTTCAGCACCCCTCACTCAGTGTGTAGCCAGGCTTCAGGCTGCAGCATCTATTCCAAATTTCAGAGTGCTGGAGGACATCAGGAAACCCAGGAAGGACTTTGGAGCCCTGGGTGGATGATTCTTAAGAGACTTAAGGAAAATTGTGTGCTTGGATAGCTCATGGGTCATAAGTAGCCAGGGAGGGAAGGGATTCAGGGCAGAGAGGAGACAGCTGTTAGTTCTACTGTGAAATAGTAGGTGGTCATTAGCTCCAAGTGACGGTCAGTTGAGGGCTGGAGGAGAGAAAGCACACATAAAGCCTATCAAGAATGAGACTATCCACTGTGCCAATGAGCAGGTCTAGAAATGGCCCTAGCAGCATGCCTAGCTAGAGAGATATAAAGGACTCTCTTGTTAAGAGTGGGCAGGCTAAGCTCCAGCTAGGGGGAAAAAAAGAGACATAGGACTAGGCAGAGTGAATAACAGATGAATAGTGAAATTTAAGGCCACAGCCCTAGAATCAGTAAGCAAAAATGTTTTGACAGCAGGGTAGTAAAGTAAGGTGGGATGAGTGTCTCAGATATGACACTCATTGAATCAGAACAAAAGGCTGCTAGACCAGAAGTTGTTGAGCTGAACCGGTACCAACTCCCAACCCGGCCTACAGGCTAGAGAGAAGCCTTATATCTGGGAACTCAACTCACTATCTAATCCCACTTCTGCTGCCTCCAATGCTTCCAATTCTCCAAGACTAGTTCTTTCAGGACTAACCCTGCCCAATCTAGGTGTTCCTACTAAATATAGCTCATATTCCTCTGAAGTCCACAGAAAGAAGTCAGGGCATGAGAACCAAGAGCTAAACTCCCAATGACTGAAGATGCTGCTGAGAACCCCTTCTACCAAAACATAAGCAGAAATCCAAATCTAAAAGCCTTTTAGGCAGGATTCCTATGCAGGACAATGTCATAAATAATGTAAAAATTTTCAGTCTGTGTATTATCTAAAGTTCCTTTTTAGAAGGCATTAAACAAGACTTAGGATTGAAAGAGGAAAAGGCCTTTCAGTTTAAGGACCTCATCTGATGAGTGATTTCTCTGGACAGCGATCAGACAGGCTGTACAGGGTTATACAGGGATCAGTGTATTTGGGTTACTGGAAAAATGTTGAAGGTTGATGAAGCAACACAATGAATATACCCAGAATGAACACATATTTTTTTGTTCATACATACCTGAGGTTTTCCATAATACAAAAAGAGTAGTTAAAAAAACCTTTTAGTTTCCAAGATGAATCTAGACACCTAAAAACTAGATGATAGCTGGAATGCCTCAAAATATTGCTTTTTTCCCAGTCAGGCAAAGTAGAGAAGGGGAGTCGGGGAGGGCAGGAAGGAGAAGGAAGAGGGCAGTGACTCCTGAGGACAATATTGCACCCAAAAGGGAAAGAAATGAAGCAGGCTTTGCAGCACTGTGCTCCCGAAGCCACATTCTCAGAACCTAAGAGGCCAAACCTAAGGAGGCCTTAACAAGAACCTGGCCTTTTACAAACACCTATAAGGTAGGTATAGTCAGGATTATATAGCTACTGAATGGATGCCCAAAGGCCTACGAGTCACATTGTGAGACAGCCTAAGGCTTTCAGGCATCTTGCTCCTGACCCAGACCTCCAGCTGGTGAAGGGTTCACTTGTGCATGAAGGTCTGCACCCACAGAGACAGACTGGTGAGCGTGTGGTCTAGCAGGGCCCCTTCTATATGAGGGACTCGATCAACCCGTGCAGAATTATGTGGCTCCATACAGTTTTCAGAGCACTCCATTCTGCTGTCCCTCCATTTTTCTCTTCTCATGTCTTATTTTGTACATGTGGTTTTTGCTGTTAAGTTAGGGTCTCTTTATCTAGCACTGGCTGTCCTGGAACTCATAGCAATCCACCTGCTTCTGTCTCTTGAGTACTGGGATTAAGGGCATGTACCACCACACCCGGCATGTGTTCTATCTTACAGAAAACCCCAAGCTCTTTCTGGGGGACCTTACCCCTAGATTTTTTTTCAAGGTGTATTTTATTTTCAATTATGGAATCCGTGTGTGTGGGGGTGGGGGGTGGGGTGGTGGTGGTGGTGGTATTATATGTACATGAATGTGTGCCTGTGGAGGTTGGGAGACAGCATTAGGTCCCTTAGAGCTGGAGTTACCTACACAGTAAGCTGCCCAATGTGGGTGCAGGAACCAAACTCTGCACCTCTGAAAGAGTGGCAAGTGCTCTTAACTGCTGAATCATCTCTCTAGGATACCCACCCCCCATCCCCTCCCATTCCTGTCCAATCTTATACTGGGCTGTAAAAAAACAGTTTGAAGTAAAAGAACAGAACTGCACAGCTATGGTTTCTAGCCTGCAGCTATTCTGTACTAAGGAAGTAACCATGAGGGGAGCCAGTACTTAACAGGACAGCAACCACGACCTCTTCCAGAAACTTCTCAGGCTCTTTACCTGCTACTTTATCCCGAATAAGTTTTGCAGATTCAACCTCGCCAATGCTGCTGAATAGACTCCGTAGTTCCTCCTGGGTCATGTTCTGAGGGAGGTAGTTGACAATTAAATTCGTTCTCCCAATATCATCCCTGCAGTCTTCGGCCATGTGGTCTTCATAACCATTAGACATGGTATTACTTAAAAATCTGCAAAGAAAAATAACATCAGGCAAATTCTAATTTTATCTGGGTATGTGAAGGCAAAGATAAATGACTGTATTTGCACTTAAGGGATTTTCTTTTCTGCTCTAAAAGATCAACTATTGGGGAGATGGTTCAGTTTGTAAAGAGCCTGCTGGCACAAACATGAAGACTTGAGTTCATATCCCAGCACTCATATACAAGTTGGATGAGTTGGCACATATCTGTAATCCCAGTTCAGGGAGCTGGGAACATGACAGAGGGACCCGTGGAACTCTTTGGCCCAGCCTAGCTGAAACAATAGCTTCAGGTTCTCAAAAAATAAGGTGGAGAGTGTGTGGTGGACACCACCATACACCTCTCCTCACCACAGCCAGTATATCCCACACTGTCTTACTGATAGTACTGCCATTTACAGAGTAGCTCTACTCAGTAGCACCCAGGTCTCAGAGAATGAGAACAAGAAATACTTTTCACAGGCTCAAGCATTTGAATACTTGGTTCCCAGATATGGTACTGTTTGGGGAGGTGTAGAACCTTTAGGAGATGAAGCTTTGCTGGAGGAAGCCACTGGGGGTGGACTTTTGAGTTTAGTCTTGCCCCACATCCACTTTGTTCTCTGCGCTTCCTGAGTGTGGATAGAAATGTGATTTCACACACCTTACTACCCTGGCTACCTGCTGCCATATCTCCTTCACCATTAGAGTCTCCCTCTGGAATTGTAAGCTCAAATAAACTTTCTTATGTAGGCTGTCTCTGGTCATGGCATTTTAATACACTGTGATAAAAGAAGTCATTCAATACTGACCTCTAGCCTCCACATAAACTTGTAACCCCACACATATGTATAAGTACCCACATAAACATACATACACCATATCCACCTACCTATACCCATACAAAGAGATCAACTGTGGTTACAAACACCTGCTTAATCAATAATGACCTAAAAAGAAATGAGCTATTGTCTTAGTTAGGTTTTCTATTGCTATGAGGAGACACCATGACCACAGCAACTCTTAAAAGGAAGCCATTTAATTTGGGCTGGCTTACAGATCAGAGGTTTAGTACATTATCAGGGCGAGAAGCATGGCAGCATGCAGGCAGACACAGTGCTGGAGAAGGAGCTGAGAGTTCTACATCTTGATCCACAGGGAACAGGAGACTAGGTGTCACATTGGGCACAGCTTGAGCATGTGAGACCTCAAAGCCCACCTCCACAGTGACACACTTCCTCCAGCAAGACCACACCTACTCCAACAAGACTATACCTCCTAACAGTGCCATTCCCTATGGGCCAAGCATTCAAATACATGAGTCTATGGGGCCATTCCTATTCAAACCACTAGAACTATTCAGCCACAAAAAGACAAGGAAAAACTTTTGTTTTCTAATACCGACTGAGCCTTAATTTTCTATCTTTCTTTTATATGGTGTTGGAAACCAAACCCACGATCTTGTGATTAACTGGCAGTACTCTACCACTGAGCTAATCTCCCAAAGTTCCCAGTTCTTATTTATTTAAAACAATTTTTTTTTTTTTTGTGGGTGGGGGCAGGCTCTGGGATCAAACCTAGGACCTTGAGCATGCTAGGTAAGTACTCTGCTACTAAGCTACATCCCTCTCAGCCCAGTAAGCAAGAACTTTAAATGCTTATTATTAAGTTAAAGAAAACAGTTTGAAATACCATACTGTATGATTCCAATTGTATGACTTACCAGGAAAGGCAAAACTGTAGAGATAGTACCATGTATGGAAGCCCATGCCTATATTCCCGACACTCAAGAAGGCAGAATTTAAAGGCTATCTTTGGCTATATATCAAGTTGAAGGCTATCACGAGATATATGAGACCCCAAGTTAACAAACAAAACACACCTCTCAAAATAAAAACAGGTCCTGTACAGATGGCTCACTACTTCCTGTTCTTAAACAGGACCCAGGTTTGGTTCCCAGCACCCACATGGTAGCTCACAGTAATCTGTAAATCCAGGCTAAGAGACCTGACTTCTTTTAACCTCTGTGGGCAGCATGCATGCACACACACACACACACACACACACACACACACACACACACACTCATATACATTAATTGCAACAAATGTATCCAACTGCAAGATGTGGATAACGAAAAAAGGTTGTTGGGGAAAGATATAAAAGGAATACGCCTGTTATTTTTTAAATTTATTTATTTTTATTTTATGTGCATTGGTGTTTTGCCTACATGTATGTCTGTGTGAGGGTGTTAGATCTTGGAGTTATAGACAGTTTTGAGCTGCCATGTGGGTGCTGAGAACTGAACCCAGGTCCTCTGGAAGAACAGTCAGTGCTCTTAACCACTGAGCCATCTCTTTAGACCCCAAAATTTACTTTTTTATGTGTGTGTTTTGTCACTTATTTATAAGTGCACTTTGTGTACCTAGTGTCTGTAGAAGTCAGAAGAGGGCGTTAGGTCCCCTGAAACTGGAGTTATTGATGGTTGTGAACTACCACATAGGTGCTGAGAAACAAGCCTGGGTTCTCTAGAAGAGAACTGCTGAGCCTTCTCTCTAGCCACCCACTTCTTTTCATTTTAAAATTACATTTATTTTGTGTGTGCACACGTATATGTGTACAAGAGCATGGAGGTCAGAGGACAACCTGCAGAAGTCAGTTCTTCCCCCTTCCTTTGAACTCAGGTCATCTATAAGACTTAGCAGCAATCACCTTTACTCACTGAGCTATCTTACCAGCTCCTAACTAGCTTCTTTATAATCTTTTTGTACAACTAAAACTACTCTACAAAATAATTCTATGGACACAAAATGACAATTCCAAGTTCAACTATGATCACTAGCAGTACCTTTTCTTTTGTTTTTGAAATACAGTCTCACTTTTAAGCGAGGCTGGCCTGGAATGAACTATGTAGTTCAGGGTGGCTTCAAAAATGATGACCCTCCTGCTTCAGATCCCCAAGTACTTAGATTACAGGTGTGAGCTGTCACATTTGGATAAGAGGACTTGTCTGTGTGTGTGACAGGGGTCTCATGTAACCATCTTATGAAGTACCTTAGCCTACAACTCACTATGTAGTTAAGACTGGACTTAAACTTCTGATTCTCCTGCCCCTTTCCCAAGTGCTATGATTACAGGTATGTGCCACCTGGTCTGGCTCAGTAGGAGGGCCTTTGAAGAGGCCTGGGGATGCAGCTCAGTAACAGAACATGCACAAAACCTTGGGTTCTATCCCTAGCAGGTGAGCATGCCTATCCACAAACATGGCTTTAAAGAACCCTATAAAGAAACCCAAATGTCATTCCAGTACAACAGCTCAAGCTCCCAAGAGAAAAAAGTTTGTGTGTCTCAAAAGCTTTCCACTCCTACTGCTTTTTCCTGTCCTCACTGTGGACTACAGTTGGATAACAAGGAGCCTATGATGCGTATCTCTGCAACCCAACTTTGGACTTTTGCCTGTTACATGTGCCCCTTTTATCTCCAACAACACAGCAATGGAGCCAGAAAGAGACTAGGATTTCTCTCCTAGTATGTATGTATGTATGTATGTATGTATGTATGTATGTGCGGGAGGGGGTGCAAGAGTGGGGAGGTCTTCACAGTTGCAGTCTCTGGAAAATCTATTTTGAGGCAAACAGCCCAGGATAGCTTGAGAGCAACATCTGTATAGATGTAGCTGAGAGCACCAAGGTCACTCCTTTGAAAACAGCCCACACATGGTTTGCTCACAGGCATTGTGGTGCAGTGGCCTAATCTAGGACGCCCTTTGACCCTGCTTCTAAATTCACAGCCATCACTTCACATGCACTCAACTGTCTGGAAGTCTCAGTGGCAGTGGGCAGTCCACCCCTTCTTCCAGATGTGAAGCTCTACATTAGTTTGAAAAGTCAAAGTCCAGAACGTATAATAAGCCTTTGACTATCTTTAAAAAACAGCAGTTGCAGAGGTTGGGTGTGAGCACACAACTGTAATTCCAGTACTCAAACAGTGGAGGCAAGAGGATCAGGAAATTAAGGCCACCCTCAGCTGTGTAGCAGTCTGGGCTATATTTAACTCTATCTCAAAAAGAAAACAGAAACAAAAAAAGCTTTTCAGAGCTAAGTAGCAGAGCACTTGCCTGGTATGCAGGAGGCACTAGGTTCCATCTCTAGCACCTTAAAAAAAAAAAAAAAAAAAAAAAAGGCTTTGCCAGAGACTAAATAAAACGCAACGTAACTCTCGCACAGACATTGTTCTCCTACTCTCTAAATCTCTGAGAGAAGGGGAATTAATTAGGCCTGATTTCTAGAAGTGTTCAGGTTCCTACTCTCCTAACTCTCAAACATGTACAGTAAAAATTTCCCAGTGTTTCTCATTTAAAGCTGTGCAGGTTCCTTCTTCTCTATAAAGTATGTTAACATAAAAAAAGAGAAGCCTAGCAAACCAGGTATCATCTTAAGGCAAAAAGCACCAGAAACAAAGACAAGCAGCAATAACCTGGGAGAAAACATCTGCTATGTATCATTTTTGATCAGGTGGTTGCCATGCTGGGAAATTCACCCATCAGGGGACAGGATGTGATGATGTGTAGGCATTCTTGGTTAGCACCAGTGTGTATGTGCCCACACACTATCAGTATCTAGTGAGCAGATTCCAGGATGCTGTTAATTAAATATTCTGCAAGGCACAGGATGATGCCAACAATCAAGAAGTACCTAGCCTAAAATGTCAACATTGCTAAGGCTGAGTAAGTTGATTTAATGCATGTACAAATTAATAATTAAAATCCAACTTCATGCTGATGGCCATTCAAAGAGATGAGAAACCCATCAAAAAAAGCTCAACCTCATGAACAACAGGGAAAATGCAAATAAGGCTG
Source organism: Peromyscus californicus insignis (assembly GCF_007827085.1). Taxonomy (NCBI): domain Eukaryota; kingdom Metazoa; phylum Chordata; class Mammalia; order Rodentia; family Cricetidae; genus Peromyscus; species Peromyscus californicus. The sequence continues at coordinate 46,298,372 of NW_026294540.1, forward strand.
GGGATATAACTCAGCTGGTAGAGCAGTTGCCTAGCATGTACTAAGCCCTGGGTCAACCATGACAACATGCAAGGCACAGTGACACACTGTTATCATCCTAGGATTTGGGAGGTGGAAGCATAACCACCCTTACCTCACTGTGAAGTCTGGAATCATCTAGGACAGTGGTTCTCAACCTTCCTAATGCTGTGGCCCTTTAATACAGATCCTCATGCTGGTGACCCCCAACCATAAAATTATTTTCGTTGCCATTATAAATTGTAAATATCTGATATGTGACCTCTGTGAAAGGGTTGTTTGTTCCCCAAAGGGGTTGTGACCCACAGGTTGAGAACCACTGGTCTAGGCTATATATGAGAGACCATAAAAGCAAGATGAAACAATAGATTTTTACTGGTCATAAAGGATGGATAAAATCCTTTAAGTAGAGAGAAGAGACTGACATGTACATTAAGACAGCACCACCTTTTTGGAGGTGTTTGGAGCTCCTACCAAGCCTAAGACGTAGGACATGTGAAACCAACCCCAAAACTCAGGCCATAGGAATCTGTCCTGCAGCAATGACCACACAGATGCAGGTTAGTAATCTGAAGAAATACAATATCCCCCAGCTTGTAAAAAGTACAAAACATGGACAACATTTAAGTGTGTATTAATAGAAGATGGCTCCATCAATTTTCAGTAGAAAGCATTAAAGTTTAATCACGAAAAATTTTGGTCAATACGTTAAATGGTCTGTGGTCATGAGAGTTTTAAATAGATCATTAGCTCAAAAACAAACAAATGAACAAAAGCATCTGCTGAAGGTGAGAGCAGAGAGGTTAATGTTAAAAAATTAGTATGTGCTGGGTCAGTGGTAGCACACAACTTTAATCCCAAGGAGACAGCTGTGAGCTGCCATGTCGGTGCTGGGAATTGAACCCTGGTCCTCTGAAAGAGCAGTCAGTGCTTTTAACCACGAGCCATCTCTCCAGCCCCGCCAGTCTTTTTTATGAATATAAACATTTTTTAACATTGGGATAAGTAAAGATTTCTTAGATGTACCACCAAAAACTGTTTTCACTAAAAAAATGAATAGATGTCATCAAAATGTAATACTGCTGCTTTGCAAGACAATGTTGGAAAAATTAATACCCAAAGACTGAGGAAAGTATTTGCAAAGAAGTGAAAACACTTAAATATGTATATGGGTATTTTGCCTACATGTATGTCTGTGCATCATGTGTGTGCCTGGTGCCTGTGGAGAAGCCAGAAGACGGTGTCAAATCCCTTGGAATTGGAGTTATAGACAAACCCCATGTGGGCACTGGAAATTGAACCCAGGTACTTTGGAAGAGCAGCCAGTGCTCTTAATCACGAAGACATCTTTTCAGCCCTGAGGACACATTTTTTTTTTTAAAAAAAAAAAAAAAGATCTTAAGACTAGAACAAGTTATTCTGTTACTCATATGCCCACTTCTTTCTTTCAGTGTACTAAATAAATGGTTCTTCTTTCTACTCTGGTCTACCATCTTAGCCTCCCCCAACTCTCCATGTTCTTAATTAAGTACTGGAAAATGTACTGGTAGTATACATAAATTGTGTTTATTAGAGATTTATTTCTGGTAAGTACATGATGATGTGTACAATCACAAACACATACAGACACATCTTTGCTTAAAGAAAAAAAAGGGAGGGGGCAAGAGGCTGGAGCAATGGTTTAATGAGAACCTAAGTTCAAATCCCAAGCATATGCATAAAAACACGCACATGACTAGGACTGCCTGTATAATTCCAGCATTGTAAAGGAGACAGGAAGATTGATGGCGTTTGCTGTCTTCCAAACTAGTTTCAGGTCTAGTGAGACTCTTTCTCAAAGAATAAGACAGAAAGTGATAGAGTACACCTAACTTAAAACATGAGTAATGTGCGCGTGCGCGCACGCACGCACGCACGCACGCACACACACACACACACACACAAATAAATCTGGGTATGGTGGTATACTTCTGACATCCAAATATTTGAAAGGTAGAGGCATGCAGATCAGGAGTTCGAAGTCATCCTTAACAAAATGGCATTGTCTTAAAAACAAAGAGGAACTGGGGAGATGGCTCAGGGGGTAGAAATATTCAAGCACACAAGCTTGACAACTTGGGTTTTGATCCCCAGAACCTAAGTATGAATCTAGATGTCATGGGCCACTGTGTAGCAAAAACAAAAGAGGTCTTAGAAGTGGAAGATCACTATACATGGAGATCAAAGATCAATCCATTCTCTTTTTCATGGGTTGTCCTTTGACATCCACACATGTATAATGGCATGCTTGACCACTCAAACACAAAAATACACAAATAAATAACTGAATTTTCTAAATAAGCCAACCCCCAAAATCTTAAAACAAAAAAAAAAGACAAGACTTTGAAGGTGCACCAAAGCAAATATGTAGATGGCAAATGAACATACGGAAAGAGGTTCAACATGATTAGCCAGGCAAAGGCCATGTCCACATACTAGAATGGCTACAACAAAATATAACAGGACAATGTCAAACGGCTGGGGAGGATGTTGGAGAAGTCAGGCTTTCTACACACAGCAATGGTAGTAATGCAAAAATGTAACAGTTACTTTAATAAACAAATTGGCAGTCTCTAAGTTGAACACACACACTTAGTATATGACCTGGCAATCATATTCCTACTACTGTTCTGTTCTTTCATTCCCTCCTTTCTTTCTGAGACACCATGTTAGTCTAACTCTAAAATTCATCATGTAGCCCAAACTAGCCTCAAACTTATGGCAACCCCCGCCCCAGCCTCTGAAATGCTGAGATTATAGATGTAAGCCACATCAATGCAAGAGAAATAAAAATGTAAGTTCATATAAAAACCTATACACAAATGCATATAGCATCCTTTATTCAAGTCTGAAATAAGTCATTCACTGAGAAATTATGGTATGTTATACAATGGACACTACTCAGCAATGAAAAGGCACTACTAATTCATACTACATACACAATTTTCAAATACATTTTACTGAGCAGGGCGGGGGTTGGGGGGAGGCAGACTAAAAAAGCTACCTCTTAGGCGATTCCATTTTAGGACATTCTGGAAAGGATCAAACTATAGACAGCCTCAACCAAACTAAGGATGATTCATCTTAAAACTTTTCCCCATGGTGTTTGCAACAGGACCAGTGTGTTGCCCAGGCTGACCCACTAACTTAACTCGTGACTTAAATAAATAAATTTCAAAAATATGAATGTTTTGCTTGCTCGTATGTCTGTCTGTCTGTCCATATGTGCAACATGTGTGCTTGGTGCCCTCAGAGGTCAGAGGACATTGGATCTGGTTCTGGGAATCAAATTTGAGTTCTCTGTAAGAACACTGAATGCTCTAAAGCATTGAGCCATCTCTCCAGCCCCAGGCTTCTGACTCTAATTACTAATATTATAGGTGTGTGTCACCAAGTCTAGAAACACAACTTTTTGAAGGTTCAGAAGCAATGGCATTCTATAGAAATTGTGCTTCAAAATTTAGATCTTTTCCTAATAATGTGATATGACAGTCTTATGATGTTATACAGTAACAGTTCCCAGCCACCTCACAAACATGATAGCAAACCACTATAGTAGATGGGCTACAAGGGTTCAATAGGTTGAGCATATGGATATTTTGTCTTAATTTTTCTTCATATTACAGTGTAACCCCATTGCAAGTCTAAGAATATTCCTCAAAGAGATCTGTGGTTGCCAGGTGAAGCCAGGAAGAACTGACTACCTAAGGGCAACAAGAGGGAATATTTTTGTTCTTGGATGACAGGAATTTCTGCTATCACGATGGAGATGATAAAGTTCAGGGCCTGCAAGATAGCTCAATGGAAAAGATGCTTGCTATGCAAGCCTGGAGACCCGAGTTTGATCTCTCAAATCCACATAAAAGTGGACAGGGGAGGACCAATTCTACAAAGTTGTCCTTTGATGGCCACACTGAGGGATGTGGCAGCATATGCCTTTAAGCCCAGCACTCAAAAAGCACAGGCACGTAGATTTCCGTGAGCATGAAACCAGCCTGGTCCACATACTTCTAGGCCAACCAGGGTTACAAAGTGAGACCCTTTAAACCAAACCAACACAAGAAGCCTCAAACAATGGGGCTAGGATGCAGCTCAGTTGGTAGAATTCTTGCCTAGCATGCATGAGGCCCTGGGCCCCAGCCCCAGCCCCACATGGGAGTGGTGGTAGATAACTCTAATCCCAATACTTGGGAGGTGGAGGCAGGAGTTCAGACATTCAAAGTAATCCTCAGATATATAGCAAGTTTGAAGGCCAAGCTGAACTACTCAGACCCTTTCTCAAAATAAAACAAAACAAAAAAACTCTTCAAACAATCCTACATAAAGATGAATAAAATCTTCTATAAAGCAAATTAAAAACTAAATTTAAGATTTAAACAAAGAAATTGCCATACTGCTCCACAGCATGGTCATGGGCAGTCAGGGCTAAACACTCCTTGCAGGTCAAGTCTGTAGTAATGGAGTCAGTTTCATGGTACTTCAGAGGCTACTTCACTCAATCTTCCAGGATACCTCCCTTGACCCTTTCCAAATCTGTGTGGCCCAACCTGGGTCCAACTGGTCCTGTGCTCACAAGCTCTAACATTAATAGGTCTTGTGACTACTATCCAATTATCAATGACCACTATCAAGCCACTGCCACCTCCTGCTTACTAAGTCAACTCCCTTCACTTCCAGGCTTTCCCTGTCATCACCCACTAAAGCTCAGAGGTCACACTATTTTGCTCATGGTCAGTTAGGCTGTTAATAAGTGACAGGGTTTGGTCTTGAGTTGTCACTACATAGTAGTGCTCCAGGACCTCTCTGATGGTGCCCCACTGCATTTTCCAGTCTGTGTTCCTCACCTGGCTTTGTCCTATGCAGGATAACAGGCTACTTCATTTTTCAATTCCTCTCCACAATTGACATAGTCTTTATTACTTCCTCAATCACTGACTTAAAATTATTTACTTTTCACCAATATCAAGAGTGAGATATTGGCTGGGAAGATGGTTCAACAGGTGAAGAGTTTACTATGCTAGTCTGATAATCTGAGTTTGATGCCCATAACACATAAATAAGTAACATAAATATAGCACGGACTTTGAGAGCCAAGGTTAGACATATATACATATATACATACATACAAAGTCCTAACTACCACAAATTATGCAGTCAAGTTTTTAGCATTTGGGGGAAATTCATAGGGGTTAACACATCCCAAGGGCAATGGATGAGCCTCATCCTGGGAAAATGATCTTTTGATCATGGCATTTGCTCTACCATGTAAGGATAGACCACTGTTATCTAAGAGCCCCCAAATTCAGGGTTCCAGACAACCCTGGTGTGTTACATAGTAGGAAAGGGTTACTGGCTTTTAGACTCCACCTAGGACATTGCATGTCTGGAGTATTTCTTTAATGGTAAAGAACAGCAGTCAGAGGCTGTCCTGACAATTTATGAACCCATTCACTTTCTTCCTTTTAAAAGTAATTTAAGACTTATTTATTAATTAAGTTTATGTGTCTACATATGGCTATGTACATGTGAGAGTACAGGTGCCTGAGGAGACCAGAGGTGTTGGATCCCCTGGAACTGGAGTTACTGGTGGTTGTAAATTGTCTAATGTGGAATACTGTGTGCAAACTCAGGTCCTCAGCAAGAGCAGAACACACGTTTAACAGCTGAACCATTTCTCCAGCCCCTAAAATAATTTTTAAGTTAGCATATAATACAATGGGTTTCATAATGGCATTTTCATGTTCCCTCCCTCCCTCCCTCTTTGAAGTGGTAAGGACAGAACCTGGGGCCTTGAACATGCTAGGCAACAATTCTATCACTCAGGCACATACAAACAGTATCTTACTTTCTCAAGATCATCATTAATGAGCATCACCCCAAAGAATAAGCATCTACTGCAAGGAGCAAAAAATGCAAACTTCAAGTGTGACAAAATGATTTTCCTGTTATTTGGAACCATTTCAAGTAACTGGATATACCAAAGAGAAACCATGTTTAAAAGGATCTTGGGGTTTTTGATCCTACTGCACATTTCAAACTATCTTATAGTTGTGCTGTGTGCCATCCACCATGGTGTTCCCATCGGCAGCACATGTACTAGGTGGTGCTATTAGTAAGGATAGTATCCATGAGGCATACATGAGAGCCAAACTTTTCAATGGTGGAGTAGGCCTTTGTAAAGGATGAGTGCTAGATTGGAGCCAAACAGTCACTCTTTATCAGGCCTGACCAGCACTACTACACACTTCTAATGAGGCTTAAACTCAAATATTTCTTTTTTTTTAAAGATTTTATTTTATGTGTATGAGTGTTTTGTCTGCATATGTCTATGCATTGGTGCCCATGGAGGTCAAAAGAGGATGTCACACTCCCTGGAACTGGAGTTACAGTTGTTTGTGAGTCATCATGTGCATGCTGGGAACAGAACCCAAGTCCTTTGCAAGAGCAGCAAGTGTTAACTGCTGAGCCATCTCTCCAGCCTCTCAATTATTCCTGAAGTTCTTTCTAGATATAAAACTCTTGAGTCTTCAAGGTGGGGGGTTAGGGTGGGGGGAACCAATCACCCAGGATTTGGTGCCAGAAACAGGATTTCTGTTGCCAGAAAAAACTGAAGGTGCTACTTGACCCAATTATGACTGCCCCTTAATGGCCCCTTTTCACATCCAAGAAGGGGAAGGCCACTTGGCTGGGGCAGCTCTAGCCAGTAGGTCAGGCGTAGCGAGCACGCTGCCCAGTCCAAGTGCTTTATAGGCCCTAGGGACTTGGCCAGCTCCAGAGTCCTGCTAAAGTACCAGAGACTTGGAGCTGGTGAAACTCTTGCACAGACATGCACAGTAACACAGTAAGACACGAAAGTCCATGGTTCTACCCCATTTCCAAAATGAACCCATCAGCAACAACCAAAAGACAGTGGAGGTTAATCACTTCATTTTCTCACTGTGTTACCAACTACTACACACCTGCTGTCAGCTGAAAATGTAGGTACCCTTTCTCCTGAAACCAAGGTATGTGATTCCCCAATCCGTCTCCTGTCTCACTCCTCTACAAACCTTTCCCTCACCTTGACTGACTTCCTGCAGTAGAAGAACCACACCTGTCCTCCAAGTCATCTCTTTCTATTCCCTCTAATAAATGAAGCTGCAAGTTCTGCTAGAGTAACACCTGAAGACATCTCTAACTCCCTCCTTTCTGCCTTCTCAATCAGGTCCCTGTCTCCTCTTGCCTAGACCAACTCCTAAATGTGTCTCTAAACCCAGTTTAACCTTTCCCTCTAAATGACTCCTCTTGCAATGTCTCCAGGCCTCTGTCCATGGTGACATCAGCCTTGCCACTGAGTTTCTGTGCACTATCTTCTCTTGTCAATCCTTCCTGTGGCATAAAGGTTTCTTTGATGGGTGGCTGGACCTAGTCACTTCCAAGCTCCCCATTAACTTTTTCTTCCCTAGGCATGAGTGGAATGCCAGCAATGCACCAGGCACAGGGAACACAAAACAGAAGCAATCCCAACCACAACAGATCAGGATGTTAGCCTCTGAACTAGATGGTACTCTCCTTTCCCCATCTAAGCAATCTTCTGGAGTCCCCTTGACAAGGACCAGAATCCTGCTACCACCTGAACCCAGCATAATTTTCTAGTTTTAGGTCCACATTTACCCTCCTGACTGACTCTCTTGGTCTGGCTCAACTGGTAAACTCAGGACTGGTAGCTTTTGGTGCCTTCCTTTTCTCTTAATGTGGCCATTTGCTGATCCTGGATAGCCCTCCCTGTTCCTCTTTTATTGCAATCTGCTTGAATAAAAACAACCTTCAGTAACCAATAATCATTCCATTCAATATACTGTATGTAAAGACCAACCTTCTTTTTTATATTATGTCTCATAATACATTGAGGCCTCTTCTCAAACCAGGTTGACTTTCTTTTTGGAACAGTTTCAGTGTAGTCCAGGATAGCCTCAACCCCCATAGATAGCCAATATCTGCCCCTAACTCCTGAGCAGAGATTACAGGCACGAGACACTATTCCTGGGTTATGTGGCACTGGGTATTAAAAGCAGGGCTTCATGAATGCAAGGCAAGCACTCTACCAACTGACCTACATCCTCAACCCTGAAAAGGTCATTTTTTTCCAGTGATAGAGAATAGGTACTGGCAATTTACACTACCTTTCTTGAGGATAGAAAGGTGGGGATAAACCGGGCGGAGGTGGCGCATGCCTTTAATCCCAGCACTCGGGAGGCAGAGGCAGGCGGATCTCTGTGAGTTCGAGGTCAGCCTGGGCTACCAAGCGAGTTCCAGGAAAGGCGCAAAGCTACACAGAGAAACCCTGTCTTGAAAAACCAAAAAAAAAAAAAAAAAAGGTGGGGATAAACTACTGAGCACTGCAATGAGCCCCCGCACGTGTGGACATGGATATTCTGTACCATCCTATTTCCTGCATCCTGCTTCAGCCATGTGCTTGCTTTCTTGTCTCCAGTCATACATTAAACTGTTTTCTCATCCTTCTTAAGTTCTCTGTGGCCACTTATCTTTGTGGCACTCAAGTTTTGGGTAGGATCAGCTACCACTGCTCTTTCTCATGTCCCAAATTCCAAGCCATGTGACTTTTGACCCTCTAATTGTGTCTCAATGCTCCCTGTCTCTACAGCTAATGTTCTGGGTCATATTAGCAATTTTTCCTACTCGAAGGAAAGCACCTAACTGGTTTTCTGGCTGCCAGTCAGTTCCTCCTGTGTGAATGTGACTCCCTCTGTCAATTAACATGGATCTGGAGAGGGCCCTCATAATATCTGAGCTCTTTTCCCAACAAACCTGCTACTCCATTCTACTTTCCCAGAAAGTTCCATACCCTGCATGGTTTCCTCAACAAATGGATGGTCCCACCTCCTCTACCCACCAAGTTCTTGAAGAGCCTTTCCCACTGGTCTTTTACCTAGCTACTTCCTTCCAGTTCTTCTGCCTCAACAACTACAAGGAACATTCTGAGGTCTCTTGGGCTTGCGTAACAGTTCCTTTTCCTCTGCTTCCACATCAGTTGGTACTACTGCTCACAAGCCAGGCTGAAATCATCTACACACGGGTCATATACAACATGGTCTCTCCAGAGGCTAGCCTCTAGGCTAGAACACAGCTTGGGGGAGGGGGCGCAAAAGCTCATTTCCCTCTTGCTGGCCAATTTTCTTAGGTCTTCTCTTAGAACCAGGACCACTGTGAACTACTGCCACCTAGGGGCAAAAGGCTAGCACTGCATCTCACTCTCACCATTCAGCATTTAACTAGATTTAACACACTGAATGAGATGGGAACACAAACCAGGAACAGTTGATTCTGGAGGAGGTGGAGAAGCCTTGGCAGTTGGAGGCAGCTTCAAGCGGTGTTTGTGCTCTGAACCGGGCCACACAGCATGAGAAGGAGATCTTCTTCCAAGGAAAGAGCAGACAGGGTCAGAGGGGGTAGGGGGTCACCCCAAGCTAAGGGCTTCTGATTTAAATCTTTAGAGCCATTCGAATAGCCCAGCACAACCTCCCACCCCCCAAGACAGGAGAAACATGATCAGATCTGCATCTTCAAAAGTCAAAAGGCTGGTGTGCAAAGGCAGAGAGAGGAGAAGCAGTAAGTGTGGGAAGAACTGAGTAAGCACAGGAAAAAGTATGTTCTTCAATCTCTCCCTTTCTGTTGCACAGTGACCTATTCCTGAACACATCCAAATCTGTTTTCCTCAAACCAGTGCTAACAGAAACACTGCCCATTTCTCTCAGCTTCTTCACAGACCTCGAAGTCACAGCATTAAAAAATATTTTTAGATTTATGTGTGTTTTGTTTGTATGTATGGGAACCACATGTGTGCTTGGTGCCTGCAAGGCCAGAAGAAGGCATGGGATCCCTTGGACCTGGAGTTAGAGATGGTTGTGAGCTCTTCTCTGCGGAGCCACCTCTCCAGCCCCACAGCATTTTAAAAACCAGCTCTCAGCAGTTTTGTACATACATGTTCAGTGGTAATACATTGGGGTATCTCGGACCTGCATTCAAATTCTGCACTGGCCATGAGACTATCCTAAGCTCCACTTTCTTCTCTAAAATGGATATTCTAACACCTATCTTAGGGGTTGGAGACACACCTGTAAAGTATTAACACATGGTACACTGTTGATAAATTCTGATGTTGATAAATTCTATTTGTAACATCATGTATTCCATGTATGGCATGCACAATACTGGGGTTTTCCTCTCACATCTTCACAATATTTTCACCCTACTATTTTACAGGCAATTCAACATAGCTCACTCAAAATCTTAGGAGCTTCCCACAGAACATCAGAGATAGGGCTAGAAGAACTTTTCCAGAAAGATTATTTAAGGATTTCTCACCTCTGTGTGTGTATGTGTTTGGTGGTGGGGAGCGCGAGAAAGACCCCTAGCAACGCTTGAATTTATTTTTGGTCCTCACAACTGGGAGAAGTGGGAGGCAGAGATGCTAATACTTAGTAGGCAGAGAAGCCAGGCATGCCATCCAACTTCCTACAAGCACAGGGCAGCCAGGCCCCCACAACCAACCATTATCTGACCTTAACTGTCTGCAGCAAGGAGGTTAGAAAAGCTTTCCCTACCATTTTGCTCCTTCTAAAGCACTGGTCATCGGTATCCCACATGAACATTTTCGATAATAGAAGCTCTGTCCCATGCAAAAAAAAAGTTCTCCACCTGCCCTGCACATAGTAGGCGTCAAAACCCATTTTGATATGCTTTAGCAGCACAAGACAACAGATAAGGAAGACTCTCCTTCACTACCCATTGTTCAACTGCGTGCAATTATATTTTCTATATTTACACATTATTTTACAAATGCAAACGTCCAGAGGACAGCTTTGTTAGAGATGGCGATCAAAAAATTTTTCCCTTTTATTTTCTAGGACTTCCATACATACAGAAGAAAGGTTTGCACACTTTCTAAAAGGACCTCACGATCCGTCGCGGTGTATCCTGAAAATCGGCCACAAAAGAAATCTGTGAGATTTCCCGAGAGAGCGAGTCCGTGGGCCGTGACCTTTGGGCGCCCAAGGCCCTCGCTCCTCTCTTCCGCCCCCGGATCACCGGGCTTCCGAGACCGACTATGCAGGGCCCCCCAAAGCCTTGGAGCCCGGCCCCCCAAAGCGCGTGCCCACGCCGTGTCCTTCTCCCGCCTCTCTCACGGGAGCCCAGAGAGGAATCTGGCCCGGAGGAGGCTTGTCGCCGACCTGGATCAAACCGAGTCGGTTTCCCTTCGCCTAGCCACGGCCCACACGCGCGCCTCCGCACCCAGGCCTTGCGCGGCCTGGGGCCTTCGGCCAGTGCAGGCCCGGCGGGCGCCCGCGGGACTAGGCGAGCTCAGGCCCTAGCGCGGCCTACTCTTTTGGAAGTCGCCGAAGCCACCCGGCCTCACCTGAACACGGGCGGGAAGGCCCGGGGCTCTGCTCCGGGGCGGGCGGCGCGGCGATAACGGCTCCGCACGGCCTCGGTAGCGGTGGTGGCGGCGGCAGAGCGGCGACGGCGACGGCGGCGGCTCCTCCTCAGCGCGCACGACCCGCTCCCCGGCCCCGCGGCCAGACACGCCCCCTACTCAGCGCGCTCGCCTATTGGTCGGCGTCTTTGACGAGACGGAGCTCATTGGTTGATATGGCTGTCGCGGTGCTCTGGTGCGTGCGGCGGAGGCAGGACTTCCTGTCAGCGCCGCCAGCCAAGGGCTAAAGCGGCCGGTGGAGGCGCCGAGTGGCGGGCCATGGCCCCGCTAGCCCCCTCCACCGCCATGGCCCGCCGCAGGCGCCGACTGGACACGGAGGCCGAGGAGTGACTCTCTTTGTGGAACTCACACCATCTGGTCTTCACCTGACGGGCTGTGCAGTCGCCTTCGCCCGAAGTAAGAAGTGTGGTCATCGGGAGCCCAGGCTAGGAGGGTAGGATCTCTGGTTCGAATCCCGCTCCCGACCCACGTTTCCGCTCTGCCTGCCTGCGGTTGAGCACCGGCTGACGTCACTTCGCCTGGCTTCAGTTTTCTTATCTAGTGAAATGAATTAAGAGATGTAGTCACCATGGCATTCCCAGAGGCTCTAACGTTGAAAATTTTTGGTTTTAAGATTTTTTTTTTTAATGTGTATGGGTGGGTTTCGGCCTGCGTGCACCACATGCGTGCAGTGCTTACGGAGGTCAAAAAGAATGTCGGATCCTCTGGAACTGGAGTTGTAGACGGTTGTTAGCTGCCTTGTGAGTGCTGGGAACCGAACCCGGGTCCCCTAGAAGGGCAGCCAGTGCTCTTAATTACTGAGCTATCTTTCCAGCTCCTCTTCCTTTGAAATTTTAAAAGCATGCTATGTGTCAGCCAGGCAGTGATCAGAAAACAACTGCCTGTCCTTTCGGTGGCTGCTGTTCTGGGATGGTGCTATCAGAAAAGTATATGCAAATTGCATGATTTAAAAAAATTCTGTCTTTTTTTTTTTTTTTTAGCGTGTTTGTTGTTTTCTTTTAATCAAGGTCTTCCTAAATAGTCTTGGCTTGGAATTATAGACTAGACTGACTTTACCTCACAGAGATCTGCCTACCTTTGCTTCCTGAGTGCTGGGTTTAAAGGTGATGCGTATGTTTTTGAGACAGGGTCTCATGTGGTCCAGGTTGGCCTTAAACTCTATATGTAGCTAAGGAAGGTGAAATGATCCTTCTGCTTCCATCTTTCAAATTCTAGGATTACAGTCCTGCAACACCACAACTGGCTATATGACCTTTTAAAGATAGTTTTATGGAATTTGAAAATATTGTATTTTAATATATTCTGTATTTATATGTTTGTATGAACATGTATGTAGAAATCAAAGGAAAGCTTGCAGGAGTCAGTTCTCTCCTTCCATCATGTGGGGTCTGGGGGTTGAACTCAGGTTGTCACACTCAACAGTTGAGTTGAGTTGGCCAGTGTCAGCTGAGCTAATTCTACAGCCCTGTGACATTCTTTTTTTTTTTTTTTTTTTTTTTGAGACAGGGTTTCTCTGTGTAGCTTTGCACCTTTCCTGGATCTCGCGCTGTAGACCAGGCTGGCCTCGAACTCACAGAGATCCGCCTGCCTCTGCCTCCCGAGTGCTGGGATTAAAGGCGTGCGCCACCACCGCCCGGCAACCCTGTGACATTCTTAACCAGCTCTACACAGTAAAAATTTAAGGAAGCCACAAAATTGTCAGCTATATGGCAACTTAAAATGCTAATATTATGTATGAGAAACATGTTTATTAACTTATGGGCCATGTAATTTAGTGGTAAAGTACTTTGCTAGTACATCCAAGGAGATTCACAAAAGAAAAGCTGAAAAGAAAAAAGGACATGATGTAGCTCAGGGGTTGAGTGTTTGCCTAGCAGATATAAAGTTCTGTGTTTGATCTCCTGTACCAGATAGCGTTCAAACCCAGGCATTGCATCCCGTAATCCAAGAACTCGGGAGATAAATAAAGTTGAAAGATCAAAAGTTCATGGGCAGGATGGAAAGGTGGCACAGCTGTTAAGAACAGTTACTACTCTTGCAGAGGACAAGGATTCAATTCCCAGCAACCAACCACATCTATTGACTCATAACTGCCTGTAACTCTGCTTCCAAGGGATATAACACTCTCTTCTGACCTCTAAGGGCACTGCATTCATGTACACAAATCCACACTCAGACTCACACATACATAAATAAAACCTTTCTTTAAAAAAAGTGCATCCTAGGCCAGGCAGTGGTGGCGCACACCTTTAATCCCAGCACTCGGGAGGCAGAGCCAGGTGGATCTCTGTGAGTTCAAGGCCAGCCTGGTCTCCAGAGCAAGATCCAGGATAGGCACCAAAATGACACAGAGAAACCCTGTCTTGAAAAAACAAACAAACAAACAAAAATTGTTGGGGTTAGGGATTTAGCTCAGTGGTAGAGCGCTTGCCTAGCAAGCACAAGACCCTGGGCTCGGTCCTCAGCTCCGGAAAAAGAAAAAAAAAAAGTGCATCCTTGACTACATAGCAAATTTCAAGACCAGCCTCAGCTACATGTGACCCTATTTCAAAAAAAGTAAATCATTAGTTGTTTTACAGAGGTAAAGATATCTCAACAGAGTGAGGCACCACCTGAGTTCAAGCTCCAGAACCCACAGGATGGGAGGAGAGAACTGACTTCTGCAGGTTGTCCTCTGACTTTCATATCCACACCTGGCACACATAGTATCTTTTTTTAAATGTAAAAAACAGATATTTTAATAATTTTATTTAACCAACTATTCTAAAACATTTCAACATATAATCAAAGTTAAAAGTTACATGATCTGCCAGGTGGTGGCGGCACACACCTTTAGTTCTAGCACTTAGGAGACAGAGGCAGGGGTATCTCTGAGTTTGAGGCCAGCCTGGTCCACAAAGTGCGTTCCAGGACAGCCAGGGCTTTTATCCCAGCACTGTGGGGACAGAGGCAGGCAGTTCTCTGTGAGTTCCAGGCCAGCCTAGTCTACAGAGCTACTTCTAGGCCCGCCAGAGCTACACAGAAAAAAACCCTATCTTGGAAAAAAAAACTGTTGTGAGATTTTTTTACATTCTGTTTTTTCCTTCCTTTTGCTTTTGAAATCTAGTGTATATTTTACATATCAAATTGGACCAATTGCATTTCAAGAACTCAGAAGTCCCATGTTACCATCGGACCATGAGCTGTTGTAGGAGGAAACAGAAGAGAAATCAAGTGAGTTCCATTTGAAGTAGTTTTTAAAAGGGTAAGAAGAAAAGTGAACTGGGAAAAGGGTACAGGAAGGTAGGGATAGCAGTTCAAAGAGGGTAGTCAGGGAGATGGACTATGAAGAAGAATCAGAGGAGTTGAGAAAAATTATGTAGGTAGAGTTTTCCTGTCCTGCCTGCTCCCAATTAACCATTAGCCACTTCCCAAATAACTGACTCGGAGACTTAATATAAATTATAAATGCTTGGCCAATAGCTCAGGCTTAGAAGTCTAACTAGCTCTTACATTTTAAGTTAACCGATATTCCTTATTTATGCTCTGCCACATGGCAGTACCTTTATTAGCATGGCACGTTCATCTCCTGCTCCCTCTGTGTCTGGCTGGTGACTCCTGACTCCTCTGCCCTTCTCCTTCCCAACGTTTTCAGTTTGGCTTTCCCGCATAACCTTATTCTGTTCAGCTATTGGCCAGTCAACTTGTTTATTAAACCATCAAAGCTACAAATCTTCACAGTGTACAAAGGAACTATTCCATAACAAAATTACATTCTTTATTGTTTAGTGTTGCCCTGTAGACCATGTAAAAATTTTGGGTATGGGGCCTGGAAGATAGCTTAGTAGGTAAGAGGTTTGCTGTGCAAGCATGAGGACCTGAGTCCAGAACCTGGTGCACACATAAACAGCCACTGTATGTGTGTAACCACATGTTGTGGGAGGCAGAGGTGGGGGGATTGATGGGGCTTGCTGGCTGCTGATACAGCTCAAGGTACAGGGGAGACTGCCTCAAAGAAAGAAATAAGTTACCCATGATAGAGAGTAAGATATCCATTGCCCTCTTCTGGCCTCTACCTGTGTGCACACATGTGGACATACACTATACTTGCACACAAAAATTAATGTGTCCCCTATCAACACTTCCCTATTGAAACTTGATGTTGGACACTTGACAGTAGCTAGTTAACTGAATATCTGAATTTTTAATTATATTTATGTGTGTATGTAGGTATGTGTAGGTGGAGTTTTCCTGTGCAGCAGCTGCTCCCAAATAATCACTTAATATTACTTGTGGATACTCGGTTGATTAGCTCAGGCTTATTACTAACTAGCTCTTAGAACTTAAATTAACCCATTTCTATTAATCTATGTATTGCCACATGGCTTGTGACTTTACCTGTCCTCTAGCATATCTTGCTCCCTCCTTGTCTCCTGGAGACTCCACTCTCTGCCCTTCTTCCTCCTAGCATTCTCAGTTTGGCTGTCCGGCATATGCCAGTCAGTTCTTTTTTAAAAATGAGAGTAACATATATTCACAGTGTACAGAAGTATTATTCCACAGCAGGTGTGTGTGTGTTTATGTTTACACATGCACATGTGTGGTCACATACATGTAGAGGATAGAGATCCTTCTGGTGTCATTTTGTTTGTTTGTTTGAGGCAGGGTTTCTCTGTGTAGTTTTAGCTGTCCTGGAACTTGCTGTGTAAACCAGGCTGGCCTGGAACTCTCAGAGCTCTCCCTGCCTCTGCCTCCCAAGTGCTAGGATTACAGATGTGTGTCACCACCGTGTCATTCTTTATGCACTGTCTACCTTGTTTTTCTGAGACAAAGTATCTTCATTGGCCTAGAACTTGCCAATTAGTCTAGGTTGGCAGACCAGGGAGCCCCAAGGATCTACCTGTGTCTTAGTTAGGGTTTTTTGTTTTTTGTTTTTTTTTGAGACAGGGTTTCTCTGTGAAGCTTTGCGCCTTTCCTGGAACTCACTCTATAGACCAGGCTGGCCTCGAACTCACACAGATCTGCCTGGCTCTGCCTCCCGAGTGCTGGGATTAACTTTATGCGCCACCACTGCCAGGCATGACCATGGCAATTCTTATAATGGAAAACATTTAACTGGGGCTGGCTTACAGTTCTGAGGTTTAGTCCTTTATCACAGTAGGAAGCATGGTGGCATGCAGACAGACATGATACTGGAGAGGTAGCTAAAAGTTCTACATCTGAATCTGCAGGCATATTGGACATGGCTTGAGCATCTGAGACCTCACAGCCCACCCCTAGTGACACACTTCCTCCAACAAGGCCATACTTCCTAATAGTGCCTTCTTTGGTGACTAATCATTCAAATCTCTGAGCCTATGGAGGCTGTTCTTACTCAAACCAAGCCACTCCCCGATCCTCAGGGTTGTAGCCATATCATAATGCAAAGCTGCATTCAGTTCAGCTTCAAAAGTTCCCATATCTGTAACAGTCTCAACTCTGTTTAAAAATCCGAAGTTTCTTCTGAGACTCAAGGCAGTCTCTGAACTATAACCCCCTGTAAAATCAAAATAAAAAAGCATATCACATACTTGAAACATACAGAGGCAGAGGATATCATTACCGTTCCAAAAGGGAGGAAAGGGAGCATAGTGAGGAAATACAGGACCAAAGCAAGCCTGAAAACTCCAAACTCTGCCTGCTGTCAAAGCGCTCTTCAGATCTCCAACTCCTTTCAGCTTTGTTACGTGTAACACACTTCTCTGTCTTGGGCTGATTCCACTCTTTGTTTGTAGCTTTCCTCAGTAGGTATCCCACAGTTCTGGCTTTTCCAACATCTTGGGTGGTCTCCAAGGCAATCCAGCTTCACCTTCACAGCATCACCCAATGTAGGCCTCTATGCAGGGACACCCCTGACACAGGCCTGGTGTAAGTGGCTTTCCTTAGTTTCAGAGGCATAGTCCATAACCTCTTTCTTTTATCCTCGATTCTAAAAGCTGCCAGGTTCTGCTGCTTGCTGGAGCTGGAACATGGCCCCCTCCTCAATTATATCTTCACCAGATTTCTGTTTTTGATGGTTTCCTTCACTGCTTAAATGTTTCTTAATTCCTTTTCAAAAGTTAAACGCTTACCTGGTGGGATCTTGCTCTGAGGCCACCACTCCCTTTATTCCATTTAGCACCAGGCTTTTCTTTAATCTTTTTATCTCCTTGAACACAGGTCTTAGCTCCATTATACTTCCTGATGCCTCTTTTCTCCTCAAACTATACTTTTTGTCTTTTCCCTTGTTCAGTTTGCACTTTAATCTAAACTTTTCAGTTTAGCCTCAGGGAGACTAAAAGGCAAAAAGCAGTCACATTATTGGCCAAAAACCCCCACAAGAATGGTCTCTAAGCTGCGTACTAATGTTCTTCCCTTCTGAAACTTCTTGAGCTGGGCCCCCACAGTTCAAATTACCCTCAGCACTGCTTTCCATGCTCCTAGTAGTATGGCCCATTAAGCCCCAGTTAAAGTGTCCAATCACTTTTCTAGTACAGAGACCTATAGTCTTCCATATTCCTCCAAACAAAAGCATGGTTAGGCCTATCACAACAATACCCTAGTTTCTGGTACCAACTTCTGTCTTAATCATTGTTCTATTGCTGTGAAGAGACACCATGACTATGGCAACTTTTATAAAGGAAAACGTTTAATTAGAACTGGCTTACAGTTTCAGAGGTTTAGTCCATTATCAAGCATGGCAGAATTCATGGTGGCATGCAGGTAGGCATACTGCTGGAGATGAGCTGAGAGTTCTACATTTGGATTCCCCAGACAGCAGGAAGAGAAAGAGCCACTGGTCCTGGCTTTGGCTTTTGAAACCTCAAAGCCTGCCCCCAATGACACACTTCCTCCAACAAAGGCACACCTACTCCAACAAGGTCACACTCCTAATAGTGCTACTTTGGTGGCATTCTAATCTGTGAGCTCTTCTTATTCAAACCACCACAGGTGTTTTGGCTATATGTATGTCTCTGTGTTACATGTATGTCTGGTACCCATGGAGACTAGAAGAAGGTGGGGGATACCCTGGTCCTGGGATTAGGGAGAGCTGTGAAGCACTGTGTAGGTACTGGGAATCAAAGTCAGGTCCTCAGGAAGAGCAGCCAGTGCTCTTAACCAATGAGCCCTTTCTCAGCCACCCCAACCCCAAGTATTGTGTAGCCCAAGCTGGCTTCCGACTTGGTGTGTAGCTAAAGATGACCTTGGACTCATGATCCTCTTGCCTCTACCTCCCTAGTGCTGGGATTACCAGTATGTACCACTATGCGTGGTTTTCCTTCATTTATATTCTATTGTTAATAATTGTCTTTTTGCCGGGCGGTGGTGGCGCACACCTTTAATCCCAGCACTCGGGAGGCAGAGCCAGAAGGATCTCTGTGAGTTCGAGGCCAGCCTGGTCTGCAGAGCAAGATTCAGGACAGATACCAAAACTACACAGAGAAACCCTATCTCGAAAAACAAAAAACAAAAAAAAAATTACTTTTTAAAAATTACATTAAAATTTTTTTTAAATTTTTTTTGGTGTGTGTGTGTGAGAGAGAGAGAGATAGAGAGAGACACAGAGAGAGAGACACAGAGAGACACAGAGAGAGACTTGAGGAAGTTGGTTTGCCTCTTTCACCACATGGGGTCAAACTCAGATTATCTTATTTGGCGCCTTTAGCCTATGAGCCATCTTGTTGGCCATAGACTATTTAGATTTTTTAGAACATCAGAAAGATGATAGAGCATTATTCTCCATACCTGGTTCCCTAATTAGTTAAATTTTTTTTTATTAATGTACTTGCCTTGGTTTTTATTTTGTTTTGTTTTTGTTTGTTTTGAGATGATCTTACTCTATAGCCCTGGCTGGCCTTGAACTCATAGAGATCTGCCTGCCTTTGCTTCTCAAGTGCTGAGACTAAAGATGTTTGCAATCACATCCATCTTAGTAATATAGTCGTTACCAGACCTGGTGGTAGAGATTTGTATTCCCTGATTCTCTTGAAGCTTAGAGTAATACTATATTATCTGTAATATCATTTGGGGTGCTGAGATAGGAGGATTGTCACAAGTTTAAGACTAGCTTGGGCTACACATCAAGTTCTAGGATAGAAAGGGCTACACAACCAGATTTTGGTTTTTTTTTTTTTTTTTTTTTTAAATAGGGCTAGGGATATCAAAGGTGGAGAGTTGCCTAGTATGTGTGAGGCCTAAGATTCAGCCCTAAGCACTGACATAGAAAGGAGGGGCAGGTAGGGAAATGGCTCAGTCTGGAAAGTGCCTGCTGCACAGGTTTGAGGACCTGATTTTGGATGCCTTAGCACTCACATAAAAGCTGGGCCCTGCATCACACAACTATTAACCTCAGCACTGGTAGGATGGAGACCGACTGATCCCTGGAGCTCATTGGCCAGCCAGCCTAGCCGAATTGATGAGCTCTAAGCTCAGAGACCCTGTCTTAAAAAATTAGATTTAGAACCCAGACAACTTAGTAGCTTGGAACTTATGTGGTGAAAGGAGAGAACTGACTTTTCTACGTTGTCCTTTGATCTGCGCACACACACACAAATAAATGTTCTAAAAAATTAGCAAGAGAGTAACTGCCATCCACTCTGTCCTTCCCATACATGCATACATATGTGCACACACCCACGAGTACATACTTACATATACCACATACATACACATACAAAAATAATTTATTGTAATTAATAGGCCAATATTGATGTCTTGTTTTTGTTTATTTAGAGTATGTCTTTTTCTAATGTCCCTTTACTCTTTAGGGTTCCACAGAGACTACCACATCATACTTAAATTAATTGTCCTGTCTAGCCACTTCTTGCCTGTGGCAGAACCACACTTTCCGTGTTTGTGATGACCTTGACACTTTTAAGAATCACAGGTCAGGTATTTTGTTTTGGTTTGTCCTTTGGGACAGGGTCTCTGTAGCTCTCGGCCATCTTGCTGTCTAGAACAAACCAGGTTGGCTTAGACCTCATGATACTCTTGGGTGCTGGAATTATAGGTGTGCACCACTGTACCTGGCTAGTGAGTTACTTTGGAAGATGTTTCTCTGCCGGAGTAGTCATAGATTATGATAATGGATTATTGACAGAAAGATCAAAGCAGCCCGTTACTGGTTTTCACCCATGATGTTGTGTGTGTATGAATGTGGAGGACAAAGGTTGACATCTGTTGTCTTCCTCAGTCACCCTCCACTTTATTTTTTGAGACCGAGTCTCTCATTGAACCTGGAGCTGACCGATTGGCTAGGCTGACTGACCAATGAGCCCCAGGGATCCTCCTGTCTCTGTCTCCTCAGTGCCAAGATTATAGGTCTGCACCTGTGCCCATTGTGGGTGTTGAGGATCCAAACTCATGTCCTAATGCTTACACTATAAGCATTTTACTGACTGAGTCATCTCCCCGGTGCACTCATATATTGAGGTACGTCTGTCAACATTACTTGGTCAGTTTTGCTTGAGCCTTCAGCGTGTTAAGTTGTTAGTCAGGGTTCTCTAGAGTAGCAGAACTATAGAATGAGTCTTTCGTGTATAAAGGATTTATTAGAATCACTTACAGGCTATGGTTCAACTAATCCAACAATGGCAGGCCATAAACAGAAAGTCCAAGGATCCAGAAGTTGTTCAGTCCGAGAGGCTGGATGTCTCGGTTGGTCTTCAGTAGACCCTGGAATCCTGAAGATGCAGGCTCTAATGCCTGTAAAGGGATGCACTTGCTATCAAGGTGAGAGCAAGCAGGCAAAGAGCAAAAGCTTCCATCTTCCATGTCCTTGTATAGGCTTCCATCAGGTGTGGCCCAGATGAAAGGTGTGTCTTCCCCACCTCAAGATCCAAATTAAAGACATGTGTCTTTCTGCTTCAAGATCTGGATCAAAGGTATGTGTCTTCCTACCTCAAAGGTTCAGACTAGAAGTAGATTGACCTACTTTAAATCAAGCAAAAATTCTCTCACAGGTATGCCCTCCATTTCTGGATTTTAGTTCATTCCAGATGTTAGCCAAGTTGACAACAAGAACAGCCATCACAGTAAGTGCCTTACCGCTGAACCCAGCCTCTCACCCTTCTTGAGCAGTGTCTGTATTTTGATGTCCACCTTCATTGCTGGTGATACTTATCAGTTTCTCCAGCATAGTTACCCTTTCCCTTCCTTCATTTTCTTTTGCTTTGTTCTTGTTTCTGTTTGGTTTATGTGATATGGGGATTGAACCGAAGGCCTCATGCATGTTGAGCAAGTTCTGTTCCACTCACTGAACTGTATCTCCAGCACTGTACGAATTGTTGCACAAATCCTAAATGACCTTTTTGTTTTGTTTTGTTTTGGTTTTGGTTTTTTCAGGACAGGGTTTCTTTGTGTAGTTTTGGTGCCTGTCTTGGATCTCACTCTGTAGATTAGGCTGGCCTTGAACTCACAGATCTGCCTGGCTCTGCCTCCCAAGTGCTGGGATTAAAGGCATGTGCCACTACTGCCTGGTCTAAATGGTCTTATAATAAAAACCCAGAGCCAGATATTGGGGTACATGCCGAAAGATCAGAAGAAAGAAGCCACAGCCACTTCTCACCTCGCCAACTCTTCAGCTGATCCTATCTACACAAATCCTCAGACTGAATGCCTCTGAGCCCTCAGCCAAAAGGGTCTCTAGTTCCTGTCTCCTCACGCCTTATATGCCTTTCTCTGCTCAGCCATTTCACTTTCAAAATATCTCAACCTTCTTAGTGCTGGGATTAATGGTGTGTGTGCTTCCCAAATACTGGGGTTAAAGGTGTGTGCCACCAGTGCCTGGCTCTGTTTCTCTCCTAGACTGGATCATTCTCATGTAGCCCAGTGTGGCCTTGAACTCAGAGATCAACTCAGAGATCAGATGGACCTCCCGAGTGCTAGGATTAAAGGTGTGTGCCACCATTGCCTGACCTCTATGTTTAACTCTGGCTGGTGCTGTCCTCTGATCTTCAAACAAGCTTTATTTTTTTAGATTACAAATACCACTACACTGAATACTTTGTAAGGAAGTCACTATGTGTAGGCAGCACCTAAGGAGTACGGGTTATGTAAAAACACATGGTTTCCAGCAGGAGGCACAGTTTTCGGAGTCAGCCTAGCGGGAAGAAATAGGTTGCTGGGGAGTAAGGGTATACCTTGAAGGTGATACCTGCTTATGGTTCTCACCTGTCCAGTCTCTTGACTTCCTGAGCTGCCGATAGGTAAGGAGCAGCCAGCGAATTCCTATGGACCCGCATAAATGCCAACTGGCTGGTGTGTGGCCCTCTGTAATTCCAGCCTTGGAAAGTGGAGACAGAATCCCCAAAGCGAGCTAGTGAGCTCTGCTTTGATTGAGAGACCTGTCTCAATGAATAAAAGGGAATAGCTATTACGAATGGTTCCCAACATCAACTTTGGCCTCCTCATGCATATGCATATTGCACCTGCACATACGTGAGTCCATTCACACAAACATGTATACATATACATGTACACACATATGAAAATGAGGGAAAGCACACACCTATCCAGGAAGGTCATTCCACACCAGGAATTCAGGTAGTGAGTGAGTGGAGAGGATGGCGAGAGGACACTGAAGAGGTGCCAGTTGCCTGCTTCGAAGGGTCACAGAGAAGAAACTGGAGAAGTTATATCATGATTCTGAAGACTGGGTAAGAGTAAGCTTTACATTCATTTTTTAAGAATTTTTTTGAAGGTGAACTGGGTGGTAGCACATGCCTTTAACCCCAGTACTTGGAGGCAGAAGCAAGCAGATCTTTGTGAGGCCAGCCTGGTCTATAGGGCTAGTCCCAGGACAGCCAGGGCTACACAAAGAAACCATGGCTTGAAAAACAAAACAGAAACAGACAAACAAAAAATGTGAGTGAGTTTGTATGTGTGAATTTGCATATGTATGCAGGTGTTTGAGGCCAGAAGAGGGTGTCCACTGGAGCTGGGGTTGTAAGTGGTTGTAAGGCCACCTGATGTGGGTGCTAGGAACCGAACTCTGGACTTCTGCAGGAGCAGCAAGCTCTCTTAACCACAAAGCCATCTGTTCAACTCCAGATCCTACGTTTTTGTAAGTCATGTAGCTACCCTAGGAACAGAGAACATAGACCCACAAAGCCTCAAGTGTTTGCTGTGGATATCTGTGTTAGTGTTCTGTCACTGACAAATGCCTGAGATGAACACTTTATACAGAAGAAAGGCTTATTTTGGCTCTTGGCTTTCAGTGGTTTCGATTCATAGTCACTTGGCTCCATTGCTTCTGGCCTTGGATGGGGCAGAAGATCATAGTGGAAAGCATGAATTGTAGCTCAGCTACCCAGCTCCTGGCAGCCAGGAGGGGGAGAGATTGAGAACAAAGGAGCAGGCACAAGATATCTAACCCCAGTGACCTGCTTCCTCCATTTAGGTCCTACCTCCTAGGACAGCCCCATCTCCTTCTCATGGTTCATTCAGCTGTGAACCTATCAATGGATGAACCACTGATGAAGTCAGAGCCCCCATGGTCCATTTTTTTCTGAAGATAGGAACTTTGGGGGAACATTTAGTACCAAACCATAAGGGACTGTGGAGATGGCTCAGTTGGGAAAGTGACTTCATCAGTCCAGAGGAAGAAGCAAACGGATCTCTTAAGTTCAGTGGTAGCCTGGTATACATAGGGAGTTCCAGGCCAGCCAGGGATACACAGTGAGACTCTGCCTCAAAAACAAAAAAACAAGGTTGAGAGTGATTGAGGAAGTTGCCCACCCAAAATTGATGGCCTCCACACGCATGTGCACACATACACATGCTGGAATACAGGGAATAAGAAAGTTTACAGCTGGTATTAGGTAGCCAACCAGAAAGAGAGGGGCAGAAAACAAGCCTGTCTTGCAAGTTCCAGCTGACTCCATAGAGGCCACACCCCCGCCTAGGAGCACACACAAGGTACCTTTGCTTTTTCTCCTAATAAGCTCAGCAGCTGTGAGTAGTTACACCTTCAGCATATCCGTGCATCTGATAGTTAGAGACTGAATTGTGGGCATGTGCAGGTTATAAGAAACCCTCTTCCTGTTCCTGAAAGACAAAGACTGTCCCAGTGGTGGGCCAGGGGAGGAGGAATGCTCGACCCAGAGCTGTCAGTCAAATTCTAGGTACCTTCTGTTGCTGGTGCCTGGCTTGGTCGACCCTCCATTCAGAGGAGATTATTTTGCTTCTGCTTTTTAAAAATTAAATTTATTTATGTGTATGTGTGCCACAGTGCACATGTTGAACTCAGAGGACAACTCGGGAGTCAGTTCTCTCCTAACGTGTGTCCTTGGGATCAAACTGGAATCCTCAGATTGGGCGGTAAGCACCTTAACCCTGCATTTGCTTTTTAACCTGAATAATAAACTGAAAACCTGGCTTGCTCTACCCATGCTTGGCTGAGTTCTTCAGGGACACTAGAACTTGGACTGCTGCCACTGTTGGGGTCTGAGAGAATGTGGGGGGAGTCATGTCCCCATCTATGACAGTCACCACAGCACCTCCTAAGAGGGAGGCTAAAGAGCAGGGATCAGAAAGACTGGCAGAAGCTCTGCTGCCAGCCCTGAAGAGGTGGACTGAGCTTTGGACCAAGGGCACAGAAGCCAGAAAAGGCAGACACCAATACTGTCTAGAGCCTGCAGAAGGGATCAGCCCTGCCGGCACCTTGATTTTAGCCTGTTGTATGACACTGTTTCTGGGGCTCAGACATTAACAAATTTCTACTTACCCTAAGTAGGGAACTAACAACAGACCAGAAAGAAGACACCACTATGGTGATATTTTATTTGTATTAAAATGTTATTTGTATGTTAATAAATAAAGTTGCCCAGGGTCAGAGCTATTAGCAAGCCATAGGAAAGCAGGGCAGTGGTGGCATATGCTTGTGATCCCAGCACTTGGTAGGCAGAGCTAGGTAAGTCTCTGTGTGTTCAGGGATACAGCCAGTATTGGATACACATGCCTTTAATCTCAGTACCAATCATGGGAAGCCTGGAGGTCTATACAGACAGGCCGTGACGAGGCAGTCATGTGGTTGGGTTTACAACCAATGAGAAAGCAGAACAGAAATTCTATATAAAGACTTTAACACAGGAAGTAGCTCTGGTTCGGAGAGGTAGGACCACCGCAGGAGGAAGGGTAAGGTTTTAGCTCTTAGCTCTGACCTCTTGGCTTTCTTCTTTCTTTTTTTTTTTTTAAAGATTTATTTTATTTATTATGTATACAGTGTTCTGCCTGCATGTGTCTTTGCAGGCCAGAAGAGGGCACCAGATCTAATTGCAGGTGGTTGTGAGCCACCATGTGGTTGCTGGGAATTGAACTCAGGACCTCTGGAAGAGCAGTCAGTGCTCTTAACCACTGAGCCATCTCTCCAGCCCAGGCTTTCTTCTTTGCATTGGTTCTGTGTTTCTTATTTAATAAGATGGTTGGGCTAGAGAGGCCCACAGAAATCCACAAAGATACCCACACAACAGACTGCCGGCAATGGTCGAGAGACAGCCCGAACTGACCTACTCTGGTGATGGGATGGCCAAACACCCTAATTGTTGTGCTAGAAACCTCATCCAACTACTGAGGGATCTGGATGCAGAGATCCATGTCTAGGCCCTGGGTGGATCTCTGGGAGTCCAATTAACGAGAATGAGGAGGGTTTATATGAGCGAGAATTGTTGAGACCAAGGTTGGATAAAGCACAGGGACAAATAGCCAAATGAATGGAAACACATGAACTATGAACCAATGGCTGAGGGGTCCACACTGGATCAGGCCCTCCGAATGGGTGAGACAGTTGATTGGCTTGATCTGTTTGGGAGGCATCCAGGCAGTGGGACCAGATCTTGTGCTCATTGCATGAGTTGGCTGTTTGAAACCTGGGGCCTATGCAGGATTGTTTGGCTCGGCCTGGGAGGAGGGGACTAGACCTACCTGGACTGAGTCTACCAGGTTGACCTCAGTCTGTGGGGAAGGCTTTGCCCTGGAGGAGATGGGAATGGGGGGGGCGGCGTTGGGGGGAAGGTGAGGGGGACGGGAGGGGGGAGAACAAGGGAATCCGTGACCGATATGTAGAACTGAATTGTATTGCAAAATAAACTAAAATAAATTAAAAAAAAAAAAAAAAAAAAAAAAAAAAAAAAAAAAAAAAAAAAACACCGCTACAAAGGATGAGAAATTGAAAATCTCTATGGACTCTTCGTAGGAATAATTACGAGAGGCGGTGTGTTTCCACGGTCTCTTTGCTCCTTTTGCTTGGACACGCACTTCTTTAAGTGCCTTCCAGGTAATGTATTACACTAGCTGCTTTGAGGGATTTGAAGAATAGGGAAATCATTCTATCAAAGCGCTCGTGATTTAGGAGGAGCTCTAAGAAAGCTCAGGATTGTGAGTCATTGGGGAAGGTGTGAAGTTTCATAAGAGTGGTAAAACAATTAGAACTTTTGTTGAGATGACTTTAAAATTACTGCTGTCAAGTCATCTAACTCTGAACATGGACTATCTACTTCATACAGCTCTTGAGAGGGGAATCCTATTTTGCAATTGGTTCCGCTGGTGCACAGGAACACTGTTTCATGCTGGGAAAACAATTTACTTAAAGCACTGGTTCTCAACCTCCCTAATGCTGTGACCCTTTAATACAGTTCCTCATGTTATGGTGACCCCCAACCACAAAATTATTTTTGTTGCTACTTCATAATTGTAAGTTTGCTACTATTATGAATCACAATGTAACTATCTGATGTGTGATCCCCAAGAAAGGGTCGTGACCCACAGGCTGAGAACCACTGACTTCGAGTCTTCATGTTGGTATAGAATTTGGTATACAAGTTTTATCAAATGAAGGAAGTTTCAAATTTTCTGTTCCATTATCATAAGACATTCTACTTTATTAAGTGATATAGACATTAGAGTATAGAATGTTTTTCAGATTTGTAGAAATACATGTACTGATTCACCCTGTATTCAATGAATTGCCATTCAGTCATTTTTTTGCCATCTTGGAATAAATCATACATGATGATTGTTTTAAAAAAAAAAAAAAAAAAATAAGATGGTTGGTTACTTCTACACACCACCAAAGTCCAACTTGGTAACTGGTAAGTTTTATTGTGGTTACTTACAGGAGCAGGAATGGCTCAGTCAGCTGGATCACCAAAAAGCCCACCTCCACATTGGTGACAACTCAAGAAACCCCTGAAAACCTGGAGCAGACTACCTGCACGCAGTTCAGCAGACTGGAGACTGCCTCTCTTCTAGGCAGCGAGGTAGGTCTCTGCTTCTTCCAGGCAGCTTGAGTTGGGCTCAAGCTTCTGACTGTCTCAGCAGTCCATAAAGCATGTGCTTGGGGAAGAAAGGGTTTAGTAACCTGGTCAGTTTGAAGGACTTTCTGAAACCCTTGAGTTGTTTACTTCCTGAGCTTAAGGATCTTACCTGTAGGAATGAATGATTCGCCTCCCCATAGCATGTCCAATGTCTTGTTTCCCTCCAAAATGGAAAGTTAATCTGAGAGGAAACTGCTATAAACAGGCTGGTAATACATAATTTGAGATTTCTAATGTTTTGTTGATTGTTGTTGTAAGATAATAAAGACGTATTGAACTTATTGTTTAGTTGTAATTTATTAATTGAAAATTACATGAAATGTAAATTTCAGTCTCCATAAACTAATAAAAAATGATTATCTGAAAAAATTTTGTCAACCAGGAATGGTGGTGCAAGCCCATAATCCTGGCTCTTGGGAGGTAGAGGTGGGAGGATCAGGAACTTAAGGTCATTCTGGGCTACTTGGCCAGTTTGAGGCCAGCCTGGACTACATGAAACTCTCTTCAAGAATTAAACAAACAAACAAACAAAAAAACCCAACCAGATTAAAACTTAAAAATTGCCTTTTGGCTGAGAAAAAAATGGTTAAAATAAGAGAGTTGGACTAGGAGGATGGTTCTGTTGGTAAATAGTTTGTCATAAGAACATGAGGACCTGAGCTCAGATCCTCCTCCAGCACCTATGTAAAAAAGATGCTGTACTACATGGAGAGGCTGAGTCAGGGAGCAACCTGGACTCACTGGCCCACTAGGGTAGCCTCTTGGGTAAGCTCCAGGTTTAGTGAGAGACGTGCGTCAAAAAAGGTGAAGATCAAGTAAGGCATCCGACACACCTCCACACAGAAATAACTGGAGGGGGCGGTTTTGGAGAGATGGCTGAGCAGTTAAGCATGAGTAGTGTTCAATCATCACAGTTCAGATCCCAGCACCCAGGTATCTGATGCTCTCTTCTGGCCTCCAAGGGCACCTACACACATGTACATACATGCACAAAAACATGTACACATAAATGAAAAAAAATTTAAAAAGGGCTGTTAACTTGTTGTTTGGAGACAGGGTCTCCATATCCCAGACTGTATCAAAGTCTCTGTCATATGGGTGACTTTGAATGCTGATCCTGCTCCCTTCTTGGAGCTGAGACCACAGACAAGTATTACCATGCCCAACCCCAGTAAGGAAAACAGAGTTGTGAAGGCTAATCTTGGTTGTCAATGACAACACACCTGGGAGACAGCCTCAACTGAAGAATTACCTTTATCAGATTAGCCTTTGGGCATGTCTGTGTGGTATTTTCTTGATTCATAATTAATGTAGAAGAGCCCAGCCTACTGTGGTCAGTACCATTCATGCAGGTGCACTTGTGCTGTGCAAGAGAGCAGAATATGAGCCTGAGAATAAGCCTTAAGCAGCAACTGGGGTTTTGAGGTTGTTTCTTGGGATCTGCCTTGTAAAGAAAAGCTAGCCCAGACCCAGAGAGGAGGGTGACTTACTAGCTTGCCAAAAAAGACCAACGTTCTATCCCTAGTTTTTATTATCAGCTTGACACAAACTAGAGTCCCCTTGGAAGGAGGGAGTCTCAGCAAAAGAATGGCCTGTGGCCATGGCTGTGAGAGATTTTCTTAACTGATGATTGCAGACATCAGTGGTCCTCCATGGTTTCTGCTTCACTTTCTGCCTTGGCTTCCATCTAGAAGTGTATGGAAAATAAATCCTTTCTTCTCCCAATTTTTTTTAAAGATTTATTTATTTATTATGTATACAGAAGAGAGTGCCAGATCTCATTACAGATGGTTGTGAGCCACCATGTGGGTGCTGGGAATTGAACTCAGGACCTCTGGAAGAGCAATCGGTGCTCTTAACCTCTGAGCTATCTCTCCAGTCCCCTCCCAATTGTTCTTAGTTGAAGTGTTTTATCAAAGTGACCTAGAGAAAGTAAAACGTGTCAAGCAGAAAATTCTGCCTAAAGAGGAGGGAGGGTGGGAGCAGGGACTGTGCAAACCAGACATGGATGTCAGAATAGGGGGAGTGGTGGTTAAGCAAGAGGACTTAGCAGATAAAGGTGCTGGACAGCCCAAGGTTGATCCCTGGAGCCCACGTAAAGTGGGAGTAAAGGAATTTTTCTATGATTTCATGTGTGTCAACAAACACACATATAATTTTTAAAAATGAGGGGAGGCAGGGTCTGTGTTGATCTCCATGGCTTCAGTTACCACTGAAGGCTGTGCCCTGGGTCTGGGCTGCCATCTGAGGCCATGTTGGTGCCTGAGGGTCATGCCAATCTGAGTGGCCTGGGCTGCCACCTAGGGCCATAGTGACATCTGGGCCCAGGCTGCTGCCAAAGACCATGTCTGGGGTCTCCGTGGCCTGTGTTGCTACCAAGGGGCCACATGGATGCCCAGGGTCTGGGCCGCCACCCATGGCCACGTTGGTGTCTGAGGGCTGTGCTGCTGGGGCCATACTGATCTGGATGGCCTGTGTTGCCACCCAGGGCCATGGTGACTTCTGAGCCTGAGCTGCTGCCAAGGCCTGTGTCTGGGTCTGTGGCCCTACGGCAGCCAGGGTCTGACTGAGTTGGTGTCCATGGCTCCTGTTACTACCAAGGGCCATGCGGATAGTGGGGTCTGATCAACCACCTGAGACCCTGTTGGTGTCTTAGTAACCATGCCCTGGTTACTTCTGGGCCTGAGCTGTTGCCAAGGGCATGTCTGGGTCTATGGTCCTGCTGCAGCTGGGGTCTGTATTGATTTCCATGGCCCATGTTACCACAGGGGGCCATAGGAACCGTGCATGTTGAAATCTGAGGGCTGTGCTGAGCCAGCGTCACCCTTCAGTGGCCCTGGGAGAGCTAGTCCTGCCCCTTGCTGGCCACTGCAGCACAAGAACTGGATCCACCCCTCATGGGAGAGCTGGCCCCACACTTAAGAGATGGCCCTGCCCCTCACCACAGGTGTGGGAGAGAGGCCTGATGGCATGGGCATAGGAAAACTGACTCTGCCCCTTGCTGGGCAGGGGTAGGGGTGGGGAGAGGTCCCAGGGGCCCAGATTCACCAAATCAGCTACCACCCAGGCCCGTATTCAAGGCTTTGAGTTGGCCATTTCAACATCTACCCCATCTGTGACCTGCTGAAGTATGTGAAGGGACTCGTCCTGTGGAACCATAACTGCGGGATCTCCATGACTCCAGACAACAGCAGGATATCTGAGAGGAGTTTTGGTCAGGGTCCAGTATTGATGGTGTACCAGGGGCCAGAGGCCTTGAACCATAACAATAATTGCAATAAACATTTGCAAGTAAAGCAGAGAGGGTATACTGCATGGCACACTGCAGCTCCCAGTGCCACTAAGATGAATGCAGAGGTGTTGGAGAGGTGGGAAAGACAGGAGCAAAGTGGTGTTTTTGTTTATTTTGTTTTTAATTAATATTTTTTAAAATTTTCTTTTGTGGGGGACATTACAGTGATGAGTGAGGGGCATATGTGGAGGGACTGGGAAATGAGTGGGATTTGGGTGCATGATGTGAAATTCCCAAAGAATCAATAAAAAATCATGTTAAAAAAACAAAAACAAGCATTCTAAAGCTATATGACTTAAAACACGGTTGTAATTAGTGGTCTGTATCCACCAATTCCACATTTGTACATTAAAAAGAAGTATGTATCCCTTCAAAAAAAATGAGGGAGGCAAAGGGGTGATGGTGTGTGTGGAGAGGAGGCCAATTCTATGTGTCTTGGTGACTGACCAGTCTATAGGGAGAAGGCAGCAACCAGATACAGAGATGCCATTCTCTCTGAACTACTTGTGGAACTCCATATGTGAGCAGGCTAATTGGAATCTTCAAGAAGGCGGGAGCGGGGGGATGGCTCATCCAGTAAAGTGGGAGTGTGAGGACCTGAGTTTAGAACTGGGCACAACAGTACATGTCTGCAATCCTGCACTTCCACACTGACGGGGCAGGCAAACGCAAACTCCCAAAGCTCTTGGGCCTAATGTAGGGTTTTGCATGAGAAGTGTCCCCCCAATGGGCTCATGTATTTGAACACTCAGTCCCCAGTGGTGCTGTTTGGGGAGGTTCTGGAACTTTGGAGAAGCAGAGCCGTTGACTCCCAACTTCTGCTTTTGCAACTGTGCCTTCCCATCTTCATGGACACCTCGCCCTCTCAAACTATAAGCCAACGTCAACTTTATCAGTTGCTTTTGGTCATAATATTGTATTACAGCCACAGAAAAGTAACTCATACTTGCTATCTGCAGCAATGAACAAGGGACCCTGTCTCAACAAGGTGGGAAGGGAGAACCAACATCCAAGGTTGTCATCTGACTTCCACACTTAAACATGCATGCACACCAAGATTTTTAAAAGTGTGGGTGTGAAGAGCTGCTGACACGGCTCATCAGAGAAAAGTGCTTGCTGCCAAGCCCAACCACCTGAGTTCTATCCTTGAACTCGCTTGGTGGAAGGAGAGAACTGGCTTGGGCAAATTGTCCTCATATCTCCTTATATGAACACCTAATAAATAAATGTAATAGGAAAATATTATTTCAGCTTGAAGGTCACTGAGCCACCTTGGAGAACTTAATTCTACAGTAGTCCCTCTGAACCCAAGCCCTAATACCCATTCCAGTGTTTCTTTATCAAGCACAGTCATGGACATTTTATCTCTTTGGGGTCAAGATTGGCAAAGCCCTTGCCGGGCAGTAGTGGCACACACCTTTAATCCCAGCACTCGGGAGGCAGAGCCAAGGAAATCTCTGTGAGTTCGAGGCCAGCCTGGTCTACAGAGTGAGATCCAGGACAGTCACCAAAACTACACAGAGAAACTCTGTCTTGAAAAAAAAAAGATTGGCAAAGCCCCACAACTTTAGTTTCCTGGGTCACAAAGTGACCCATGTTGCCCTGAACCTTAAGGACAGTGACCCCATTTATTCTTGGCTACTCCTGAGTAGACCATAAATCAATAAACCACACTTTCACCTTCCCCACATCCGGGGACTCACTCTGTAGAAGGGGCCACCACCACTTTCTCAGAGTCCAGCCAACTATTATACAATAGGACCTCACTATCACTTTCTCTTTCAGATTTCTGTGTTATTTTGTACCCAACTCTTATTTTTGTGTTCTTGTGTATATGAAGGTGCCCATGCGTACGTGTACACATGGAGACCAGAGATCAAAAGTTGCCATACACCTTATTTATTGAAGCATGATCTCTTATGGGCCCTGGGGTTCACTGAATAGGTTAGGGTGGCTTGCGACTGAGCCCCAAGGATCTGCCTATCACTATCTCTCTCTATTACTCACCCCCATGACTGACTTTTTATATGGGTTCTAGAGATAGAACACAGACCCTCATGCTCGTATGGCAAGCATTTTGCCAACTGAGTTATTTCTTCCCTTGTAAAATTTTATTTTTATTATCTGTTATGTGTATGTATGGGGATAGGATATGTGCACATGAGTGCAGGTGTCCACAAAGACCAAAGGTGCTGGATTCCCCTGAAACTGAAGTTACAGGTGGTTACAAGCTGCCTGACTTGGAAGCTGGGAATCAAATTTGAGTCCTTTGTAAGAGCAGTATGAGCTCTTAACTGCCAAGCCATCTTCCAGCCCCAACCCTTCATTTAAAAAATTTCTTTGTGATATTTGGAGATGTCTCACTATGTAGCCTAGGTTGGCCTGGAACTTGTCAGATAGGCCAGGCTAGCCTCTAATTAGCCATGTTCCCTCTTCTGCCTCCCAAGACCTGGAATTACACAACACAACACACACACACACACACACACACACACACACACACACACACACACACACACTCAATTCATCCATCCTGTTCCCATTCATTATTCAAGCAAAACAGCCACCATAGTCATTAGATTAGCTGGCTTGCAAAAGTTTCCAGCTGCTCCTTCCAGCAATCTGTATGCAGTTCTGCCCTAATGACAAATGGCATTGTGTGGCAGGAGGTGCTAGAGTATATAGGATGGGGTAGATTAGTTCAGGATAGCTTGATCCATGTAGCTTAGCTATGAGGAAGCCATCATCCATGTTAGGTGAAGATTTTCCAGTGTGTCTGCTTTGGGGTCACCCATGCTCCTGCTCACAACCCCTCACTCATGCTTTTTAAATAAGCCAATAAACTTGCTATGTAGCCAAGGCTGCCCTGTTGCTCTTGAACTGATATTCCTGCTTTCATTTTCCAAGTGCTGGGATTATAGGCATCAAGTGCCACCACCCCCTGACTCTTGGGGACGATACCTTATTCTCAGGCTCCTTTTACAACTTCTCCCTCCCTCTCTGACGGCCCTAAACTGAGCAGCTTTGCTCCTCACCATGCTCTTCTACCTCACCACAGCCCCAAGCAACAAAGCAAAGTGACCTCTTCATCCTTTTCATCCTGTAGCTAGAGTTTTCCTGCCTGGCCCACAGTCAGGACAAATCTCTCTCACCTGCCAGTCCCACAGCCGCTCAGACCCGGCCAAGTAAACACAGAGACTTATATTGCTTACAAACTGTATGGCCGTGGCAGGCTTCTTGCTAACTGTTCTTACAGCTTAAATTAATCCATTTCTATAAATCTATACCTTGCCATGTGGCTCGTGGCTTACTGGCATCTTCACATGCTGTTTGTCATCGTGGCGGCTGGCATTGTCTCTCTGACTCAGCCTTCCACTTCCCAGCTTTATTCTCCTCCTTGTCCTGCCTATACTTCCTGCCTAGCCACTGGCCAATCAGTGATTTATTTATTGACCAATCAGCAACACACTTGACATACAGACCATCCCACAGCACCATTCTCTGAAATGGAATCAAGATACCTCTTTACGCTTTTAAGTTCATTTTCTGAAGTCTTTTGTCACAGCAACATGAAGATGACTAATGCAGTGTTTAGAAGGGACAGGGGCAGAGCCTGGCATCAGTACATCACAGAACTTGAGCAGGGTCTCCTGAGGCTTCTTTACACAGGGTGGCAGAGAAAAGAACAGATTCTCTAGCTTAATAGGGTACTTTCAAACATGCATACAGTCCTGGGTTTCAACTGCAGCACTGTAATCAACCATGGTGGTGAATGCATGCCATTTCTAGCACTTGAGAGGCAAGAGGATCAGAAGTTCAAGGCTGTTCTTGAGTACATAATGAGTTCAAAGCTCAAAGTCATCTTTGGCTATGTAGAGAGTTTGAGGGAAGCTTGAGGTGTACAGTAACTAATCTTGGTTGTTAACTGCATCTGGAACCAACTAAAACCCAAGCAGCTGGGCATGCCTGTGAGGGATTCTTTTTTTTTTTTTTTTAATTGGGTCATTTGAGATGGGAAGACCATAAATCTGGGCCACATGTTCTGGTGGCAGTCCATATAAAAGGACATGGAATAAGGAAGCTCTTGCTTTTTGCCTGCTTGTTCTCACTCTCCCAACTTTACCTATGCTGCTGCTGAGGCATTACTTCCCTGGTATTAGAACTGACTTCCAACTTAGACTGAAGACCAGCAGCTCTCTAGGAATCCCCCAGGACTCCAGCACCAGACAGCGACTGCTGAGCCTTGTGCACTGAACAACTACCACATCCTTGGCCTTTCTGTCAGGAGATAGCAATTGTTGGACTACCCTGGAAACTGCTCTAATAATTCCCATACATATATTTTATATAAGTAGCTGGGCATTCCTTATCCTTATCCTCAGAGTCTGGTAGAATGAACACACACACACACACACACACACACACACACACACACACACACACACACACACACACACACATATATTTAGAGAACCCTGATTAATGGAGGGTGCATGAAACCAAAAAAGAGGAAGGAAGGGAGGAAGAACTAAGGATGAATCTTTCTCTCATAATCCACAGTCTGTGAAACCAGGAAGCAAAGTTCCAGGTCTTTGTTTGGCACCTAACAGGAGGACTGACTCTCCCAGGACCTTCACATGTATGATCTCTGTCATCCTAGACTCTTTTCTTTTTGAAGAAAAACATTTATCTATGTTGGCTTCCAGAGCATGGGGCCTGGGCTCAGTAGGTGACAAAGGCTTGCTGTGCAGATGTACATGCAGCCACTCTTCTCTCCTGTGGGTCAACGGAAGGGCAATGTCATGTGGATTTATTATATCCTAGGAGACTGGAGGCCAATACATTGTACCTGGGCATTTGCTCCGATGGATTATCCCTCCCAAACTGCCACAGTGGGTGAGATGGAGACCCCAGTGCCACTCAAGGCCAAAGAAGACCTCTCTAACTCCAGGTTGTTAGGGAAGGGACCCTACAGGGGAAGCAAGGATGGCTCAGGACTCCAGCCCATGGGGATTGTGCTGCCCACACTCACAGTGGGCCTTACCATCTCAGTTAACCTAATTTAAGAACTCCCTCCCAGACAAGTACAGAGGTTTGTCTTGACATGATTCTAGAACTCTTTCAAGTAGTCAAAATGAGCCAGCACAGGCTGGGGAGGAAGCAAGTGGAGGCAGAAGTCCTAAGGACCCCCCAGAATCACAGTGGTGATAAGCTAGCCACCGTCTCCAGCCTCTTCCTCAGGAGCACTCCCAGGGCTGAGTGGACAGCTGGAAGGTTCAGAATGACTACCATCCTAGTTCTGTTTCTTTGATAAAACACCCTGACAAAAACAGTTCAGGAAGAAAGGTGTTTCAATTGCTGTGACAATACACCAGACAAAGGCAACTTAGAAAAGAAATTTCATTTAGGTTCACAGCTCCAGAGAGCTAGAATTATGATCATCATGACAGGGAGCATGGCAGCAGGCAATGGTGCTGGAGTAGTAGCTGAGAGCTTGTATATCCATCCATAAGCATGAGGCAGAGAGAGCTAACTGGGAATCCCATGAGTCTTTGAAACCTTAAAGCCCACCCCGCAGTGACACGTCCTCCAACAACGCCACACCTCCTAATCCTTCCTGAAAAGTTCCACCAATTGGGACCAAGTATTTAAATACATGAGCCTATGGGCTATTCTCATTCAAACTACCACAAAGGAGGTTGTTTATTTTAGCTCACAATTCCAAATAACACTTCATTACTGTGGAGAGTGAAAGGATCAGCCAAGGCACCCCAAGACCAAGTTCGTAACACAAAGGAGATTTATTTGCTCCAGAGGGACAAAGAGCAGGGAATAAGAGACAAAGACAGAGGATGAGGGAGATGGGGAAGGGAACAAGGGAGAGGGAGGAGGGATATTTGTCCTGGAGGGACAGAGACTGCCTCTGGATAGAGAGGAGACAGACATGGCCCATAGGGAAAAAGGGAACCCCCATGTTAGGATGTGTTTATTCTGATTGGACACGTTAATTAGGTGAGCCAAAGGGGGGGGCTTTAGATTGCTGAACTTCAATATTTTGATAGCTGGACTTTGGTGGTCAGCCTGGGATGGGGGGGTGGGGGAGTGGGGGAGTGAGAGGGTTGGGAAGTGGGGGGGTGGGGAGGTAGGAGAGTGAGAGGGTTGGGGAGTGGGGGACAGAGGAAATGTCCAAATAAGGGAATAGACCTTGGGGGCTAGCTTTCAGAATGTAATCTGATGGTTTTTAGCAAGGCAGAGAGCATGGGGAAGGGCAAGGCCTGCCAGAGCCGTGTTTGCCATGCTAGATCCCTTGAGAGAGGTCAAGGCGGCAGGAAGTTGAGGCAAGCAGTTGTATTCACAGTCAAGGGCAGTGCTCATTTTACTCTCCATTCTCATACAGTCCAGGGCCCCGAACCACGTAAGGTTGATGTCCACTTTCAGGCTAGATCTTCCCACATCAATTAAGTCAGAGAGGATGATCCCAGACAGACCTTTCCCACAGGCCAACCTGATCCAGGCAACCGCTCACTGAGACTCTCTTCCCAGGGGATTCTAGGTCGTGTCAAGTTGACAAAGCTAATGAGCACAACTGGGACAGCAGTTATTTGCAGGCAAAACACGCACACATAAAATAAGTTTAAAAATAAAGTAAAAAGGAGTGGTGAAGTGGGTAAAATGTTTGCTGCCAAGACTGATGACCTGAGTTCAATCTTTAAGACTCACATGATGGTATGAGAGAACCAACTCCACAGGGTTGTCCTCTGTCTTACACGTGCCCACACATATACATAGTACAATGATGTAATCAAATATTTTAAAGTTTGAAAACACCATAACAATACCTAGTACTCTGCATGCTAATTTAAAAATAAATTAAAAACCCAAACATACTAAAAAATGGGGCTTGCTATTAACCAAGTTCTGGGTTCTAGCCCCAGCACCTTATAAAATAAGCATGGTGCGTGCCTACACTCCCAGCACTTTTTTTTTTTTTTTTGAGTTTTTTGGTTTTCTCTGTGTAGTTTTGGTGCTGTCCTAGATCTCACTCTGTTGACCAGGCTGGCCTCGAACTCACAGAGATCCACCTATCTCTGCCTCCCGAGTGCTGGGATTAAAGGTGTGCGCCACCACCGCCCGGCAGGACTACTCATTTCATGAACAGTATTTTTGTTGTTCTGTTGAGTGGAGAATCTCACTGTACAGCAAAGGTTGGTCTCAAATTTATTATCTTCCTACCTTGGCCTCTCCAGTGCCAGGATTTGTAGCATTTCTGAATCCTCCCCGAGTGGTACAGGGTTATATATTAGACAAACACTCTACCACAGCCCTCTTTTTACTAAGGCAGATCCTCACTAAGTTACTCTTAAACTCTGAACTCTGCAGTCCAGGTAGACCTTGAATTTGGATGTCTCAGCCACCCAGGTACCAAACTCATGCAGTGTGTGTGAGGGGTGGTGGTGGGGGTTGGGGGAGACTCATATATCCCAGGCTGGCCTTGAACTTCTGATTTTTCTGCACCTGTCTCCAAGAGCTGAGATTACAGATGTGCACCTCCAATTTTATGTGGTGGTAGCATTAGAACCTCGATTTTCATGCATCCTAGGCCAGCACTCTACCGATTCTACGTCTCCAACCTAGAACTTTGTCTTTGATTCATGGCCTTGTAACCCTTGAACATCCTGTCTCCTGCCCACACACCTGCACCTGCACCTTGAGCAGGCTCATGTGACTGTACAAAGCTACTCGCTTAGACTCCCTCTCCCCTTCCCCATGAAGGCTGCTGGCGGGACAAGCCCTGATCCTTAAGTTGGGAAAGTGGGTACACATTCCAAGAAGTGCCCCTGAGACTTGGCCTCAGCAGGTATTGGGAAGCAATGGACCATAGCCGGCCGGCTAGCTTGCCACGCTGCGTCTCCAAGCCGGCAGCCACGCGGAGCAGCGTCCCAACCCAGCCTCACCCACCCTCATCCAGAGGCGCTGAGGAACCTGAGAAGCTTGTGGGTCTGGGGGCTAAGGATGGGGCTTGTACCCCCTCTACAAAAAGACTGCTGGGTTCCTCCCCCAGCGAATGCTGTGGCTGAATTTGCACTCCGATATAAGCCTCACCCAGAAGGCCCCACCTTAGGCCACAAGCTCTTATATTCAGTACTTAATCTGTTGTTATACACCGGCTGTAAATTTTATCCACCAAACCCACTCATATCTCCACCAGCAAGTCTCAGCCTCAAGTACCATTCCT
Organism: Peromyscus californicus insignis; assembly: GCF_007827085.1. Classification (NCBI taxonomy): domain Eukaryota; kingdom Metazoa; phylum Chordata; class Mammalia; order Rodentia; family Cricetidae; genus Peromyscus; species Peromyscus californicus. Next base: position 46,337,761 of record NW_026294540.1, read on the forward strand.
CAAAACTCATCTCCTGGTTCCATTCTCCAGATCTAGACCCAGCTTTCTGCCTCGCCTTGGATGCCTGGAGCTCTGAGCTCTATTCATCCAGCCAGACCTTAAGCCTCACTTACCTGCGCTTGGCCAGCACCGCCCCCACTGCTCCCGGGCGCGGGGAGGAGGCCCCGACTGAGTAGGACTAAGTAGAGCTGGAGAAATAGGAGGTTCAGAGTGTGAGAAATAGCCAGAGAAAGGACTGGGATAGCCCGCCTCGAATGAGGGAGCTAAAAAGTTAAAAGCAATAAGTTGTAAGGTCCTGTGGAGGGCTTCCCTCCCCTCCCCGCACCTGCCTGATCTACTGAAACCCCTATCCCCCGTGGGTCAAATTAACCAAAGGGAAGAAGAAATGCTTTCTTGGTGAATCTTGTTTTGCTTCCTGCAGACAGGAGATGACGTTACTTGGATCCTGGCTTCACATTCCAAACCAGAGCATTGCTTTCTTTCATTGCTGTGGTTGTTAAAAACAGTTTTGTTGGGATGATTCCCAATATAACATTGGGGGAAATTCACGTGTCGCTTACTGCCCCATCGGAAATGGACCTTTCCTGACAGTAAGATGACTGAAGGTGCCTGCCACTAAGCCTGATGACCTTAATTTGATTCCTGGGTCCCACTGACTCTCCAAGTTGTCCCCAAATCTCCACACCCTTCCTCACTGTGGTTCTCCTAACCCCAGCCCCCAGATAAATAAAATTTAAAAAGTGCACCATCAGCTATAATTTTATTCAGCCATTGAAAATGAAATTATGAAATTTCAGGAAAATGGATGAACTGGAAAATGCACCATCAGGTGACCAGGCTTTAGAGGGAGTAACACTAAGTTCTCTCCCACAGGCCTCAGCTCTGCTTTGCTGTATGTATGTATTCATGTTGGAGCGAGTGTCTAAGGTTAGAACAGAGCAAGAAAAAGGCAAGATGGCTCCTTGATTCAGTGGGTAAAAGCACCTGCTGCCAAGCCCGATGACCTGAGTTCCATTCCCAGGACCCACTTGGTGGAAGGAGATAACAGAGTGTGTCCTCTGACCCCATGGGTATGCCATGGTGCATGTGTGTGCCTCCAACCATGCACAAAATAGTAAAAAAAAGTTAAAAGTAATAAAACAATTTAAAAGCCAGCTAATTATAAGAATATCCATGAGAGGCTGGGGATAAAAACTGTTAAGGGAGAGGGCTGGGGACAGTGTTGGACCCCATATAATAAGGTAGTAGTAGAAGATGCGGGTTGAGAGGCCTGGGTAAAGTGGAGGCAACTTCAAGGCTCATGATGCAAGTAACCTGGAGAGACAGATGCAAAGGAGAGCTTGGTCTGTCTGTGGGAAGTAGAAGCCCAGCAGAAGTCTCACAGAGAGGGGGGAGGGGAGGAGCAAAGGAGGGAGGGAGAGAAGAGAGAGGGCAAGTCATTGCAGGGCGGGGCTCTGACTATAAGGGTGAAGCCAACCTATTGATCCCACAGGCAGTACACCCTATAAGCAAGCACCGGCTCTCAGGACCACACCGGCACTGGTGAGTTCTCCTCTGACTAGAGTGGGTCCTTTGTCACCTGCCTCTCTTTCAGAGAGTTCCAGGGCCTTGCTTGAGACACTGGTGTCTTTATCCTTCCCTCCCACTTCCATAGGTGGCCCCATTAAACCTTCAGGTACCCGGAGAGGAGATCTGGCCTGCACCATGAAACTGTGGCTCTTTGCCTGCCTGGTCGCCTGCTTTGTTTGGACCTGGGTGCCTGTTGACCATGTCCAAGGTACTGCCCGTAGCCACTCTTTCCTTGCTCCAGCTTTCCAGATGTCGCTTTCTCGGCTCACTTGGGCTCCTCGCCCCCTACTTGTTGAACTCTCCACTGATTCTGTATCCTTTGAGTTCTTCAGTGGCTCTTGAGAGGTTGGGCAAAGCAAGAATTCCTGGTACTACTGGGGCTGGATGGTTAGAAATGAAGGGTCCCCAGCTACCTATTCCAGGACCCCTCACCTCCATGCTGGTGTGCTTCCTTTGCAAGATTCAAGAGGCTTGGGAGCTGCAGGAAGCAGAAGGTGGCTTCCAATTGGGGGAAAATGCACTTAGAGCCAGGAGTGCATTTTGATGCCTTTCCTCTGCCTAGCTAGGGATGTGAGGTTGAGCTCTGAGCCCTGGGTGTCTTCCAAAGTGGATTCCCTGCCTTTCCTCCCTGTGTAGTCTAGCTAAGGGCCTAACGTTGTCTTTTGTGAGACTCAGTTTCCTCATCTGCCAAGCAGGAATGAAAAATTTAAGAATCCAGTGAAAAATACTTACTCCCAGGTCACGGTCAGGGAACCGTTTCTGGATCTTCTTCACCCTACTGGAAAGCAGGTACTTGAGGATTCAGTCACTCAAGGCCAAGTCTCAAGCACAGAGCATCTCTACAGAGTCTTGCCACTCGGTGCTTCATCTCTGAGGAAACATGGGGTCTCAGCAGGTGTCAAAACAAGGTCCCAGGCCAGGTTGAGGACCCAAGATCCTACCCCCTGCCCTGCCTGCTCCTCTACTATGTCCTACAGGTTCAAGCTTCCAGCAGAGTCTACTTTATGTTCAGGAGGGAGGCTTGGCTTTCTTTCTACAGTCTGCTATCAGAGCCAGGCCCAGCCTCTGCCCTTTGATCCTGGGAGAAAAGTGGCCCCCAGTGTTTGAAAACACCTGCCAAGGATCCCCGGAGCCCCAGTTCTTATCTAACACCACTGCCCCTTGTCCTCAAGAACCAAAGTAGAGGAATGGTAAGGAGAATGAGTTCTCTCCCTGAACCACTGTGCTGGTTTCTACTTGAACTCAGATTTGATTCCAGAGGCAAGATTTGGCAGATAGGGCTCACAGATAACCTTGAAGCTTGGCTAGATTGAGGAACCCACTGTATTATCAAGCCTTTTTTGTTTATTCATTTACTTTTCTATTTCCCAGAACTTTCTAGAATCATCTCCTTCTCCTTGGGCACTCCTCCGAGCTCCTGCACATACTCTTTTTGTGTAGAAAACTTCTCTGTCTCCTCTACCAGGTTGAAACTCCCCTGAGACACTAGGTCCAATTTATGTCAGTATTGTCTAGATATTTGGTACCTAGGAGAACTCTTTTAAGCTTTTGTTCGGCCAGCAGGGGAACTAACAAAGAATGGTCAGGTTAGCAGTTATTAATATCTTAAGATGGGTAGAGAGAAGAAAAGGAATTTAACCTGGTATCATGTACGGACAGGCCAGACCATAGCTGAGATCTTCAGAAAAGTTGAGTAATCTGTCTGTTTGTTTATTTATCCTAGTTACATATATCCATTTATTTACTTACTTTATGTAGAGACAACAGGACAACTCACAGGAGTTGGTTCTCTCCTTCACTATGTGGATCCTCAGGATCAAACTCAGGCTATTAGAACTTGGTGGCAAGTGCCTTTGCCTCTCTGGCCCCAGGTGTGTGTGTGTGTGTGTGTGTGTGTGTGTGTGTGTGTGTGTGTGTGTGTGTGTGTGTTTCTTTGTTTTTTTTTTTTTATTTTTTTTTAAGAAAAGGTCCCACTATGTATATATACCTTACTGTGTAGACCAGGCTGTCTTCAGACTCTTAGAAATCCTTCTGCCTCTGCCTTCTGAGTGCTGGGATTAAAGGCATGTGCCACCATACTTGGCCTTTAATTTTTTTTCATTAAAAAAATTTTTTTGGAGATGAGGTTTCCCTATGTAGCCCTGGCTGTCCTAGATCTCACTCTGTAGAGCAGGATAGCCTCAAACTCAGCAATCTGCTTGCCTCTTGCCTACTGAATTTGGGATTAAAGTTGTATGCCACCACACCTAGCTAATTTTTCATTTTAAAAATTAAGATAGGATCTCACCCGGTGGTGGCGGCACACACCTTTAATCCCAGCACTTGGGAGGCAGAGAAAGGCGGATCTCTGTGAGTTCGAAGCCAACCTGGGCTACAGAGTGAGTTCCAGGTCTCCAGGTCAGGCTCCAAAGCTACAGAGAAACCCTATCTCAAAACAAAACAAAACAAAACAAAAAACAAACCAAACCAAACAAAAGATAGGGTCTCATATATCTCAAGCTGGTCTCTAACTTGCTACCTAGCTGACTTTGAAATTCTGATCTACCTGCCTCCATTTCCCAGGTGCTAGGATTCCAGGCATATACTACCACACCTGGTTTATGTAGTTCTGGGGATCCAACCCAGGGGCTCATACAAGTTAGGTAAACACTTTACCAACTGAGTTATAGTTCTAGTCAAAATTTAGGTGGTGCCGTGAGACAGGGTCTCAGTGGCTCAGACTGGTTTCAAACTCATGACCTTCTGCACCAGCATCTGGACTGCAGGGCTTACAGATGTGCATGTGCCTCAATGTCTGCAAGTGCGCACCTGTCCTCTACCTCAGAGCAGAAACAGAAAGGCCCCTGGGATGTTTCTTTGCCTACCTGCACTCTACAATTCCTGCCAGCATCCTTATATCAAGAGCTGAGAGCAAGCCAGGAAGCTTCCTTATCTCCCAGGTAGCCTGTTGACCTCTGTATCTAGAAGGTGGTGTGTGTGTGTGTGTGTGTGTGTGTGTGTGTGTGTGTGTGTGTGTGCACCATGCTCACATCTTTGATTGTCCCTGCCAGTAATGTGCCCCTGGAATCATGGATGTGGCTGAGTCATCTAGTTGCAGGTACCTTTTTGTGATTTTTTTTTATTTTTGAGTATTTCATATATGCAATATGTTTTGATCAAATCTATTCCTTATTCCCTTTCCTTCTCTATCACCCCTATCCCCCTACCACTTCCCCACCTGACTTAATGTGCTCTGTTTTTAAACCCACTTAGTCCACTGAATGCTGCCTGTATGTGTATGGCTGAAGGATCATATATTAGAGCAGGGGTAATCTTTCTGGGACCATGTCCCTGAAGAAAACCAAGCCTCTCCTAGCAACCATCAATTTCCAATAGCTTGTCAGATAGGGGTAAGACTTGATGAGTCCCCTCCACCCACCCATGCTGAGATTCTGGCTGCCTTGATCTTGTGTGGGTCTGTGCACGCATCACAGCTCCTATAATTGATGTGTGCAATGGCCTCATCATGTCCAGCAAATACTCTTTCTTTGAAGATGTCTTCCTCTGAGTCTTGCAATTTTTCTGCCCCCTCTTCTGAGATAATCCCTGAACCTTGTGGGAAGGAAGTATGATATAGATGTCTCATTTATAGTTGGAAATTCCATGGGCCCTTACCCTGAATGTTAATCTGTTGTGGGTCTTTGGGATAATTGTCATCTAATATAAAAAGAAGCCGTTGTGGAATATTACTTTAAGATGTGTTACATTTGTTTATGCTCTGGAACATTTGTTTAATGATGCAAAGATGTGCTGCATTCTTTTATGTTGCATTTGTTTAACTCTGTGAAGCTGTGTTACTTGGCCTTTCTATACTCTAATATAGCGCTGAAAGGTCAATAGCAAGGGAGAAAGGATAGGTGAGGCTGGCAGGCAGAGAGAATAAATAGAAGGAGAAATCTTGGAGGAGCAAAAAGAAAGAGCAAGAGAAAAGAAGGAAGAGGATATCAGGGGCCAGCCACCCAGCTACAGAGCAAACCACGGAGTAAGAGTGAAAGTAAGATTACAGAAGTAAGAAAAGGAAAGAGCCCAGAGGTAAAAGGTAGACAGGATAATTTAAAGTTAAGAAAATCTGGCTAAAAACAAGTCAAGCTAAGGGTGGGTATTTATAATTAAGAATAAGCCTCCATGTATGATTTATTTGGGAACTGGGTGGCGGGCCCCCCCAAAAAGCAAAAACAACCAACAACAAAAGTTCACTGATGAGGGTAATAACTTATGAGTATATGGATAAGAACGTAAAGGACAGTTTATTACTATGTCTACTTTTTAGAATAATAGTATTAAGTTCTCATTTAGGGCCTATGACCCAGTCATACACACACACACACACACACACACACACACACACACACACACACACGCACGCACGCACGTGCACACACACACACACATGTGCTACATGTTTGTGGAGGTCAGGGGATGATAATTTGTGACTCTCTCCATGTGGATTCTGGGGACTGAACTTAGGTGGCAAGCACCTTTACCCACTGAGCCATCTCACTTGCCTCTGTAGGTGCCTTTGAAGACTGCTGCCTGGGTTACCAATCCAGGATCAAATGGAATATTCTCCAGCACGCTAGGCATTATCGCGTGCAGGAAGTGAGTGGAAGCTGCAACCTACGTGCTGTGATGTGAGCAGAACCTTTCGTGTTGCTGGGTGAGAGTCATGAACACCTTAGATCCTCCAGCCCTAACCTGGCATCCACCTTTCCACCCTCTGTAGATTCCACTTCCGCCAGAAAGGCAAGGTGTGTATGAACCCAGAGAACAAGGATGTGAAGAGGGCGATGGAGATCTTGAATGCTAAGAACAAGCCAGTTGACAACCCCCAGAAGACCACCTCAGGTAGGTAAGACCCCAGCCAACAGCTCGGGGAGGGAAACAGCTCAGCATGCTAACATGCTGCTAGCTAACCCTCTTCAAAGAGTGAGTTGCTAGTGAGTCAGAGATGGAATGAATAGCTAATCAATTGCGTCAACCTCAGGTGTCCTCCCCCAAGAGCTCTCCCCTTTCTTCCCTTCAGTACTGTGCACTGAATCCAGGCTATTGGATATGCTACACAAGTGTTCTACCACTAAGAAGCATCTCTAGCCATTCCATTTTATTTTCTCTGTGTGTGTGCTGCATGCATGAGTATACAGTTGTGCATGTGGTGGTCGAACCTTTTATTGCTCTCTTGTCTTTACTGTCTTGAAAAAGGGTCACTCACTAAACTGGAAGCTTGCCATTTTGACTAGGATGACTGGCACTGGCCTGTGGGCTCTTAGACTGTGCCTATCTCCATTTTCCAAAACTAAAATTATAGGCATGTACAACCATGCCTCGTTAAAAAAAAAAAAAAAAAAAACTGTTTTTTTTTCTTGTTCAGATAGTTGCACATGCCCTTAATCCCAGCACTGACGAGACAGAGACAGGTGGATCTCTGTGAATCCGAGGCCAACCCTGGTCTACAGAGCTAGTTCTGGGATAGTCGAGGCTACATAAAGAAACCCTGTCTCGAAAAACAAAAACAAATTTTTTTCCCTTATTTTTTGAGATCATAATAATTGCATAATTTCTCCTTTCACTTTCCTCCCTCCTAGCCCTCCTGCATGCCCCTCTTGCCCTCTTTCAAATTCGTGGCCTCTTTTTTCATTAATTGTTATGTAATACATAAATTCCTGAACACATGAATATAACCTGATCAGTCTGTATAATATCACTTATGTGTATGTTTCATTTTGTATTCGATAACCAATTTGAGTGCTCTTCCATGGGGCAGACTGTTTCTCCCACTCTCAGAATGGGAGTAGTCTAAGGTTGAGGCCTCTTGGACTCCATCTGGCTCCATCTACATTAGTATGTCTATTGTTGCAAACTGCCTGGAAACCTGACTCTTAAAATCTTCCTGCTCACTCTTCCACAATGTTTCCTGAGCCTTTGGTGCAGGAGTTATGTTGTAGATGTATCCACTGGAACCGGGCTCCACAACTCTGCATTTTGATTTGTAGTTTTCTGTAGTGGTCTCCATCTGTTGCATCAAGAAGTTTCCTTGATGAGGGGTGAGAACTGCACCTCTCTGTGGGTATAAGGACAGATACTTAAAATGTAGTTAGGGATTATGCTGGTGTAGTAAAGTGGGGGTTGTAGGTTCTCTTCCAAGATCTGTGACTTCACTGGGCAGTTTGCCTAAGTTCCCAGTACCAGGCATGATTTCCCTCTTTTTGAGAAGTTCTAAAGTCTGATTAGAGAGCTGTTGGTTACCACCAAGGTATGTGTGTTACTCCTGCCCGCTTTGGATGACCATGCCATGCAGGCTGTTGTTGTGGTTCACAGGTTGACCAGCCTGGAGAGGGCTGTTGGTTGCTTCCCTCCTCTGAAAGCTTGCTGGTGCCGTGAAACATGCCTCATTTTTGCACAGTGCCTGAGGTTCAAACTCAGGTCGTCAAGGTTGCAGAGTAAGCACGCTGACCTACTGACCAATCTCCTCAGGCCTCTATATCTGGTTTTTTTTTTTTTTTTTTTTTTTTTTTTTTTTTTGAGACAGGGTCTCTTTATGTAGCCCTGGGCTGTCCTGGCACCCACTATGTAGAACACGTTGGCTTTGAACCCACAGAGAGCTGCCCGCCTCTGTGTTTCTGTCTCCCAAGTGCTGGAGTTAAAGGTGTGTGCCACCATGCCTGACTCCACCCTGTCTTTTGAGACCAGGTCTCCTACTGGATCTGGGGCTTGCTTCTTAGGCTAGGCTGGTTGGGCAGCGCTCCAGAGATTTTTGCCTCATCAGTGCTGGGATTATAAGTATATACCTACCACACCTGGATTCCTACATGGGTGCTCGGGACGGAACTCAGGTCCTCAGGCTTGTATGACAAGCACTTTACCCCACTGAGCGTCTCTCCGGTACATCCTTGTTTTAATTAATGAATTAGGTTTGTTTTCAGGGAGATCTAGGGAGATCGCTCACCTGTTAAAGTGCTGATGATACAGCTGTGAGGACTGGAGTTTGGATCCCCAGGAATCCATGTAAATGTTGGAATCCATGTAAATGTTGAGTGGGTGTGGTGGTCTTCCTGTAATTCCAGCCTCAGAACATGGAGACATGGGACCCACCTAACAAGCTGGCAGCTCTGGGTTTGATTGAGAGACCCTACCTTAATAAATAGGATCAAAGAGCAACGGAGCTTAATTTCTGACAACTGAGAGCCTCCACATGCATAGGCACACATGTGCATGCGCACCTACATGAGGAAAAAAATGCATGAACATACATGCACACTGTAAAATGTTACAACTCAGAGGAGAAAGGTATCCTGACAGTTGGGAGCCAAGAAATACCTCAAAGTCATACGGCTCAACAAACCTCACACAAAAGATTTATTTGGAAAGACACAGGAGGGAGGGTGGCTGCCTCTGCTTGGTCAAGAAGCAGCAGGAACTGGGTAGGAGACAGGGATATATAGGTTTTTCTTTGTGGGGAGGGGGCGGCTTTCCAGTATGGCCTGGGATTGGTGGGAATTTTGTGGTCTGATCTTGGGACAAGCTCAAGGATTGGTGGAATTCTTTTTCTTGGCCCTGTCTCAGGCTTGAGGGTCAAGTCAGGGTCAGGATGTTCTTTTCTTGGCCCTTTTTACCCTACACATAACAAATAGATACAAAATGGGAAAAATGAAAAAAACTTTCATCATATATATTGTATATTGAACCCCTGTCTCGCACTGCTCTGTACTACTTTTCTTTTCTGTTTTTTGGGACAATGTTTCCCTGTGTAGCTCTGGCTGTCCTGGAACTCACTCTGTAGACCAGGCTGGCCTCGAACTCAGAGCTCCATCAGCCTCTGCCACCCGAGTGCTGGAATTAAAGACATGCACCAGCACCAGCACTGCCTGGCTACCTTTTTCTAACATCATCTCCTCCCATTTATCCCATTATCCCTGGAGAGTTTCACTTCATTTCTACTTTAATGGATATAGACATGATTTTATTAGACTATATAAAATGTAGGAACCACAAATGAGAAAAAACAAAACATTTGCCATTTTAAGATTGACTTAATTCAAGTAGGGCAGTGGTGGCACATGCCTTTAATCCCAGCACTCAGGAGGCAGAGACAGGAAGATCATTGTGAGTTTGAGGCCAGCCTGGTCTACAGAGCAAGTTCCAGGCCAACCAGAACTGCACTGAGAAAGCCTGTCTTGAAAAAAAAAACAAAATAAACAAATAAAATAGAATCCATTTATTTTAATTTTGTATATGAGTGTTTGCTTTTATGTATGTGCACAAAAAGTGGGCCTGGTGTCAGGCCTCCTGCGACTGCAGTTGTAGATGGTTGTGAGTCATCATGTGGGTGCTAGGAATTCAACCCCAGTCCTCTGGAAGAGCAGCAAGTGCTCTTAACACTGGAACCTCTCTCCAGCCCCTGTTGGAACACTTACCTGTTTCTCTCCCTGTTTTCCAAAAGGCTCTCATACTGAGAGGAGGAAGTTAAATCATATGAAGTCTAAGGTGAGGAACCCCAGCAGCACTAGCATGAGGAACGCCACCCTAGGCCGGTCTAGGTAAGGACTCTTGGTCATGTGACCTTCCTCCCTCCATCAATTTGCTGACAGGGGTTACCCCCAGGAGCTGTGTGGTTACACCCTGAGATTCATGTGCAAGGGTCCTAGGTGGCTGTTGACACCTTTAATCCAGTTTAGGGGGCATCGGTAAAGGCTGATGTGAAACACCAGCGACGTGGGCCAAGAGTGTGTTGTGTCTTCTCACACCACTCACATTCCCTACTTCCCATCCCTTCCCTCTCTCCCCTTCTCTTTCTTTTTCCTTCTTCTCTTAAAAAATGTTTACATAGTCTGGGCGGTGGTGGCGCACGCCTTTAATCCCAGCACTCGGGGAGGCAGAGCCAGGCAGATCTCTGTGAGTTCGAGGCCAGCCTGGGCTACCAAGTGAGTTCTAGGAAAGGCGCAAAGCTACACAGAGAAACCCTGTCTCGAAAAACCAAAAAACAAAACAAAACAAAAAAAAGTTTACATTGATTGAGTCATTGTGTGTGTGTGTCACTGTGTGTGTCATTGTGTGTGTGTGTCACTGTGTGTGTCATTGTGTGTGTGTCACTGTGTGTGTATCATTGTGTGTGTGTGTCACTGTGTGTGTGTCATTGTATGTCGTGTGTGTCATTGTGTATGTGTGTGTGTCATTGTGTGTAGGGGAGGCGGGGGTGCTTACACAAGCCATGTTTCCAGCTGGCGGCCATAGGACAATTTGCAGGAGTCCTCACTTTCTACAGTGTGGGTTTCTGATGGAACTCAGGTTGTCAGCCTTGGTGACCATCTTGCTCCTCTCTCTCTCCTCTCTTTCTTCTTTTTCCTTCCTGCCTTCCTTCTTCACTCCTTTCTGTTTTATGGTTTCTCCCCAAGCAGGTCTCATGTATCTCAGGCTGGCCTAAGACTCCCTATGTAGCCAAGGATGCCCCTGAACTTCTGATTCTGCTGCCTTCACCACCCAAGTGCTATGGTCACAGGCATGTGCTACCATGCTGGTTTATGCAGTGCTGGAGCATGGAACACCAGGGTGGTCCTTTGTAAGAACAGTACACACTTTTAATTGCTGAGCCATCTCTCCAGTGCCATACAGAAGTCCGTCCTTCCTTCCTCCCTTCCTCCCTTCCTTCCTTCCTTCCTTCCTTCCTTCCTTCCTTCCTTCCTTCCTTCCTTCCTTCCTTTCTCCTATCCCCTCTTTCTTTCTGCAACATTAGGGCTTGAACCCAAGACCTTGTGCATATTAGGCTAGTAAGCACTACCCCCATCCTTTTTATAATTTGTATTTTGAGGCAAGGTCTCACTAAGTTGCCCATTTTAGCCTTGAATTCAAGCTGTAGCTGAGGCTGGATCTTTAGCTCCTTCTACCTCAGCCTCTAAAATACCCAGAGTTATAGGCATGTGCCATCATGCTTGGCTTCAGTGTAACACACAGAACAAATACCATGTGTGTGAGCCTGCACACATGTGTGCTTGGATGTGTATGAGTGCACGCCACTGTGAGCAAGTGGAGGTCAGAGACAACTGCTTGGAGGTGCTTCTCTCTTCCCACCACGTGGGTCCAGGGACCAACCTCTGGTCATCGGGCTTCATGGCAAGCAATTTTGCTTGCTGAACCATCTCACTAGTCCTCAACACAACACATCTGATGCCAGATCTGAAAGAGGAAATTCCTCATGAATCAAGCAGATACCAGATGTCCTGTAATTTAATTCAATTCGGTTCTGACATGTCTACGTGCAGATCACATCTGGTTCCACAGGTTAAGGACACAGCCATATGAGTCTCAGTTTTCCCATCTGTAGATGGGGGACAATACTAACACTGTCTATTTTACAGGATGGTGATGATGACCAGAAAGATCAACAATTAAGTTATTCAGAGTGAGCACCAGCCGGACGATGGGAGGAGTCCCCTGAAGTGCTGTCTTCTGGACATGACATGGCCACTGAACTCACAGAAGGCACAGTTACCTGTACTTGACTGGACTCAGCAGTGTTGGAGCATGGGCGAGTGAGGGACTCCCAGGGCCCCATCCCTCATCAAGGAGCTATTGGCTGTTAATGATTGCTGGGGAAAGGGAGTCTTTTTCCCCAGAAGTGTTGCCAGAGTCCAGTATATAATCCCCCACCCATGCTCATGCAAGCAACCCTAATTACATGCAGGGAGTCACACAAAAGAAAGGTATGAAAGTAGGGCAGGGCTTGTTAGGAAGAAGGCTTCAGTGGGAGAGAGAGGACTACAACAGGATGATGGTGTGTGTGTGAAAATGGTCAAAATGCACACATATGTGAAATGGTCAAAGAACAAAAAATTAAAAAATTTAAAAGCCATTAAAAATGAATTACTTGAGCAGTGGTGGTGCATGACCTTAATCTCAGCACTCAGGAGGCAGGGGCAGGCAGATCTCAGTGGGTTCGAGGCCAGCCTGGTCTACAAATCTAGTTCCAGGAAAGGCAGGGAAACAGAGAAACCCTGTCTCAACAACAACAACAACCTAATTACCCACAGTGTTGTCTGGTATGTAGTATGCTCTCAGGATGTTAGTGCCTGTACTTTGGATTTACCTGCAATAAATTAGGGTTCCTGTGACCCCCTCTTTTTATTCAGCCACTTTTGCTAGATCATTAGCTCCTAGGACTAAGGGAAGTACTTTTCTTATATTTCTTGGTTATTCTTTAGAATGTTGTAAATGATGTAGGATTGGTGTTGCTGAAGGAGTCTTAGTTGGGGTTTCTATTGCAGTGAAGAGACACAATGACCATGGCAACTCTTCTAAAGAAAACCATTTAATTGGGGTGGCTTACAGTTCAGAGGTTTAGTCCATTATCATCATGGCAGGACGTGGCAGCATGCAGGCAGACATGGTACTGGAGAAGGAGCTGAGAACGAAGGAGCTACATCTTGATCCCGAAGGCAACAGGCAGTGAACTGTCTTACTAGGTGTAGCTTGAGCATATATGAGAACTCAAAGCCCACTCCCACAGGGACACACTTCCTCCAACAAGGCCACACCTCCTAATAGTGCCACTCCCTATGAGCTTATGGGGGCCAATTACATTGAAACTACCACAGAGTCTAAGGCAGGATAATCATAAGCTTGAGGCCAGCCTGGGCTGCAGTACAAGTTTGAGGCTAGCCTGGGACACATAGCAAGGCCCTGTCTCAAAATATAAACAAAGAAATGAAAACTAAACAAAAACAGGACTGAGGAGATGGCTCAGGGGGAAAGAGCTTGCTTTGCAAGTCTGGGGTCTGAGTTCAGATCCCCAGGACCAAGTAAGCTGGGTGTGATAGTGTGTGTCTGCAATCCCTGAGAACCAAGTAAGCTGGGTGTGACAGTGTGTGTCTGTAATCCCAGAGAACCAAGTAAACTGGGTGTGATAGTGTGTGTCTGCAATCCCTGAGAATCAAGTAAGCTGGGTGTGACAGTGTGTGTCTGCAATCCCAGAGAACCAAGTAAGCTGGGTGTGATAGTGTGTATCTGTAATCCCAGAGAACCAAGTAAACTGGGTGTGATAGTGTGTGTCTGTAATCCCAGAGAACCAGGTAATCTGGGTGTGACAGTGTGTGTCTGTAATCCCAGAGAACCAGGTAAGATGGGTGTAACAGTGTGTGTCTGTAATCTCAGAGAACCAGGTAATCTGGGTGTGACAGTGTGTGTCTGTAATCCCAGAGCTCCCATAGTAAGACCGGGAGACAGGAAACCCTGGAAGACCAGCTACGGCTGTAAGCAGCAGTGAGCAAGAGACCCTGTTTCAAGCAAGGAGTGAGGCGAGGGTTGATACCTGAATTTGTCCTCTAACCTCCATACTCTTCCTAGAGGGAGGCTCCTTAAGATTCAGAAAGTCAATGACTCACAAGCATCAGCGTCCCTGAAACCTACCAGAGGACAGTGCCCCTCCCTGCAGTAAGTACTGCCGAGGAGAGGAGACTCAAAGCGCTGTGAGGAAACCCGGTAAATCTATTGGTTTGTCAAGCTGGACTCTGGTGGTGGCGTTACTGAATCTGTAGCAAATCTGGGGTTCACATCTCCCCAGGAAAAGTGTCACACAACAGGGATGCACCACTTTCCTGGCACATGGATGTGTTTGCCAATCTGGAAACTCTTTGAACCTCACAGTTCAATATTTTTATGGAGGTGTTTCCACACAGCATGATTGATTATTAACTTCACTTTCAAGCCTTCTCTTGTTTGGAGCTTGAGGGGTGGAACAGAAATCTAATCAATGGCTCACTTTTCCTTGTGACCAGCCCTTGACACACTCAGGAAATTCAGAGCCATGCAGGAAATCCGGACGTCTTTGGAGCTCTGTGTCAGGATTTGGGGCCGAGGACCAACTATTAGAATAGCAGTTGCACAGGGGCCAGGGATGTGACTGGCTTAGTAGAGCTGTCGTCCAGCATTGATGAAGTCTTGGTTTTCCCCTCATTCCTGCATAAACCGGGTGTGGTAGTAGCGCTGGACCATCATCCAGCACTGAGGGAGTGGAAGCAGGAGGATCAGGAGTTCAAACTCTTCTTTAACTATACAGTTTTGGTTTTGTTGTTTTGTTTTGTTTTGGAGGGTGGGTGGGTAGGTTGGGTTTGCGTGTGTGTGTGTGTGTGTGTGTGTGTGTGTGTGTGTGTGTGTGTGTGTGTGTAGGTGTATATGTGTACATGTGTGCATGCTTGTGTATGTGGGTGCAGACCATGGGTGTTTCTCTTCAGGACACTATCTGCCTTGGTTTTTTTGTTCCTTTTTAAAAAATTAAAAAAACCCACATCATGTTTTTATTAATTCTTTAAGAATTCCATACAAACATACAATGTATTTTGATCACATTCACCACCAACTCTTTCCTTTAACTTCTTCAAGACCTATCCTCTCAACCATCCCTCTCAACATCCTCTTCTCCTTTTCCTTTTTTAAATTTGTATTTTCTGAGTTTCTTTGTTATCAAGAAAAACAAAGAATTAAAAAAAATATGGCTGGGAATCTTGGCATAGGCCTTTAATCCCAGGACTCAGAGGGCAGAGGCAGGCAGATCTCTATGAGTTTAAGGTCAGTCTGGTCTACACAGTAAGTTCCAGCCCTTCCATGGCAACATAGTGAGTCTCAAAAAAAAAAAAAAAAAAAAAAAGAATACATTTTAAAGTGTGTGTGCCACAGCACATGTGTAGAGGTCAGAGGGCAACTTGAAGGAGTCAGTTCTCTCCTTTCACCATGAAGGTCCGGAGCTCAAACTCAGGCCCTCAAGCTTGATGGCAGGTAAGTGCCTTCTCCCTGAGCCACCTCACCAGCTACTCTTGGCTTTTATTGAGATGGGGTCTCTCATTTGGCCGAGGGATCACCAGTTAGGTTAGGCTGGCCACTTAACTGCTGCCTCCTCAGTGCCAGGATTACAGTCGCATCCACAGTGCATTGTGGCTTCTTCCTCTCCTCCTCCTCCTCCTCCTCCTCCTCCTCTTCTCCTTCTTCCCCTTCCCTTGTTCTTCTTCCTCTTCTCCTCCTCCTCTTCTTCTTCTTCTTCTCCTTCTTCCCCTTCCCCTTCTTCTTCTTCTCCTCCTCCTTTTCTTCCTTCTCCTCCCCCCTCCCCCTTCCCCTCCCCTCCCTCTTTCCCTTTCTTCTTCTTCTTCTTCTTCTTCTTCTTCTTCTTCTTCTTCTTCTTCTTCTTCTTCTTCTTCTTCTTCTTCTTCTTCTCCTTCTTCCTCTTCCCCTTCTTCTTCCTCTTCTCCTCCTCCTTTTCCTCCTTCTCCTCCCCCCTCCCCCTTCCCCTCCCCTCCCCCCCCCCCTCCCCTCCCTCCTTCCCTTTCTTCTTCTTCTTCTTCTTCTTCTTCTTCTTCTTCTTCTTCTTCTTCTTCTTCTTCTTCTTCTTCTTCTTCTTCTTCTTCTTCTTCTAAGTGTGGGCCCTAGGGATCAAACTCGGGTCCTCATGCTTATCTGGCAAGCACTTTATCAGCTGAGCCATCTCTCCAGCCCCATTTTTTGTTTTTGAGACAGTGATTCACTCTGTATAGTCTGGCCTTTGTCTTGGGACCCTCCTGCCTCAGATTCCTGTCATATTTTACTGGGAAATGCCCCAGCCTGGGCTGAATCCCAGGTGAGTTCCCTTATCTGAAGATCTGTGCTCTAGTCTTCCTAATAGTTTAATAGATGGCTCCTTGGGGGACGACCCCAGGGCAGGTCAGGTGTGACCTGACCTTGGACCATTGTTTCCTCACTCTTGATAAAATGGGGCCCCTAGTTTATGTAGTGCTGGTTTTAGCCCAGGGTTTGGTGCAGGCTAGACAAGCACTCTACAACTGATTTACACCCTGTGCTCTCTGTCCAAATCTATTTATTCATTGCTGTTGTTGTGGGATGGTAGTGGTGGGTGTGCATACTTCAGAACACAGTTTAGGGAGTGGGAATCTCTTCTTTCACTTTGGGGTCTGGGGACTGACCTCGAGTCGTTAGTCTTATACAGCAAACACTTTTTTTTGTTTGTTTTTGTTTTTGTTTTTCGAGACAGGGTTTCTCTGTGTAGTTTTGGTGCCTGTCCTGGATCTCACTCTGTAGACTAGGCTGGCCTCAAACTCAGAGAGATCCACCTGTCTCTGCCCCCTGAATGCTGGGATTAAAGGTGTGCGCCACTACCACCTGGCCAGCAGACACTTTTATCTACTAACCCAACTTGCAATCTCACTGTGTATCCTTGGCTAGACTGGAACTTGCTATGTAGACCCAGGAGGGCCTTGAACTTACAGAGATAAGCTTTTCTCTGTTTGCCAAGTGCTAAAGTGTGTGGGCCATGAGAGGTGTGAGCCACCACATCAGTCAAGGTCCAAATCTTAATCTCAGTGTCTGTGCTGAATTTCTCTGTAAAATTTGTCTGTAAAATGGGGGTCATTATGCTTGCTATGTCCAGATTCTGGGGGAATCTAGACAATGGATGAAAAAGCTTTCTGCCAGCCCTAATGGGATGCCCAGAGGTCACCGGGTTAGGCTTGGAGCAAGGCTAGAGCTCTGGGGCCAGGCACTAGAGACCTGCAGATAGAGGTTGGTTATTCAGCTCTACTTCTGACAGTCTTTGGGAGTGGTGGTATTTTGAATGAGAATGACCCCCATAGACTCATGTGTTTGAATAATTGGCCCGAAGTTGCGAACTGTTTGGGAAGGATTATGAGGTGTGGCCGTGGAGGAGGATGTATGTCACTGGGCAGGCTTCCAGGTTTCGAAAGATTCAGCATTCCTAGTGTGCCCACCCTCTGCTTCCTGCTGCTGTTCCAGCAGCCAGCCACGCCTTTGCTCAGCCAACATGGATGGCCATGCTCCTGTTTTAGTCACTGTTCTAATTGTTGTGAGGAGACACCACATCCACAGCAACTCTTACAGAAGAAAGCATTTAACTGGGGCTGGCTTATGGTTCAGAGGTTTAGTCCATTATTGTCATGGCAGGAGCATGGTGGCACACAGGCAGACAAGATGCTAGAGGAGTAGCTGAGAGTTCTACATCTAGATCTGTAGGCAGGAGGGAGAGGGGGGGGGAGAGAGAGAGAGAGAGAGAGAGAGAGAGAGAGAGAGAGAGAGAGAGAGAGAGAGAGAGAGAGAGACTGGGCTTGGGCTTGGCTTGGGCCTTTGAAACCTCAAAGCCCACCCCAGTGACAGATTTCCTCTACTAAGGCCACACCTATTCCAACAAGGCCACAATTACTAATCCTTCTCAAATATGCTCCTCCTTGATGACTAATCATTCAAACATATGAGCCTATGGGGGCCATTCTTATTTAAACCACCACACCTCCCAAACCATAACTCTCAGAATACAGAGCCAAGCAGATCTCTGTGTGTTTGAAACCAGCCTGGTCTACAAAGAGAGTTCAGGCCAGCCAGGGTACAACGTGAGACCCCATTTAAAACAACAACGAACTTTTCTAAAAAAGCCGGAAGGACTAAGGATATAGCTCAGGGGTAGAGTGCTTACCTAGCACCTCTACAGTAAAGCTGTGGGTTCAGTTCCTACTACTGTCCAAACAAGAACACAGCAACAGAAACAACACAGAAAACAAACAACCTAAAACAATGTTTTCTTTGTAGAGAGCACCCTTGGTGGTTTGGAGCCAGGCTTCAGAACTCAGTGTCAGGAAACACACACATACCCCTAAAATAAACAAACAAACAAACAAAGAAACCCAAAAACTCAGGCTCTAGCCTGTATTATAAATGGTGATTCCATCAGGCTCCCATACATTCTCTAAATCTCAGTGTCCATGTGATAATACTACTTTCCTTGGCTAGGCTTGCTGGGGACCAAATGTACCAGTATTTGAGAGTTACCCTTCAACTGCAGAGTTCATTATTGTGATGCATATTCCAGCTATTGCGTCAGAGCCAGGCACAGTGATTGACAGCGTAGTTTCCAGTGCTGCTGCCTGATCCTGGCCATGTTGGTCAACTCCTCTGAGTGTCAAACGTTGTTCTATCAAACAGGGACTCTGTGGATACTTGCTTATTCTCCAGAGTTTCAAGACAAACAGCAAACAAGCGAACACTTGAGAAACCATTGGGGCCCTGAGAGGTTGCCACTGTCAGCCTAGTTTGGGTTTGTGCCAAATGTACAGGTGTGATAGTCCCTTGACCCACTCTTTTCCCTATGCCCTGAGATAAAGAACCTTATAGCCAAAGGCCAGGTAGTCCTGGGGCTACACAAGACCAACTTGGGTCCTCCAGCTTCCCCAGGCAGGAGTTGTGTGTGTGTGTGTGTGTGTGTGTGTGTGTGTGTGTGTGTGTGTGTGTCTTTTGTAGGGGGAGATAGCATCTACATATTTGAGAACACATAGGCAGATTCAGCCCCCAAGTCCTTTATTGTTTTCTTCAGTTTCAATAGAAAAGGATCTTTAGAATCCTAGCCCAGGCTCTGGGGAATGAATCTGGTAGTCAAGATGTGGGGGAAAAGGCTTCCCATTTTGATTCTGAGGGATGACCCCCACACCCACCCTAGTCACTTGTTCCCATGTCCCATCAACACCCTTGGTGAATCATAGTGCAGTCTTGAAGTTTAAGCGTGAGGATGACAAGGTGCAGCGGACACCAGGGGTCCCTCCTGCTGACCCTGGTTGTGGGGTGGAGGGCTGAGTATTGTGACTTCTAGCTGAGTCCAGGAGAGACTGAGGTATTGCCCCACTTGGTGGGCTTGCACAGGCTGGGTTCATCTGAGGTCATAGTGTAATGGTCCACTCTTCCTGAGTTTTGAGGTTCAACTTGGTCAGCTTTTGCCCCCGAGATCAGTTCTAGGCAGTTCCAGAATCTCCACTTGCAGATGTCATGGAACTGTAGGTGCACTGAAGCTTCTCTGCTAGAGCAGCTGTAATTGGACTGTTAGCCGCAAGGCTTGCTTTGCTGGCCCTGGTTGGCCCTGAGCTCCTGCTACACTCACCACCTCCAGCTGGTATTTCCCCCGTCTTGGTCTCCTATGGCCCAGGTGCAGGGAGCTGAAGCCATCCAGGTGATTCATGCAGAAGAAACCTTGGTTGTTGCCTCTGGCAATAACGTAACGGATCTGGCCTCCCAGACTCTCAAGAGCTGGTCGAAATTCTAAGATATGCTTGACTTGGCCAAGGTGTGAGATGTACAGGCTCAAGGTCAAGGGGACTTCCGTGTCAAGGGTGGCCAGGCTCACCTAGGAGGAGGGACCAAGTGAACTGTCAGAGACTGTGTAAATAAGGATGCAAGTGGGTAGGGGAGGAAGCTGTCATATATGCTTGTTTCCTGGCTTCGTTGTCTAGTCATCTATGTAGAATGCCAAGATCAGCTAACAGCAAAGGCTAGATCTGGTTCTTTGATGGAAAAAAGAAAACTCAAGAGGAGAGAGACTGAGGACGGCTCAGGTAATAAAGTGCTTGCAGTCAAAGTCTGAAGATCTGAGTCCAGATCCCCATTACCCACGTAGAAAGCTGGGTGTGCTGGTACATGCCTATAGTTTCACTGGAAGGGCGGGGAGAGGAGGATCCCAGGGGCTTGCTAGCCAGTGGTAATACCAAATGGTGAGCTCCAGGTTTAGGGAGAGTCTCAAAAAAAAAGTAAGTGGAGCTGGGTCCACAAGTTGGCTCAGCAGGTAAAGGAGCTTGCCATCAAACCTGAGGACCAAAGTTTGGTTCCCTAGAACCACATGGAAAAGAAGAGAGAATTAGTTCCTGCCAGTTGTTCACTGACTTCCACATCCATGTGTTGTGCATGAATGCAGACAAACACAATCACCACCATCTCCAAATAAATATATTTAAAAATTTTTTAAAAAGGTGGAGAAAAATTGTAACTTAGTGGTGTTGTCCTCTTGTCTCCAGACATGGCATACTCGAGAACGCGTATGCATATGCATCTCTCTCTCTCTCTCTCTCTCTCTCTCTCTCTCTCTCTCTCTCTCTGAGAGAGAGAGAGAGAGAGAGATGCACAGACACACACACACAAAGATACCGACAAATATAAACATACCAAAAACAAAACATAAAAAAGCAACAGTTAGGGGATCAAAGATTTGCCTTGAAAACCCAGCAAGCAGTTCAGGCAGGTAATGTCTGGCTCCAGAGACCTAAGGTGGTTCAACAGCAGCCTAGGTGACTGGTGTTATAACCAAGGGCCTTCCCCTCCCCCAAAAACCCCTACATCTCCAAAAAAGATGCCAGAATCTACAGAGTTACAAACAGAATACTCAGCTATGTCAGAAAGAGAGCAAGGAGAGGCCCCAGAAGAGCCTTCCGCTGGCTTCCATTGTACTTCCTGTATCTGGCTCTCTCTGAGAGGACCCTGTGTATAGATGACAAGCCCTTCTTTATTTGAGCTCTTCTGAAGTGCCTTCATGGTCCTGGCAGCAGGACAGTAAGCCAATGGGTCTCAATGGCAGGCCACCCCAGGCTGGGTGATGTATCTGATTCCACAAAGGGTTATCTGTGCTTACCCCCCCCCCCCCCCCCCCCCCGTGGGTTGTGCTGTGTCTGTTTCACCTCATTTACATGCCTGTGGAGTTATCTGCTGTTACTTTGAGAGAAAGCTATTTCAGTCTCTCTGCCCCGTTCTGGGGAATCTTTCCTTTCTGAGGAGCACGGCTCAGACATATGCTCTTATTGACACCTCCTGGCATACAGTGGTATTACAGGCAAAGACACTGCACTGCCCTCTCCCCATAGCATGCTGTGTCCATCCCAGGATCCTTGGCAACCATTCTACTCTCAGTGAAAATCAAGGGCTAGCAGTAAATGTGGGATAATTTCTACAGGGAAAGTTTCTTTTCTTAAACAAAGGAAAAAGTAACTGAAGAAAACAGAAGATAAAGTAATTCATAATAGATTCATATTAGCTAACTATATGTTGAAAGTCTCTCAGACCTAAATAAAGTAATCCACAATAGATTCATATTAGCTAACTATATGTTGAAAGTCTCTCATACCTAAATCAAGTAATCCACAATAGATTCATATTAGCTAACTATATGTTGAAAGTCTCTCAGACCTAACATGTCCATCCCATTCTGGCTTTATTTTTCTCTGTTGCATGGATTATTTTTTTCATATATTATAAAGCATGCCATGTTTTCCTTAATGATCCCCCCCCCCCCCCCCCCCCGCAATCAGAGTATCATGAGGGCAGGGGCTCTTTTTCTCTCCATTTGCTTATTACAGATTGCTTAGACTCTGTCCAGAAGGAGCCTTAATTGTCACAGGAATGAGGTAACATGCCCAAAGGATATGTTCCCTAGAAAAGACCTAGGCTGAGAAAGTATAGAAGATCCAGTCAGGCACCATAGTATGAGGAAGAAATTGAGACAAGTAGTTTAATGGTTGCCTGCTTTTCTCTTCCTTTTTTTGAGACAGAGTCTCATGTAGCCTAGGCTAATCCCAAACATACTACAGAGCCAAGGATGTCTAGTTTTATGCAGTGCTGAGGAGCATGGCTCAGATATTTGAATCTAGGACCTTGTGCATGCTAGGCAAGTAATTTACCAGCTAAGCTATGCTTCTAGATCTAGAGTTCTCTCTTGAGGGATCACAGCCTCCTTCTGATACCCTCAGTGCCTTAGTTGGCCCACCCAGTGTAGTCCCCATGGCACCTGATGACCTCCTTGGATGCTGCGTCTTGGTCGGTCCTGAGGGGAGAGGCCATTGATCTTGCATTCATAGCAGGCTTCAGGCGAGAGTGATTCTTCCTCATCTGGGGTGGCCTGAGATCCAGAGCTGAACCCAGGGCTGGAGATGCAGTGTCTGAGCCAGATGGTATGGGGGAAACATTCAGAAGCAGGCTGGTGGCACCTCACCCACCATCTCCCATCATCCCTCATTCGGAGCCACAGGCACAGACACCATCATGCAAATGTGTGCGGTGTGTGTGTGTGTGTGTGTGTGTGTGTGTGTGTGTGTGTGTGTGTTGGCATGGCTGTGTATGTGTGCAACATACTGGAGGGATGTGTGTATCCCTTGGTTTACCTGGACATTGGTATGAACACAAGAATAGGATGACGTACATGGAATAGAAGGATGTATCTGTGTATGTCCAGAAACATGTACATTTGGGAACATGTATATATGGAAGACGATGTTCACATACACCTGTGCTCACTGGGATGCATGGATCTATATGAGTGGGGTTGTAATGTGAGTACAGTAAGCCCCCCTTGTGCACAAGCACAGTCAACCCTCTGTATCTAGAGGTTCTGCATCCTCATATTCAACTCGTTATCCAAGGATTGAAGATGGTTAGAGTGTTGTGATCTTTTATGTATTTAGACCTGTCTTAGTTACCTCCCTACTGAACATTTAGAGACTTTTTTCTTTGTTAATATTCCATTAACAAAACAGTGCAACAGTTACATATACCGACTTATATTTTATTAGGTGTTACAAATTATGCAGAGATGATTATTTACTTTCAAGATAGGGTCTCATATAATGAAGAGGGAGTTTGTAACCTCAAACTTTCTATATTGGTTCTCTTACTTGTACCTCCCAAATGCAGTGATTACAGGCATGTGCCACCATGACTGGTGTACACAATGCTGAGGATCAAACCCAGGACTTTGTATATACTAGGCAAGCATTCTACCCACTGAGTGACATCCCCTGCCTGTGATGATTTAGAGTATATGGAGGAATGTATGTAGGTTCTGTGCAAATACCATGTCATTTTATATAAGGAACTAGAACATCCTTGCATTTGGGTATTCATGAGATGGAGATGAGGTTATTGTATAGCAATTTTCTTGTGTTGATGAAGCATTCTGTCCTTGAGGAAGGTTCCATAAGACACAGGAAATAAACAACTCATAAGTTTTGGGAAGTTGCTAAAACTTACTAAATGCACAAGACCTCCACCCCCTACCATGGTTATATAAGTAGTAAGGCACACTGAGAAGACTCTTGTTAAGGTGCCTGTGAATCTTGCAGTGAGCTCCAGGATTCCAGATTCCCTGAGTCATTACCCATGCTGGGTGGGCCTGCTTTCTTTCTTTCTTTTAAGATTTATTTATATATTTTATGTATATAGGTGTTTTTCTGCATGCATGTCTGCACACTAGAAGAGGAAATTGGATCTTATGGGACTACATTTATAGGTGGTGTGAGCCACCATGTGGATGCTGGGAATTAAATTCAGGACCTCTGGAAGAGCAGCGAGTGCACTTCACTGCTGAGCCATCTCTCCAGCACATGGGCTTTCACTGATGTAATTTCCTCTGCGACAGCTATGTTTCTGTAGATAACTCTCACCCACACTCCTACAAGTAACCCATTGGTTAGTAGTAAACTCACTGGTTCACCAAGTTGGAATTTAATGGTATCATTACTCTGATCAGTTGTTATTTCTGTATCTGGGGTGAGGAGACATTTGTTCATGTCTCCCAGGACTCGTGTTACATAAGGGGGTACAGGACACAATCTTCCATGGATATGGAGAGAGGACTTTATTTCTGTGTGTGAGGGTTCATATGTGCTTCTTCATGTGTGTTAAATTGAATCCTGAATGACCCATGAGTGTCTCCAGGTGGTGGGCACACACAAGCCTGAATGTAAAATGAGATAACGACATAGACCTGTACTCATGCACATTGGCATTTATGAATGACTTGGGCTTGTTAGACAGACATGAGTGTGTTGACAGTTATGGACCAGAGGTGTGCACAGATACTGCCTATGTCCAGTTCTCTGTATACACATGTAGGCACCTATATACACAGGCAGATGGAGCTTTGCTAATGGATTCTGTGTGTATGTGAGTCCAATGTTCATGATCAGGGCATGAAGAATGTGCCCACTACACTCTTGCCCATCCCACTTGAGCCTCTTACCCTTGTCCAGCCCGGAAGTAGCCTTGGGGACAGCCACACAAGAAGCCACCATGTGTGTTGGCACAACCATAGCTGCAGGGGTTGCCTTGCTCTGCACACTCATCCACATCCTGGCAGCCTCCAAGGTCCTGGTTGAAATTGAAACCAGAGGGGCAGACACAGTGGAAACTGCCAAGTGTATTGTAGCAAGAGGCACTACCACAAGCTGTGGGTGATAAGGCACACTCATTTTCATCTGTAGGTGGAGGGAAGAAGAGGGACAGAATGGAAGAAACCTTGTATGCCTGGAGCCTTTCACCTGAATACACACTACTCTGTTCTGCACCCATGGCAGACATTACTAACCAATCACAGCACTCTTTACTGTATAAAACTTCTAGTGAACTCATTAGGAGTTCTCAAACTATGGCTATCTTCCTTCATCCACTGCATATTCTACTCCTGGACCTTATAGCATTTCTCAAATTTTTCCCTATATCCTAAGTGGTAGGTTAGTCTAGAACAAGCTTTCTCATGTGGGGCCAAGTCATTCTGTGGTAGGATCAAGAACTGCAGGATACTGAGCAGTAGCCTTAGGCTTTGCTTGTGATACTAGGAGCACCTCATGCCCTACTTGCTGTATTCACAATAAACAATACTAATCAGCCACGGTACCCTTTATTATGCAAAGCCTCCAGCAAGCTTGTCAGAAGCCCTCAGACATCTGTCTTCCTCTCTGTCTACTATCCTTCCTCACAACTTCTAGCCTCTGTTGCAAAGCCTGTGAGAGCTGTGAAAGGGAGAGCTGAGGAGAAGTCACAGGTCTCAGGAGAACAAGTGGATTCCACAAAGGTAGAGTGTAAAAAAGATATATATCTATCTTTAGATCTATATATATCTATATATCTCTATCTATATCTATCTATCTATCTATCTATCTATCTATGCATGTAACACAATGAAAAAAGAGGTCAGGGATTGGAAGAGAGCGAAAGGAGGGGTATATGGGAGGGTTTGGAGGAGGAAAGGGATGAAAGAAATAATTTAATTATATTATAATTTCAAAAATAAAAAAGATAGACTATGGGAGAAATGTTGAAAGTGATAGTGATGAGGTTGTTGATAGGAAAGTCTGCCGCAGCAAAAATATGGGGAAAGTTGTGATACAGAAGGCAAGCTCTTTACCTCAAGAGCCTCTGAAATTGCTATGGTGAAGATACAGCATGTGTGTCTTGACAGACATTGCTGTACTCATGGCAGACATGACTCATCAACCACACCATTCTCTCCATTGCATCTATGGCAGGCATTGCTAATCAATCACAGCATTCTTTCTGTTGCACACTTGGTAGACATTGTTAATCAATCCCAGTCTTTTGGTGCTGCACTTTTTCCAGCTAGTCAGGCCATCACTCTGTAACAAATGGACTTGAACACCATGCCATGTTTGTTCACCAGTTCAGTGACTTCCCAGTGGTCAACCTTTTAGGTTGGCCCATTTGATTTATAAATGGACCAGCTTGTCATAACCTCTGCAGGGGAAAAGATTCCTACTTGTCTGCTCTGAAAAGATTCTGCTGGGTGCTTGGCTGTGGTGATATATTGTGCACCCTAATAAAATTTGCCTGAAGATCAGAGAACAGAACCAGCCACTAGATTAAACATAAATGCCAGGCAGTGGTGGCATACACCTTTAATCCCAGCACTCGGGAGGCAGAGATCTGTCTGGATCTCTGTGAATTCAAAGCCACCCTGGACTACATGAGATTGACTCAGTCGGGGAGGGAAATAGAGCCAGGAAGTGGTGGCCACACACCTTTCATGCCAGTACTTGGGAATCACAAACCTTTAATCCCAGCACTAAGAAGGAAGTGATATATGGCTGGGCAGAGAAAGGTATATAAGGCTTGCGGAGATAGGAACTAAAGTTTTTTGGTTGAGAACCTCTTTTCAGATGGGGAGCCCTTTTCAGCTGGACCCCTTTTGGCTGAGGACTCAGAGATATTCAAACAGGATTCGTGGAGTTGGCGAGGTGAGACATGGCAATGGCTTGTTCCTTTGTTTCTCTGATCTTTCAGCATTTAACCCAATATCTAGCTCTGGGTTTTTTTTATTATAAAACTTATTAGATTTTGTGTTACACTTGGCTTCCTCCCAGCCCTTGCCACTCACCCACACACTGGGCCCACTGGGAATGCTGGGTGAAGCCTTGGGGACAGCTGCAACGGTAGCCCCCCAGCTCATTTTGACAGCCAAACTGGCAGCGGTGGGGCCTGTCACATTCGTTTACATCTGAGACACAGAGAAAGAGAGAAAAGAAGAGGGAGAGAAGATTGGTGGGTGGTTCTTGGGATCATCCCCCAGACTGAGAACCCATTGAAACTCTACTTCACCTTCACAGCTGTGGCCAGAGCTGTCCAGGATGAAGCCTCTATTACACTCACAGTAGAAGCTGCCTGGGGTATTTTGGCAGTGTCCATGGGTACCGCATAGGCCAGGTTGGGCCAAGCACTCATCATTATCTATAGAGGACAGAGAATGGGTCAGGTTGCTTTGTGGTTATGGGTGAATATGAAGGGCTATCATGCTGGTGTTGACACTATACTGTGTGGCTTCAGAGGAGTCACTCCCCTTCTGTGGTGGTTTCTTCCTCTGTGAAATGAGGTAAGAATAGTTCCTAGCTCACAGAATTGCAGCCAGTGTTTGTGGTACTGCATGTAAAGTGCTTTGCTTGGAGTGTTAGGAAGGTTCCCAGGAATCCACAAGGATGACTCCACCATAGACTACTGGCAATAGTCGAGAGGGTGCCTGAGCTGGCCTACTCTGATGATTGGATGGCGGAATACCCTAACTGTCATCATAGAACTCTCATCCAGTGACTGAAGGAGGCAGATGCAGAAATCCATGCTGGGTCCCAGGAAGAGCTCCGGGAGTCCAGTCGATGAGAGAGAGGAGGGATTCTATGAGCAAGAGATGTCGAGACCATGATTGGAAAAAGTGCAGAGACAACTAGCCAAACTAGTGGAAGTGCATAAACTGTGGACCAGTAGCTGGGGAGCCCCCATGGTGCTGGACTGGACCCTCTGGATGGGCGAGACAGTTGTTTGACTTGAACTGTTTAGGGGCCCCCAGGCAGTGGGACCGGGACCTGACCCTAGTGCATGAGCCGGCTTTTTGGAGCCTGGTGCCTATGGTGAGACACTTTGCACAGCCTTGGTGCAGGAAGGAGGGGCTTGGATCTGCCTTGGCTGGATGTGCCAGGCTCTGCTGACTCCCCATGGGGTACCTTGCCTTGGAGGGGGTGGGAATGAGGGGTGCGTTGGGGGGAATGTGGGGGTCGGGAAGAGGGAGTATGGGGGAATCTGTGGTTGGTGTGTGGAGTGAGTGGAAAATCTCTTAATACAAAAATTATTATTAAAAAAAGTGCTTTATTTGAAATGAGAATTCAGTGGATTTACCCATGAGAGAGCTTATGACAGTTTCCACTATGAAAGTCAGACATTACCAAAACTAGGCTGAGGATGTAGCTTAGTGGTAGCATGTTCTCCTGAAATCCCCAATACTGTTTTTAAAATGTTAACAAACCCTTATGCAGTCAGATGTGTTGCACAGGCCCATAATCTTGATTACTCAGGGGCCTGAGGCAGGAGGATCACAAGTTCAAGGCCAGCTAGGTCAATTTAGTGAGAACCTGTCTCAAAATAAAAAGCAAAATGAGGGTCTGGGCAGCTGGCTCAGTCAGTTAAGTGCCTGCTGTACAAGAATGAGGACCTGAGTTTAGTCTCCAGAACCAGATGTGGTGTTTGCCATTATCCACGGAGACAGGTGGTCCCTGGGGGCTGGGCAGCAGTTCATCCTAATCAATTAGCCCCAGTTCCTAATGAGAGACACTGTCTCAAAAAATAAGGTGGGGGTGGAGCTGGAGAAACGGCTCAGTGGTTAAGAGTCATTTTGGCTGCTTTTCCAGAGGACCCTGGTTCAATTTCCAAAGCCAAGTAGGTAACTACAGTCTATAACTCCAGTGTTCCCTGCCCGTGGCCCCTGCAAGCACTGCATGTGTGTGATACACATACATACATACATACATACAGGCATACATACATACATACATACATACATACAGGCATATATACATACATACATGCATACATACAGGCAAAACATCCATACTCATGAAATGAAAATAAGTAAAATTTCAGGTCTGGTAGTTGTGGCCCACGCCTTTAATCTCTGCACTCAGGAGGCAGAGGCAAGTGGAACTCTGAGTTCAAGGCCAGCCTGGTCTACAGAGCAAGCTTCAGGATAGCCAGAGCTACAAAGAGAAATCCTGTTTCGGAAAAAAAAAAAAAAAAAAAAAGTAAAACCTCAAACAAAACAAAACAAAAACTCCAACAAGGTGTGTGTGTGTGTGTGTGTGTGTGTGTGTGTGTGTGTGTGTGTGTGTGCTTCTGTGTGCATGTGAAGGCCAGAGATTGGCCTCAGGTGTCTTGCTCAACCAGTTCACCTTTTTGTTGAGAGTTTCTCATGGGACTTATTTATTTGGCTAGACTGACAGGCCCTCAAGGCCCTGGGACCCTACTTTCTGTACCCCCCAGGAGTGCCTAGCTTTTAATGTGAGTGATGGGGATCTGAACTCAGGTCCTCATAGCTTGAGCAGCGAGCACTTTTTGCGGACTAACACATCAGTTCCAGGATGTTTATCTATCTAATAGTCTACTAAGGACATCATTACCACAGCGGGTGCTAGCTAAGAGGGTTGGGGGAGGGGCTGAGTGTTCTCCTTGGCCGGGCTGGCACTAGAGGGAGTTCTAGTTCCCACAGGCCCAGAAGACACTAAGAGGCCACGGCAGACAGCTTTGTAGCTTTGGCTTCTGAATTACTTTCTCCAGAGTGAGTGTGTAAACTCCTAAGCTTGGGAAACATCCTGGGAAAGCTCAGTAAGAGAGACCCAGCAGGGATGGATCAGGGGGAAGGGGAGACGTGCTCGGCCCAGACCAGAGGGATTTCTGAGGGTAGCCCTCCCATCTCCCTAGGGTAATGAAGAAGGTTCTAGGTGTCACCAAGAGGCATGTATCCAGGGACTGTGTTCTAATCACCCCCTGTGCTCCGCACCTGACACATGAGGAGTGCTTGACATTGCTTTTGTCTCACAAACAGGTGAGGGTAGGGTTGTGAGGGTTGTGTTGGGGAGCGGGGTGAGAAGCAGACAACACAACTCACCGAAACAAGCCTGCTGGTGTTGTGTGAAGCCAGGAGGACAGCGGCAGGCGAAGGCGCCCACGGTGTTGACACAGATGAACTGGCAGTTGTGCTGCCTGGAGGTGCACTCATCCAGGTCTGCGGCACAGGGGGTTCCCAGGGGTCAGAGGGCAGGGCTCAAGGGTGGAGCTTAGCCAGAGGACTTGAAGGCCAAGGGGAGGTACTCAGAGGAGCTTGGGGATGGTGCTGAGGAGACAGGCTCGAGGGTGTGTGGATATGGGGTGGCTTCAGAGGGTGGTTTGAGAGGAAGTTTCAGAGGCTGGGCTTGAGGAGGGTGTTCAAGGCTGGGACCATAAGGGACCAGCCAGGGGGGCAGGGCTCAGAGGGGCCTTGAGGGAGGTGGCTCAACGGTGGGCTTGGGTGTATGTAGAGGGTGGGGAGTAGGTTGGAGGGGTTGCTCAGGGGGTAGGCTTGATAGGTGATAGCTCAAGGACAGGGGTTCAAGGGATAACCATGAGTGGGACCTAAGGGTCTGGGCTCAGGGGTGGGGCCTGTGATCACTCTTGTCACTCCAAGTAGGGTGCTCTTGCCGCTGATGGAGTGGGAAGAGAGATATCCTGGCTGTGGTGGGGTCAACTCTATGCAGCTGGGAGAGTCTTGAGTCCAACAGTGGACGGGGAAGATCGAGGGAGGGAAGGACATCACCTTTGCAGGTCCTGAGATCTTCCTCCAACAGGTAGCCACGGGGGCAGGCGCACAGAAAGGTGCCCTCTGTGTTTTTGCAGAGGAAGGAACATGGCCTGGGGTCCTGGCTGCACTCGTCCACGTCTAGATGAGATGGCAGGGAATGAGGGGACTCACACAGACATGCCCAGGGCTTGAAGGGGGCCTCACAGGCTGGGACCCCTGCTCAGACTCTGGTTATCTGAAATTGTAGAACTACTTAAGTTATTTCATTTTTATTATCAAACTTTATTTCTTTACTTTTTTATTTTCATGAGATAAGGTCTCACTGGGTAGCCCAGGCTGGCCTGGAACTCACAGAGATCCACCTGCCTCTGCCTCCTCAGTGCTGGGATTAAAGGTGTGGGACGCTATGCATGTCCCTAAAACTGTTAATGACATTTACTTATTGTCCGTGTATATGAGGGGGGCACACATATTTGACAAGTGTGCATGTGGAGGTCAGAGGACAACTTGCAGGAGTTGGCTCTCGCCTCTAACATGTGGGTCCCAGGTTTTGAACTCAGGTCAGCAGGCTTGGTGACAAGCATCTTTACCCACTAAGGCATCTCAGTGGCCCTGTTTTCTATTTTTATGCAGTGTTGGGAATCAAACCCAGGTCTTTATGTTTGTACATGACAGGAAAGAGCTCCACACCCCACCCACACTTTTTCCAATAAAAAGCCAGATAATAAATAGAGTACCTGTGGACTCAGCAATGGAAAATATTTTTTGGGAAAAAAGTACTGTACTGAACATTCAGATTATTTTCTTTCAAGTTTCCCAAGTAGTACACGTCACAACTGCTACACTGTATTGGACTTCATCAATACTGAACTGACACAGTGCATCAGCATCTATGTTACATTGAATAGAGATGAGAAATCATATAGAAATGATAATTTTATTTTATTTAAAATGAAAAAAAGATTTTGTGTGTGTTTGTATGGATGTTTTGCCTGCATATATGTATGTGTGTACCTCCTGTGTGCCAGGTGCCTGGAAGGTCAGAAAGAATGTTGGATCTCCTCAAACTGGAGCTACAGACAGTTGTGAGCTGACATGTCGGTATTGGGAATCAAACTCTGCAAGAGCAGCTGGTGCTCTTAACTGCTAAGCTATCCCTCCAGGACCCTATTTTATTTTAGAGACAGAGTTTCAATATGTAGCAGAGTCTGGCCTAGAACTCACAAAGTAGCCAAGGCTAGCCTTTAGCTCACTGCAAGCTTCCTGCCTCAGCCTCCCATGTGCTAGGATTGTAGATATGAACACCTAGCAAGATGGCTTAAATGTTTTTAGGATGCAAATATAGGAAAGGGGATTACAGGGAGGAGGTGGGGTTTGACAGAGGTGGGAAGGAGATAAGAGAGTGTAATTGAAATGTATATAATACATATAATATATAATATGATATGTAGATAATAATTATATAATATACATCCACGAAAACTTCAGAGAACAAATTTAAATAATAAAAATACTTTAAAAAGGAGTTGTAGTATGGCTCAGCAGTAGAGTGTCTTTCTAGAATATACCACCGAGGGGCTGGGGGAATGGATTAGAGGTAGAGCTCCTGACTAGAACCCAGTGAGGGGTTGGGGGTGTGGCTCAGTGGTAGAGCCCCTGCCTAGAATGTGGGGTCCCTAGGTTCCACTCTTACCATCACAAAAAGTAAAAAAAAAAAAAAACAACTAAATGAATATACAGGAGGATGTGTGTAGGTCATAGGCAAATATGTGTGTGTGTGTGTGTGTGTGTGTGTGTGTGTGTGTGTGTGTGTGTGTGTGTATGTGTGTGTGTCCCTGAGTGTTTTGTATGTGCATCATGTGAGTGCAGTAGCCTGGAGGCCTGAAGAGGGCACTGGGTTCCCTGGAATTATAGTTACAGGTTGGGGAGCTGCCCACTGTGGGTACTGGAAACTTAACTCGGGTCCTCTGCAAGTTCTCTTAACCACTGAGCCATTTCTTCAACCCCAAAGCCACCATTTTATACTAGAGGTTTAAGGAGCTCCCAATTTGGTATGGTAGGGAAATGAATATTGGAAAAAAAAACCTTTGGCTCTGAGGGATGAATGAATGTTTACCTTTATGGATGTGGTGGTTTGAATGAGAATGTCTCCCATGACCTCATGTATTTGGACCCTTGGTCCTCTGTTGGTGGTACTGTTTGGGGAGACCAAGGAGGTGAAACTTTCATGGAGAAATTATGTCACTAGGGGTGAGCTCTGAGAGTTTAGACTCCTGCAATTTCTGGTTTTCTCTCTCTTCTTTGTGCTTGTGGTTCCAGATATGACCTTTTAGCTTCCTGCACCTGCCACCATGCCTGCTGCCCGCTGCCACGCCTCCCGCCACTGTGCCCGCTGCCATGTCTCCTGTTACTGTGCCTGCTGCCATGCCTCCCAGTCATGGCAGACTCTCATTTCTCTGAAGCGTAAGCCCAAATAAACTCTTCCATAAGTTGATGCTGTCATGGTGTTTTATTACAGCAGCAGAAAATCAAACTAATATAGTTGGTTGCATTGTGTAACCACAACTAGCTAACACAATCTGCCCATCAGGAAAATAGTCACCGAAGGTAAGTAAAGACACAGGCATGGCTGTGTGCCAATAAAACTTTACTTACAACTCGGCCCTCAGATTGGAGTTTGTAACCCATGATTTGGAGAAACACCTGGTACACAGTGTAATTAAAAAAAAAAAACTTAGGATGTATGAAATAACAGGAGGAAATAAGAGCAGGAAATGTGACCGAAACAGGATGGAAATGCCAAAGAATGTTTGATTCTGGTCTATATTTTGGGTTCTTTAGGATGTGGGACCATTTTGTGCATGAAAACCAAGAGATACAAAGTGGGTAGTCCCCATGGAAATGGGGCTACAGGCTTTTACAGAAACATAACTAGACCAAAGGTACAGGGTGGGGTGGGGCTTGGCTCACCCATGCAGGCAGTGGCAGTGGCATCTGGTGTATACCCAGCTTGGCAGTCACAGTGGAAGGAACCAATGCTATTGATGCACTCGCCATGGGGGCACAGGTCAGCAAACATGTGACATTCATCCACATCTAGGAACAAGCAGAGCAGGCCAGAGGGTGGCTGGCTATCTTGTTCTCCTAAAGCACACCTTCTTCTCTACCCACAAGCCCTCTTCCCAGAGGCAAGTCCCATTTTCCTTTCCTTAACTCTGACCACATGGATGCCACCCTTAGGCTATGGGTCAGTCCTGAGCCAGCAGGATTGCTGATAGAGCTTCATTCCACTGAGTATGCACACACACACACACACACACATACACATAAACACATATACATACAAATATACACATACACATATACATGTACACACACAGATATACATACATACACCAATAAACACATACACACATTTACCTCAGCCTCAGCCTGATGAGCAAACAGCAATACCTCCTCAGGGCCAAACAGCAACACACATACTCAGAAGGACTCATAAACACGTACAGCACCTTACTTCAGCCACACACCCAGATGCTGCTGCAGAATCTTGAGTCACAGGGACATGCACCCAACCCAGGACTCCTTAGTCCCCCAGGCACACTGAAAATAGGCACTTCTGAGGTCTGGCCATATCATTGCTGTTTACTCAGGATAACCATTTCGCCCTTAGTAATATACATGGTCAGACTCACACTCATTCACAGATATGCATGCAGTCATGTACCTACCCTTATAAACTTGGAAGAATTCATTAACACCTGACAGGCTCACTCTCCCACACAGTTTTCTAGTTCATGCGATGAGTTGTTCACAAAGTCCAGTAGCCCCCATGCCCAGGAGCAACACAACACTCATTAATAAGCTTTCATACACAGAGGATACAAACCAGCTCATACACACATACATTAACAGGCTTTCTCAGAGAGTACACACCTCCTAATAGGGTCTCCCATGCACATTAACAAGCCTGTACACACCACAAACAAGTAACACACACACACACACACACACACACACACACACCTCTTCCCATGTCTGCTCACGTGGCCATTGCAGTTCGTGCACGCACAGGGCAAATACTGTTCTTGTTCTTGATTCTGCTAGCACACTGGCATACACACACACATGCACAAGCACACAGAGTAGCTCACACCATTGTAGCACAGCCACGTAACTTCAACACGACCTCAAGGACACTCACCTTGGCCCTCGGTGCTATAGCCCTTGCCATGGGGGCAGAGCTTCCTGTGGGCGGAGGTGCCAGGCAAGGGACAGAGCTCACAATGGGGGCCCCAGCCCCGGCCGCCCCCGCAGCAGCACATGGCTCTGGGCACAGCCTCACCACTGCTTGACCAACTCTGGCACATGGCCTGTAGCACCTCAGAGAAGCAGAGCCCCCGCCGGATATCTGCAGAGAATTGGTAGGAAGGGTGGGCAGAAAAACTGCTTTGCTCAGGACCTCCTTCTCTGTGATGCCTAGCAGCCAGGCATATGAGTGTAGGAGGGGCATCTTCCCTTTGGAATTGGACACTGTGAAACACCCTCAAATGGGTTAGGTAAAACCCATTTGCCTCAATGGACTGGGGCAAAAGCTACCCACCCGCCCAAATATCAGTGTTAGCTCTGGGATAGGTTATGACGGCTGGGTGGCCTCTGTGGAGGGCAGTGTCTTTGACCACAGTGAGAAAGGATAATTAAAGGGCAGAGGGAAGCAGGGGAACAGAGCAGGAAGAGATGATGCTTGGGATAGAACAACAGGGACAGAGGAAAAAAATATCAGGGCTGGTGAGATGGCTCACTTGCTGCCAACCCTGATGACCTGAGTTTGATCCCTAGGACCCACAAGGTAGAAAGAAAGAGCCAACCTCCACACATATACCATGGTACACTGTGCACAATGGTTCCCAAACCCTCAACACTGATAACAAATAAAGTGTAATTAAATAGAATAAAAAATAAGATCAGAGATAGGTGGGAAGTGAGGGCTAACTACAGACGGGAAGATTCTCTGCTGGTCACTCCATTAAGCCAAGTCAGGATATTCCAATCACTGAGATGGGGTTGGGGGCAAAGATGCTGAGCTGGCTTTGAGGTAAGCTATAGTGTTGGGGTTTGGGAATGGGGTGTCTAGAAGATGCATAACATCTGGCCTGAAGCTAGGGGATGTACATTATCCATGGGGAGGAGAGAAGAGGATGAGAACAGGAATGGACAGGTGCCTAAAACAGAAGGTACTGTTAAGGTCATCTGCTGGGTTCAGTTCTTAGGTTGTTGTGGGAAACCCACAGAGAGATCATTCTGGGGTGATGCCTCTGGGGTCAGAGAAGTCACGGAGGTGGATGGGAAAGGAGGGGGAGGACAAGGAGGAATTAGCTCTTCTATGAAGTGTGTACAGGCTCATGCATCTATATTGATAATAGTACAGCAATTCCCTTCATGCCTCCTCAGTGTTCCTGACCTTATCCTTGCCTCAGACCTCCCAAGTCTCTGTTCACCTTGCTTGTTCCTGGTTACACTCACCATGGCACTCAGTGAGGGTGGAGCTGGGATGGAAGCCCTCATCACAATCACACTGGAAGCTTCCCACTGTGTTGATGCAGCGGCCATGGGCACAGAGGCTGGACTGGGCCTGACATTCGTCCTCATCTGAGATGGGAGGGATGAAGCAGGCCAGAGGCGGAGGCCAAAGCCACCAAGCCAGTTGCCCTTGGCCTTGAAAGTTCCCCTTTCACTTTGAACTCTCCCCTCCATGTAGCTTTCCCTGTGCCCTGGAAGTACCACGTACCTGTGCAGTCCTCCCCAGAGGGCTGGGGTTGCATGCCAGGCAGGCAGATGCAGATGTAAGTGCCAATGAGGTTTTTGCACAGCATGCCTCGGGTGTGGCAATCCTGAGACCCATCTGCACACTCGTCCACATCTTTGGATGACCAGGGATAGTGGGTAAGTCAAGGTCATGCCTTCCACAGCTTGGTTCTAGATGGGATGAGCCCAGATCCCATCCCCTAGCAGTCATAATGGGTCAAGGTGTCCCCCAGAAACTCATGAGTTACAAACTTAATTCCTAAAGTTTTATGGTGATGGTATTTAGAGCTGGAGGTGATAGGATTAGACGAGGTCATGACGATGGGGGGCTCCCATGATGGTGTCAGTGGTGTTATAAGAACAGACCTGATTCAGCACCTTGATCTGCCTTGCTTTGTGCCATATTGTGATGCCACTTGGAGACCCTCACCACTAGCACCAGGTGTGCATATGCAAGAAGGCAGAAGAGGCTGTCACATATCCTTTTCTGTCACACTCTGCCTTATTTCCTTTAGATAGTCTAGTTTAGTCTAGTCTGAACCTAGAGCTAACCTGGTAGCCAGCAAGCCCCATGGATCCTCCTGTCTTTGCAGTGTTGGGATTAAAGGCCTTCATGTGGTCTCACCCAGATTTTGACATGGGTGCTTAGGTCTGAATTCAGGTCCTCATGCTAGTTAGTACAGCAAGTGCTCTTAGCCACTGAGCCATCTCTCCTGTCCTATATTTCTGTTCTTTATCAATTACCCAGTCTGTAGCAATCAGTTATAGCAAAAAGCTACTACTTCTCCAAAAAGCAAAACCACTTTTCCTTCAAATCCAAGTGTCTATTTCATGCCCCAGTTCAGCTGTCTGCTGTGTGAGCTTCTTTGCTGCTCACTTCTATCCTCTGGGGTCAGTTCAGTTTAAAGACAGGAAACCAGAGTGCTGAGACCACATCTGGATCTGTTCGAAGTCAGGACTATTTTCGGTGTGATGTTAGTACACAGTGGAGATCATAAGATCAATGGTGGGGAATCAGAGAGCCCTACCCATTGGCAGTCTGTGCAGACCCTACCTTGGCACATGGTACCATCCTTCCTCAGTGCGTAGCCAGCTGGGCAGGTGCATAGGTAGGAGCCCTCAGTGTTGTGGCAGCGGAAAGCACAGAGCAGTGGATTCAGGGTGCACTCGTCAATGTCTGTGGAGGCCAGTAGAGGTTTCATCTGGGCAGGCTCTCCCTGGGGTACCCCTGGTACCTCTTAAGGATCAGGCCTAGAAAGTCCCTGTTATACAGCTCTGATCTTGCTCAGGATGTATCATACCTTCACAGGTCATTGTGGGGCCGGGCTCAAAGCCATCAGTACATGTGCACTTGAAACCTCCAAAGATGTTGGTGCACATGCCTTCCCCACAGGGGTCCCCAATAGAGCATTCATCTGTGTCTGGTTGGAGACAAGTGAGGAGGACATCATCACTTGAAGAGAGCTCCCTCCCCTCAACACTGCCATGTGTTTCCCTTTGACTGACACAGGTTGAATGGGACAAGATTTGTGGCACTTTCAGGCTGGCTGTGGGTATATGTTCAAAGAATGAATAGTTGGAGCACGAATGAGAGAATGAACAAGAGAGCATATGAATGAGCCAAGAATTTGGGGAATACATGTGTGAATGAGTAAGAGAATAAATGAGCAAGGGGACAAATCAATGCATGAATGATGAGGTGAGTTGGTGAATGCATGAGCGAGCAAGGGAGTAAATGAATAAATGATGAAATGAATAGATGAGTGAATGAATTAGTGAATATATGTGTGAATAAATGGGCAAGGGATGAATGAGTGAGCAAGAATAAATGAGTAATCAAGGGAATGAATAAATTAGTTTATGAATAAGTAGATGAACAAGTGAATGAATGAGTTATTGGGTACATTAGAGAATGAAAGAGGTAATAAATAAGTAGTAAGGGGAGCATATAGAGGAATGAATTAATGATTTGTTGGAAGAGTAAATGAATGCATGAGAAATGAACAACTGAATGAGCAAGGGAATGAGTGAACAAGAGATGAATGAACGAGCAAGGAGAAGATAAGGGAAGAATGAATCAATGAAGTCTGAGTTGGTGAACAGTGAATGGGTGAGTGAACTGGATGAGTGAATGACCATGAGGACAAAATGGAGAAGTGAGTCTGTGAATGAGTGGACTCAGTGAATGAGTGAACAAATGAGTGACCAAATGAATGCATAATTAAGAAAACAGGTGAGCCAACTTCAATGCTAGTGAATGAATGCATGCACAATGGGAAATGAATGAATAAGTGAATAAGTGAGTAATGGGAAGGGAGGAGGCATGCTGAGCTTTCATGTTACCTTGACACACCTGGGAAGAGTCTCAGTAAGGGATTGTTTACATTGGGTTGGCCTGTGGGTGTGTCTGGGAGGGGGGAGAATGTTTTCATTAATCAATGTGGGAAGACCCAGCCCACTGCGGACCGCTTCATTGCCCAGACCTGGGGTCCTGATGCAGATGCAGAGCTGAGCACAGGAAGTGAGCATGCATGCATTCATTTCTCTCTGCATCTTTTGACCTCGGATATCAAGTGACTAGTTGAAGGTCTTGCCTTAACTTCCCCACTATGATGGACTATAATTGTGAGCTGAAATAAACTCCTTTCTCCTCTAAGGTTTTTTTTTTCCTTTTTGAGACAAGGTTTTTCTGTGTAGCCCTGGCTGTCCTAGAACCCACTCTGTAGACCAGGCTGGCCTCAAACTCAGAGACTGAGTGCTGGGATTAAAGGCGTGTGCCACCACCACCCTGGCCCCTAAGTTGCTTTTTGTCAGGATTTTTTTTTAATCACATCAACAGTAATTAAAGTAGGACAAAGAGAATGGAGAATGAGGGAAGTGACAGTGTTAGTGAAGGGCTCCTTGGCTACCCACCAACGCAGGTGATGCTGCTGAAGTCCAGGCTGTAGCCGAGGGGACACTCGCAATGGAAGGAGCCATCAGTGTTGACACAGAGGCCACCAGTGCAGATGCCAGGATTCTCTGCACACTCATCCACATCTGCAGGGTTGAGACAGTGTCTGTCCACCTGACACTGAGTAGGTTCCAGGGCAACTTGTGGAATCTAAAGCTTGAGGATCCATGGAGAGCTGAGTCAGGAGGAAGGAGTTCTTAGAACCCAGAAGAAAGTCTTACCTTTTCTGGAGTCATCTGGGCCTGGGTCAGCCCCATGGCCAAAGGGACAGAGCTCCCGAAAAGTAACTGGGAAGAAAATGGGATTAGAAGAGTCGGGGTCAGCACAACAGTCCCCAGTACCTAAGAAGGGCGAGGGAAGAACGGAGGAGGGAGGAATGCAGTGGGACAGAGGGTCAGAGAGGCCAGAACTCACCACTGTCACTCTGAGGGCACAGCTCACAGGGGTCCCCCCACCCCTTGGTGGGGTTCTTGCTGCAGCAGCACTGGGTCTTTGTGGTGTTGAAAGCTTTGGGCACTGAACACTTTCCAGCCTCAAACTGGGTGAAGCAAAAACTCTGGCGAGTGTCTGTGAAGAGGGAGGTGTGGACGATAACAAAATGATTGACAGCCAGCAGCTCTACCTGACTGCCTCTCCTCCTTCATCACAACCTTACTGAATGGGTGACCCTGGTCCTACTAGTAACCAATGAAAGCATGCTATACACCTGGCTATAAAAATTGCTTAGGAATGAACCTGTGATGCACTCTGGGCCAATGACAATGAGCTGGGAATCCTTTCCAGCAGTGTTCCAACCACTTGTGTGTGTGTGTGTGTGTGTGTGTGTGTGTGTGTGTGTGTGTGTGTTGCTGACAAACTTTCAATGTGGCCCTTGTGCCAGGAAGAATAGCTACACTCCGCCCATTACTTTTGAATCAGAGGTCTCTTCTTAGAGTGACAAAGATAATTTTGAGAGGGCTAGATGACCTGGTATGGCAAACCTTCAGTCTCCAAACCGTCAGTCTGTGTTCTTACAGGCACGCTGGGGTACGGTTCACCACTGGGCCCTGTGTTCCCTAACAGTTGATACTGGCTGAACTGAACTGTAGGCTCTGGAGCAGGCATTTGTTTATATTTCTCACAACACTCACCGAAACAATAGTGTCCACTGTCAGAGAGGACAAAGCCAGGAGGGCAGAGGCACTGGAAGGTCCCAGGACTGTTGGTACAGGTGCCAAGAAAGCAGAGGCTGGGCTCCTCCAAGCATTCATCAGTATCTGCAGAGGCAGCGATGGGAGCTGAGACGGGCAACATGGATCTCCAGCAAAGCGGGGAGGTTTAGCTCTCCAACGTGAGACGTTCTAAGCATGGAAGCAGGGTGGGGACCTGTGGTTGCAGTGTGAGCCACCACTAGGTGGGCAGTGTGTACTGGAGGTCTTTCTCAGGTGTCTTCAGAGTAGGGCTCATGGTCAGGAGTTCATCTTTTAAATTTATTTCTGTTTTTAAGGTGTGCGTGTTTGTGTGTGTGCACATGTGATGTGGGAATGTACCCATGAGTGCAGGTGCCTGTGGAAGCCGGGGTATCGGCTCTCCCTGGAGCTGGCAGTTGTCAGCTGCCCGATGTGGGTGATGGTCCTCTGCAAGAGCA
Organism: Peromyscus californicus insignis; assembly: GCF_007827085.1. Lineage (NCBI taxonomy): Eukaryota > Metazoa > Chordata > Mammalia > Rodentia > Cricetidae > Peromyscus > Peromyscus californicus. The sequence continues at coordinate 46,378,426 of NW_026294540.1, forward strand.
GTATGCTCTCTGCTGAGCCACCTCTCCAGACTCAGAAGTTCATCTAAAAAAATAATGCTGGGTATGGTGGTGCATGTCTTTAATCTTAGCACTCAGAAAGCAGAGGCAGGCAGATCTCTGTAAGTTATAGGCTAGCCTGGTTTACATGGAGAGTTCCAGGATAGCCAGGGCAACATAATGAGATCTTGCCTCAAAAACAACAATTATTACACTTTTATTTATTTTGTGTGTACATGTGTGGAGGTCAGAGGACAACCTACAGGAGTCAGTTCTCTCTTTACTAGGTGAATCCCAAAGATTGAACTCAGGCTTGGTAGCTAGTACCTTTACCTGCTGAGTCATATCACTGGCCCAAGTTCATCATTAGAGACTTAAAACTGGGCAAAGTTAACTGAGACTAGAGATATTGTGCCTGTACTAGTTAGAGTTAGCTCACGTACCACGCTACCCTAGATAGACTAAATTTAAAAAGACCAGGCTGTACTGGTCTAAATGAGTCCATTCTATACACAATAGCACATTTGCTGAAGCCAGAATGGTCTACGTTAGCCTAGGTTATACAAGGCTAGCCCAAAAGGAAAACAGTATCAGATGTTGGCGAGTCAAACTGGCCCAGATTGTGAAAGGTTAGTACAAATGGAAGACTGGATTATCAGCAGTTGGGTCAGACTGGATCAGATCATGGCCAGGTTGACACACTTGCCCAACCAAGGTGGTGCACTCATGATGTCTGCAGACAGGAGTGGGAGGTAGGGTCACCATGGATCCCAAGGATTATTGAGCTTTCCTTACATTCTGCCCACTGACTGATCGACCTGCTCAGGCTAGACTAGTCCAGGTTAGCCTATACTATATGAGACTAACTTGGTGAATTAACCAGCTAAGATCAAGTTAGACTAATTAGTCTGAAGTATATGAAATGATTCTTGTGGGTGAGAATTCAGAGGAGTCTCTGAAGTATGGTGATACTCCAAACCCAAGTATATTTTCCAGGGCACAAAGAACTCTCTGAGCCCTTGGAGGAAGGCCTGAGCCAGGAGCCAGGACAGTTCTGATAACAATGGAGCTGCACTTGGTGCTGTGCCGTGTGCACCTGCACTCTGACAGGGGGTTGGACACTCACCAATACAATGGCCACTCTGCACCTGGAAGCCAGTGGGACAGGTGCACTGGAAAGAGCCTTCCGAGTTCTGACAGGTGCCTGGCAGGCAGGTCCCTGGGAGGCTCAGACATTCGTTGATATCTGTGGAGGGAAAAGGAGGGGCATCCAACGCCAGGGAGGAGGCAGAGCGCTCCCTGAGGTCTTTGGCCAGCACCCGCAGGTTAGCTGGGGGACAAGCCCTTCTAGGGACAGTTTTGGGTCCAAGAGAAAGGCTGAGGCTCGGGAACACAGAGGCAGCAGAGGAAGAAAGGGTTATTTGTTCTTGCTGGGTCTATGGACCTGGAGGGAAGCAGGGAGCAAGATTTATGAGCCACTTGCAGGGTCCCTCCAAGATTTCCATGCCATCCATTCGGTACGTCTGCTATTTGTTATTTCATAAACTTCCCGTTTGCAAGATGGCCTCACCCTGAACTATAGTCAGCTCTTCTTTTCTTATACCTTAAAATAAATATTGATGGATGAGTAAGGAGCTCATGAAGTCCCAGCCCCACCTGAAGAGCTGTTGGCAACTGCAGGCTGCTGCAGGAGGATGTCAGTTTTCGACCAGGTTATGGCCCCTAATAGGCCTCCTGTGCTCTAGTAGAGGACCCCATACCCATCCACATACTGGCACCAGTAAATGGAACCAGTGTGCCTAACAAAGAGCACATGGAGTTGAGAGGGAAAGTGGTGGTGGGAAATGGAGGAGGTGGAGGGTAGCGAGCTGGGGGTGGATTTGATCAAAACGCATATGCAAATCTGAAATTGTCAATTTAAGAAATGCACAGATGTGAACTGGAACTATGCTCAGTCAAAAGTAGCAACTGCAGGTATATGAGGAACAGACTCACTGAGATGGGCACTGGGGCTGAGGGAGGGACTCACCCATGCAGTCCTTCCTGTCAGCTGTGAGCTCAAAGCCGTCTTGGCAGAGGCAGTGGAAGGAACCGGCTGTGTTGAGGCACTGGCCAAGCTGACACACTTGCCCCACCAGGGTGGTACACTCGTCAATGTCTGCAGAGGGGCACGGGCAGGTCACCATGGACCCCAAGGGGACTGAAACTTCTTTGTATTTCTGTCCACAACTAATTAACAGGTTGACTTTGATTTATTAAGGACCCATGAATAGACTCTATATTTTATCTTGTGAGGTAGGTACCAATATTTTCTAATATACAATCATGTAATTCTATTAATTTGTCACTAAGTACTCAATTAACTATATCCCACACATTTAGATCTATGTTTTCATTCTTATTTAATTAAAATATCTTCTAATTTTAATTTATTTCATTTTGTTATATTATTTATTATACTATTTCCAATTTATACATTATTTCCTAATTTAATTTACTAAATTTCATTTGATTAAAATATTTTGTATTTTTTAAAGAATTATTTATTTTTATTTATGAGTCTGCATATGAGCCTGCATGAGTTTAAATGAAACACATGTGTGTTGGTATTCATGGAGGCAAAAAGAGGGTATTGGATCCCCTACAACTGGAGTTACAGATGGCTATGAATCACTACGTAGGAGCTGGGAACTGAACTCAGGTTCTCTTCAGGAACAACACATGCTCTTCACCAGTGACCCCTCACATCCTCAGCCCCCATGTCACGAAGGATTTGAAGCTCTATTTTTGGATTGCCTATGTACTTATGATTAGGTCTTCTCAGAGAGATGAACCTCCTCAATGTATGCTCTGCGTCTTAGTCTTTAAAATGGCCTTGAGCATGCTTGGCAGGAGGTGCCATTGTTTCCAGACAGGGAAGATGGAGGCACAGGGGGTTAAATGGCTTTCCTAGTGATGCAACTGTAGTCATATTTACCGCCATGCTCCAGCCTTGGACTACTCCATCCTGCCTACGTGATTTCATTCCATCAAAGCCATTTCCAACTTCTAGGTCCCAACTGCTTGCACATTCTCTCTTATGCCCCAACCTTCTCTGTCCACATCAGACTTAGAACTAACAAAAGGAGTTCACATGCCCAATCTCAATGCAAAAATACCACCAATATGAAAGATCAAGCCACCATCTTCTCTCTAAAACCCACCAGTCCTGTAGAAATATTTACCAATGAGAATTAGACTAATCACAAGATACAGAATTTAAAAGAACAATCATAAATTTCATCTAAGAATTCAAGGAGTTTAAAAAAGATACATAAGAAAAACCCAGCTTGATGAATTTAAGGAGAAAGAATTTAAGGAGCATAGACATGTGAGAGATGTTCAAGAAAACACAAACGTAAGGCTGAGGGAAATGATGACAATACAGGATTTGAGAACGGAATTCAATATGGAGACAGAAACACTGAAGAGGACTCAAGCTGAAATTAAGATGAAATTGAAAAACTCAATAACAACTAGAAAACTCAAAAAGTCTTACATATAAAATGAATCATGTGGAAGACAAAATATCAGGTCTAAAGATAAAATAAAGGATCTATACCACTCCTTGGATATGCCCAAAGGACTCGATGTTCTCCACAGATACTTGCTCAGCCATGTTTTAGTGAAGTCATGAGTCTTGGAGGAGAACCTGCAACCACCACTTTACTAAACCAGCATAATCCCCAACTACACCCTAATATTTGTCTTTATACTCATAGATAGGTGTAGTCTTCACCCTTCATCAATGAAAGTTCTCAATGCAAGAGACAGAGACCATTACAGAAAACTACAACCAATCTAAACGCAGAGTTGTGGAGCCCAATCCCAATGGATGCATCTACAGCACAACTCAGGGAACATGGCAGAATAGCGGGCATAAAGACTGTAAGGACCAGAGGATCAAGGGATCAAGGAATTTGCTGAGACATTGCATTTCCTAGTAATTTCCGAAGCTATACCCATAAAGTCTCACCAACACGACTGCCTAAACATGAGCTGAACAAAGGCAAGAACAATAGGCAAGGTAAAGTAGACAGGGTAAAGCCCAGGAGACCTCAACCCTAAACAAAGAACTACAGGCAACTGTGGAATGCTGAGTGGGAAAAAGAGTCTTCTCCAGGGAAAACACTAATTGGTTATCCAGTACCAAATGGTCAGCCCTGAAAACATACATACAAGTAACATTGTACAGTCTGATCTGGCTAAGTTTAGGAATATAAATGAATAGACATAAACATATATGCAACAATTAATGAAAGAAGAGGCTACGAATTTGAAAGAGAGCAAGGAGGGGTATATGGGAAGACTTGGAGGCCGGAAAGGGAAGGTCTACCTTCTAAATTTCTCAATAATGTAATTATATGATAATCTTAAAAGGAAAAGAAAAAATTCTAAAATAGCACATCTTAAGCTGGGCAGTTGTGGCACACACCTTTAATCCTAGCACTCAGGAGGCAGAGGCAGGTGGATCTCTGTGATTTTGAGGCCAGCTTGGTTTACAGAGTGAGTTCCAGGACAGCTAGTCCAGTTATACAGAGAAACTCTGTCTCGAAAAACCAAAACCAAAATCAAAAATACATCTTAAAAAATAAAATAATTGAAATTTCATTTATATATTTATTTTGTGTGTATGCCTTCACATGTCTTTACACCGTGTGCATTCCTGGTTCCTATGGAGGCAGGAAATGGGTGTCAGATCCTCTGGAACTGGTTGTGAGTCTACATGTGGATGTTGGGAATGGACTGGAGCCCTTTAGAAGGGCAGCCAGTGCTCTCATGTCTCTATCCTTCTATTTCTATTTCTAACCATGTGTCCCTGGTCTAGTTCTTTGCCTCAGGACACAAGAATCTGGACACTACAACATACTCCCCTGAGACATGCTGGAAGTGGCTCTGGGACTCAGATCTGTGTCTATATCAACTGGGTAACTTTTTTCCCACATAGTCTTTTTTTTTTTTTAATTCGGAGCTGAGGACCGAACCCAGGGCCTTGCGCTTGCTAGGCAAGCACTCTACCACTGAGCTAAATCCCCAGCCCCCATAGTCTTTTTTAAATTTACATTTTATCTATTTATTGCATGAGCGCGCGCGTGTGTGTGTGCGCGCATGTGTGTGTGTGTGTGTGTGTGTGTGTGTGTGTGTGTGTGTGTGTGTGGTGTTATGAATCATGTGTAGAAGTCAGAGGGTGGGGATCAATCATTAGGGATTGAACTCAGGTCATTAGGTTTGGGGGAAACTGTCTTTACTTATTGAGTCCTGTGTCCCAGTCACAGGGCCACTTTTGTGTGTGCTTGTCCAACCTAGGCAGCTCACCTGCACAGTCACTGTTGCGTGTCACCACAAAGCCAGGGAAACACAGGCACTTATAGGAGCTGACACTATTCCTGCAGGTCCCATTTCCACATGGCTTCTGGTCACACTCATCAAGGTCTATCAGAGCAAAACCACAAATCCAGAAGACTCACCCTAGGGCATTAATTAACCAGAAGGTCGAACTGGCTGGAGCTTGCCTTCCTCCCCTGCCTCTATCCCTTCCCAAAAGTGACCCCTGAGGAGATGACTGGGAAGTATACCCATGTTAGTATCAATGATGCCCATTTGACATATGGGAAAACTCATGTGGGGAACAATGCAATCCCAGACTCTCAAGATCTCAGTGTCTGGGTTTAAATCTTAGAGGGGGTGTGAATTAGGATAGATAAAAAGGATAATCCCCCCAGGAGAAATGAAGACCCCAGACAGAGAGCCAGGCACATGGTTTGGTCAGGTGAGGCTTGGAAGCCATGGTGACAGATACACATATAGCCGTCCCCAGTGTCCACACAGTCACCATAGCTACAGACATTTGGGATGTCCAAACACTCATTCATTCCTGAGGGGTGCAGGTGACATGATGTCTCCAAGAACCCCACCTGATAATATTTTGCTGAGATCTCCGTGTACAATACATGTATACAGCAGGGAGCAAAACTGTTTGGAGCCCCCACTCAAGCTCCCACCAGGACCTTGTGCTGCTGACATGAGGTCCAGTTGTCACCTGTCACATTTTTACTCTGTGCTACGGATGGCTGCTCTCTGAGCTGCTCTTCCATTCCCCAGCAGTGGCAGCCACATCCTACCTGAGTCATAGCAGGTGGCAAAACCTGGCTTGCTTACTTCTCTTCCTTTTGCTTTGCTTAAGTCTAACCTGTCACCTCCCGGGGGACCCCACTCACCTACACAGGTCCTACTGGGGACAGCTCGAATCCCCGGGCACACTGCATTCATAACTTCCAGGGACATTGATGCAGTCTGCACTCCTCTGGCAGAGTCCCTTTCCATGGGCACATTCATCCACATCTGGGGAGTCCCACGAACAGGATGGGGTGAAATAAAAGCCTATCTCGATAGAACCCCAACCTGTTTTGGAAGCAACTAGAACTGAGGTAAGGTTGATTATATGGGACAGAGACTCTTGGGAAGGTGCCAGTTCTTTTACACAGATAGGGAAACTGGGGCTCATGGAGTGCTCAGACTGGAGAGAGAGAGAGAGGGAGAGAGAGAGAGAGAAAGGGAGGGAGAGGGAGGGAGGGAGGGAGGGAGGGAGGGGGAGAGAGAGAGAGAGAGAGAGAGAGAGAGAGAGAGAGAGAGAGAGAGAGAGAGAGAGATCCCAGCCATAGAGTTCAGAACTCTGTGTGCTGCATCCTTACAGGCCAGAAAGTTTCTACTGTAGTTGAAGACAATGAGGCATTTGCAATGGAAGCTTCCAATCTGGTTGGTGCAGACACTGTGGGCACAGATGGCTGGAATGGGGAGAGGGTAAGCCATAAGAGACAGCCCAGACTAGGGGACCTTCCAGGTACGTTGGACCTCCTGAAGTCTGACAGAAGATAAAGCCACAAGATGGCAGATGCTCCAGAAATCATGCTCTGAATAAAATGCAGCTGTTTCTACCTCAAAGAGGTAAGGATGTGGGAGAAGAGGTGAGATCAGGGGAACGGTTGGTACAATATGTGCCTTGCCAGCATGAAGGTCTGAGTTTAATCTTTAGATCGCACATTAAACAGCCAGTGTGGTACCTTTTACAATCCTAGCACTGTGGAGGCAGAGACAGGTGGACCTTGCTTCTTGCTGGCCAGATAGCAGGCAGAAAACAGTAAACTCCAGGTTCAGTGAGAGACTTGGTCTCAAAACATAAAATAAAGTAATTGAAGAAGACATCCTGATGTCTGCCTCTGGCCTCCACCTGTGTAATGCACCAGCATACAGACCTATACAACACTGGTACACGTGCGTGCACACACACACACACACACACACACACACACACACACACACACAATTGAACAAGTGTATCTCAGGGATAGGGGTGTCTCTCAGAGGGGAAGTATGCTTGCCTAACATGTGCCAAGCTCAGGATTCCAAGCTTTGAACCACAAAATGAAAAACAAACACAAAAACACCAAAAGGTGTTGGAGTTGTGTTTCCCTAGTTGGTGGAGTGCTTGTCTAGGATACACAAAGCCCTGGGTTTGGTCCCCAGCACCATACAAACTGGGTATGGTGGCACATATCTAGTCCCGGCATTCAAGAGGTGGAGGGTGGAGAATTAGAAGTTCAAAGTTATCTGTGGTTACATAGCAACCTCCAGGCCACCCTCAGCTACCAAAGACCCTGACTTAATCAGTCAATCAAACAAACAAAAAACAAATTGTCAAGTACAACCAATCAATTAAACAAACAAAACCACAAACTGCATCCCAAAATAGACATGGTGGTGCTTGCCTGTAACCCTAGCATTTAGGAAGCTGAGGCAGAAGGTTCATGAATTCAAGATCAGCCTGGGCTACAAAGTCAGACTCTGTTTCTATAAAACTAAAACAACTTGGGTATGGTGGTTTATACCTATGACCCCAGCATTTGGAAGGTGGAGGTGAGAGGACTGTAGTTTGAGGCTAGCCTGAGCTACATAGTGGGTCCCAGACAAGCTTGAACCTGGAGACTCTCCCTACAACACTCCCCAAACTCTCACATTCGAGGCTTAGAAAGCATTGTGGAGGAAGTCCAAATGTCTAAGAGCTAATGGATGGGGACATGGCGTGTGTGTTGCAGGCACAAACTCACAAGATCAAGCCAGTGGGCATCCCTTTGGGGGTCAGGGAGGGCCTTCAGAGCCCCGCCCTCAGCGGAGGAGCTATTGGCAGCAGACAGCTAAGCGAGGAAGAGTCACTCTCCTTCAGGTACATGGCTGTTGTCTCCACATCCCAGTGGATGGCCCTGCATCCACGTGCAAATGGGCAGCACTGACTGGACACAGGGGCTTATTAAAAACAATAAAAAGGAAGACATGCAGCTGGGAGGGAGACTGGTGAGGAGACATGAGGGGGAGTTGGAGGGAGGTAGTGGTGCATGGCTGTGATCAAAATATGTTGTATAAATGTGTCAACATTTCAAAGAATAAAAATATTTAAAAAGGATTAGTATATATGTGTATATATACCTCAATGTAAATAAATTAAAACCCAAAGGGTGGTGGTGGTGAAATCCAATAAAGAAAAAAAAAAGAGATGTGTTTGGGGCAGGATTCTTCAGGGTGCTGGAGGCACAGAGACGGTGAGGAGGGAAGGTGGACAGGAAAGAGGCAGTGGGGGGAAGGCGAGGTGAAGGGATCTGGGACTGTAGGTGGAGAATTTGCTGGCTACTCACCGAGAACCTTCCCTGTGTGGATGTCAGCAATGAACCCTGGCACTTGCTTCCCACAGAGGAGCTGGTACTCAGCTGGACAGAGAAAAACAGAACTCCAGACCATACCCCAGCCCACCCTGAGAGGTACATCTCCACACTCGTACAGCCTAGCCCTGCCTGGCCTCCCACCTTCCTTTACTCTGTGTTGATTATCCCTAGGTTCAAGGCTGCCCCAAGTCTATGCAGGGTTACTTTCCAGAACACAGATGGGAGACTTAATGGGTGTTTGTCTTTGGTGAGCAGCACCAACCATGCCTATTACTCTTATTAAAGAGAGGACCAGGGAGACGGCTCAGCTGGTAAAGTGCCTGCCTTTGAATCATGAGGATCAGAGTTTAAATCGCAGGGCCCATGTGTAAAAGCTGGATCGCTGGTACATGCTTGTATCTAAATCCAGCGTTAGGGAGCCAGAGCCAGGCAAATCTCTGGGTTTTACTGGCCAGACAGTCTAAACAAAATAAATGAGGAACTCAAAAAATCTAAAGTGGAGAAATGACTGAAGAGGACACCCTGATGTCAACTTCTGTCCTCCACATGTGCACCTACACCCATGTACACACACACACACACACACACACACACACACACACACACACAGTGTTCAGTTACCACCTCAAGACTTTTCATTCTAGTCCCCACCGTCCCTGCAGGGAAGATTCTTGCATTTAAACCGCCAGTGTTCCTGTGTGACCGTTAGTTTTAATTATTAAAACTTGACAAAACCTAGATTAGACTTGGAAGGAAGTCTCAGTATGGCACTGCCTAGATCAAGCTGGCCTTTGGGCGTGTTTCAGAGGCATTGTCTTCATTGCCTGAATAGATGTGGGAAGACCCAGCTGAAATCAGGCTCCACTGTCCCCTGGCTTGTGGCCCTGGGCTGTGCGAGTGGAGAAGGTAAGCTGAGCACTGAGCAAGCATGCTTTCATTCTTTAGCTGTGGGTGTGATATGACAGGCTGTTTCACGTTCCCGCTGCCTCAACTTCCCTGCAATGGTGGACTAAAACCTGAAGTTGTGAGCTGGAACAAACTCACAGTATGCACCCCAAGTTGCTTTTTGTCAGAATATTTTACTACTACAACAGAAACGATACCAAGACAACTGGCATGTCCCAGTACGACCTGCTCCTTTAAGCTGCCAGAGAAGAGGAGCCTCTTCCATGGCCTTCCCTCGTGCTATCCTTTCAGTGTGTCCTCCAGAGTTTCCGTGTTAGAAATCTAAGCCCCAGGTGGGATGCTGATGACGTCTGGAGAAGAGGCTTAGAGGAGGTAAACAGGATCAGGAAGGTGGGGACTCAAGGTGGCATGATGGCTTCCAAAGAAGGGAAAAAGCACCCAAACTGGCACCCGTGTTCTGTCTCACACTGACACCCTCCACCATGCTGGGATGCAGCAACACAGCCCTCCCAGATGCTGGTGCCTTGATACAGAGCTGCTAAGTCTTTAGAACTGTAAACTAAACAAATTTGTATTTGGGCTGGAGATGCAATTCAGTGCTAGAGAGCTTGCCTACCATGAATAAAGCCCTGGGTTCAAAACCCAGCACCACAAAACAAAACAAACAAACAAACAAAAAACCCCCAAACCAAAATCAAATCAAAACCCCTATTTTTTTCTTTTAAGGATTATTTTATTTTAAATTAGGTGTCTATGTGTGTGTCTACGAGTCTATGAACACAGGTGCCAGTGCTGGCCAGAAGAGGGAGCCAGATCCCCAGGCACCTGACAGGCTGTGAGCCACCTGACAGGGGTGCTGGGAACCAAGCTTGGGTTCTCTGGAAGAGCAGTACATGCTAAGCCCTCTCTCCAACCCTGACCTCCTATTGTTTATAAGTAATCTAGTCTCAACTATTTTGTTACAGCCACCAAACCTCACACTTAGTGCCATGGCTTGAATGTGAAATGTTCCCCACAGGTGTTTGAGTGATTGGTCTCCAGCCGGTAGTGCTGTTTTGGGGGACTGTGGAATCTTTAGGAGGTGAGTGGGGCTTAACTCAAGTAAGTGGGTCACTGGGGGTGGGTGGGTCCTTGGAGGCTGTCTGCCTTTGAACAAACAAATAAAACCAAGCCCCAGGTAGATCTCTGGCCTCCACAAACAGGTAGGTACCCATACATGTGTATACCACATGAAGACACATCCACATATATGGCACACACAGAGAACAAAGCAGGCCTAGAAGCCTCAACTATACTATGTCCTTCTGTACTGTGCTGGGAGGCACTAGGCTGAGAAAGTGGTTGCGGAGGGGAACTCACAGCTGGCAGGGGTGGACAGGCTTCACAGGGTCTATTCTAGGCCTGCCCATGTTGTGGGAGCAGCACCACATCTTCTGGGTCACACTGAAGGTCGGTTTGTTCCCACATGCACCGATATAGCACCGGAAACACACTCTCTTCTTCATGTCTGCAGTTGAAGTCGGGGCAAAGAATGTGGGCCTCAGATTGGTGAAATGGTCATCTGGTAAAGACGGTTGCCACCAAGGCTGACACCCTCTGACCTCTACATGTGTGCCATGATGCACACACAGCCCCCATTTCCCATGAAGTAAGTAAATGAAAGGTAAAAAGAAAAAAAGAAAAGATATAGGAATGGGTCCAAGTCAGAGGAAGAGTGCAGACTGGAGAGGGAGCTTATCCATGGATTCCTGTGAACACACTGGCCTGACGTCTCTTCTCCAGTATCTTTCAGCCTTTGTTGGTCAGAGCATGACCTGGGAGGATTACTATGGCTGCTCTGGGCTCCTAAGTCCTGCAGTATTGTTCAGTGTCACATTTAAGCATGTCAAACATACGCACGTGTATTGTTTCTTCTTTCAAATATACCTCTCTCTGCACCTTCCAAGGCTCGGAGGCTCTTGGTAGTTCTTCCCACAGCCATGTTCTGCCATCGCAACCACCAGCCTTCCAGCCCTAAGCCCCAGTCATCACACTCCCTACCCATACAGTCGTCACCGCTGACCTGCAGACACTCTGCAGGGTGGACACAGGTGTAATTTCCTAAGTTGTTGTAGCATGTGCCAGGGCCACAGATGTCTGGGTGTATGGAGCACTTATCCATATCTGCAGGGGAGGGAGGGTGGGATAGGTCAGGTGAGAAATGTCAGAGATTGCCTGGGTGACTCCCTTGGGGGATTCCCTACCCCGGGCCAAGTGAAGACACTTCATTATTGGCTTCTGTTTGGTTTCACTAGCTTAAAATTACACAGACATTTGGGCCAGGGAGACAGTTCAGTGGGTAAAATGATTGCTGCACAAACTTGAGGATCTGAGTTTGAATCCCCAGAACCCACATATAAGCTAGGTAGAGTAGCATACAGATAGAACCCCAGAGCTCCTGTGGCAAGGGTGGGCAGAGACAGAAGAATCTCAGGAGGCTGTAGGTAGCTAGCCTGGTACACACAGGGCACAGACCCTGTCTTAGGTAAGGAGGAAGGCAAAGACTGACCCAAGGCTGTCCTCGGACCTTCACGTGCACACTGTGGCATGACCACCCACAGTCACACTCCCTGTGATGGATTTTTGTTTGTTTGCTTGTTTTTCGGTCAGGATATTTTATCACAGGAATAGGGCTGACACTAAGAGACAATATGCAAATAACTAAAAGCAGGAAGTGGGGCCATTACTTCCTACCCTACAGAAGCCAAGGAAACACAAGACCATAGAATAATTGTATGCCCTCCCAAAGAATCAGATGGATTAGAGGAAATGAATCCATTCCTAGAAGCATATAAACACAAGAGGAGCTGGACAGATAAGAGCATGTACGTTCTTGCAGAACATTCACTGAGCCACTGGGGGGCTTAGAAACCACTTGTAATTCCAGCTCCAGGGGATCTGATGCCCTCTTCTGGCTTCCATGAGTACTGCACTTGTGCACACAAAAATTAAAATCTTAAAGATTTACACACACACAGATAGAGAAGGGGGTGGGGTGGATATTGAATGGCAGTATAATAGAAAGAGATGGAATACAGTAGTTTAAGACCTTCCAACCAAGAAAAGTCCAGAACTAAATGGCTTCACAGGTGAATTCTACCACATACTAAAAGAATACCAATTATACTCAGGCTTTTCCAGAAACAGTAGAGAACCATTCCTAACTCATCCAATGGTATCAGAATCACCTTCATATCCAGAACAGACAAAGATACCACAAGAATAATGCTGCAGGACAGTACCCCTTATGAACGCTCCTAAATGCAAAGGTCTTCCGTAAGTGGTCGGAAATGAGGGGCTGGCAATGGAGCCACCTAGCACCTGTCTAACATGTGTGAGGCCCTGGATTCCATCCCTAGCACTATAAAAGAAAATACATGAAACTGTTATCAGGCCGGGGAAATGATCTGCCACTTGCACTTGACACACAAGCCTGATGGCCCGTGTTCAGATCCCTGGAATCCATCTTAAAAGCTAGATGTGGTATGGAGAAATGGCTCAGTGGTTAAGATCACACACTGCCCTTCTAGAGGATCCGAGTTCAGTTCTCAGCAACTAATGAGGCAGCTCACAGCTGCCTGTAACTCCAGCTCCAGGGGATTTAACACCTTCTGACCTTCATGTGCACCTGCACACATGCACACACACATAGAGACAGACACACACCCTACACTGGGACGGGAGGTGGAGGCAGGAGAGTTGTTGGCAGTCTGCTGTGGGATGGTCTTTCTGTAGGCTGTGAATATGTGTTGCTACCATTGGTTATTACAGAAGCTGTCTCGGCCTATGGCAAGACAAGTTATAGCCAGGCGGAAAATCCAAAGACACAGGGAGAAGAAAGGCTGAGTCAGGAGAGATGCTGAGAGCTGCTAAATTGAGCAAGATGTAACAGAACACAGGTAAAGCCACAAGACATGTGGTGATACATAGATTAATAGAAATGGGTTAATTTAAGATGTAAGAACTAGCTAGTAATAGCCTGAGCCATTGACCAAACAGTTTGTAATTAATATAAGCCTCTGTGTGTTTTTTTGGGACCCAGCAGCTACGGGACACAGGAAAAATTCCGGCTACACCAGTCAATCAGGAGGACTCAGGGTAGTGGCAGGAACAGAGACCCTAACTCAAGCAAGGTGGAAGGAGAGAATCAACTCCTGAGAGTTCTCCTCTGACCTTTGCACGCATGCTGCTGCATGCATGCTCCCACACACTCACACACATACATACACACATGTACATACATATGAACACACACACACACACACACACACACACACACACACACACACACACACACATCAGAAAATAGAATCCAGTAGCATATTGTGGGGATGATACACCATGACAGTCAGTTGGTTTTAATGCCAACTTGCCACACATTAGAAGCACATGAGCAGGAAACCTCACCTGAAGGATTGTCCTGATTGCCTTAACCGAAGTGGAAAGACCCACTCAAACTGTGGGTGGCACCTTCTGGGCACAGTCCTGATAGAAAGGGCCTGGCAGGAGGAAGATGATTCGCCTTTTGCTCACCTGACCTTTCTTCTTGCCTCTGAGTTGATTTATCCTGTTGCTGCTGCTCAGGATTCCTTATCTGATAGTAGAACCAATATTTCCAGGCTTCCATACTAAGAATCAATGTCCTTCAGGAACTCTCAAGGTTTCTGGCTCCCGACTGGGACTAGTGAGGCATCCAGTACCATGGACTGAGCAACTACCAGGTTGTTGGTCTCTCTAGTGTGACCCAGCCACTGTGAGACTACTCCAATTACTGAGGCACCAGCCACAAAGGCCAAGCAACTACTGTTACTATCTCAACACAAGCTGATTTTCTGTCTGTCTGTCTGTCTGTGTGTCTGTCTGTGTCTCTCTCTCTCTCTCTCTATATATATATGTATAATATATATATATAATCTCTCTCTATACACACACACATACATACACACATATATATGAAATCTTCAATCATCTATCCATCCATCTATCCATCCATCCATCCATCCATCCATCCATCCATCCATCCATCCATTCATATTGTTCTCCAGGAGGCTGGGTGGATGTGGCATATTGATTGCATCAAAGAGCTCAGACTTCAGGGGCAGAATGGCCAGGCTCAAGCTGACCCACACCACCTAGATGATACTCTCCTTCCAACTTGCTTGAGTTAGGGTCTCTGTTCCTGCCACTACCCTGAGTCCTCTTGATTGGTGTAACTGGAATTTTTCCTGTGTCCCACAGCTGCTAGGTCCCCCCACAAAAAAAAACCACACAGAGGCTTATATTAATTACAAACTGTTTGGTCTATGGCTCAGGCTATTATAATAATAATAATTATTATTATAATAGAAATTATTATTATAATAGAAAAAACTTTCCTTAGGGAATATTGCAGTGGTTAGATATTAATTGAGGATAGTCAGCACAGTGGTAACTCACAGTCCTGGCCAGAGTCACTGTTAGGCCACTACTACAATGCTCAATTCAGGACAATAGAGAGAAATGTGAAGTGTGTTTGAACCAAAATGAGACTATTCCTTCTATGTCTTTCCTTTCCCACAGTTAGCCATGGATCTTGGTCGGCTTTGGCTCAAGGGAGGAATATCAAGGTTGATATTAAGCTATGTTACTTCCAAGTGAGTAGAAGGAAGAAGGAAGGGAGCTGGACTGATGAGGGAGAAAAGTGGGGTAGCAGGATGTAAAGCAGGGAGGCCATTCCACCCATTAGCCTTCTACCCCTGACCTTAGAAAGCTTGGCAGAGCAGCATGTCAGAGATGGAGAGGAAGTGCCTGGGCTAGCCTGGGTAGAGTCCACACTCACCTTCACAGGTGCAGGTATCTTCACTGAGGCTGTATCCAAGAGGGCACTCACACTGGAAGGTACCGAAGGTGTTGGTACAGTTGCCTCCCTGGCATAGTCTGGGTAGCTCCTGGCATTCGTTGATGTCTGTCAGGAATTGAGGAAGCTGAGTAAGAGCTAAATCCAGCAGAGAACTCGAGGGATCCCCATAAGCTGCTCTGGGATCCTATGGGCTCTTTCAAGTATCCCCCAAGAGTTATCTCCATGACTATTGGGCATGTGGAGAATCTATCTCAAAGTCTGGACACTTGAGTCAGTGCTGGTCTGAACCCAACTCCTTTATTTTCATCTTATCATGCATGATAGTTCTCTCAGGTTAGAGTATATTTTCCAGCACCATCACTCCCCAAGAACAGAATTGATGGGCGCATCGATGGCTGGATATGGAAAGTAGTGACTGAGCAAATATGCAAGTGGGTCAGTGGATGAGAAGGTCACGTGTGGATGAATGGAAGGGTGGGTAGAGAGGCAAGTGGTTAGACGGACAGAGGATGGGCAGATAATATTGGTAGATGGAAGATGAGTCAGTGGAGTATATGAAAAAATGGATGTAAGCTTGGAGATGGAAGGATGGATGGATGGATGAGTAGATGAATTAGTGAGGGTAACTGAATGAATAGATGGTGTGTAGATGGTGTGGTGATTTGAATGAGAATGGACCTCTAGGTTCATATATTTGAATACTTGGTTCCCAGTTGGTAGACTTGTTTGGAAAGGATTAGGATGTGTGGCCTTGTTGGAGGAGGTTATGCTTGCCTGCTGCTGTGCTCCCTGACGTGATGGTAATGGGTTCTAACCTCTGAACTATAAGCTCTAAACAATCTCTTTCTTCTATAAATTGCCCTGGTAATGGTATCCTATCACAGCAGTAGGAAAGTAACTAAGGTGGCTGATGACAGAGGATGGGTGTATGATATGGGTGGTTAAGTGGATAGGTGAGTAGATAGATAGGTTGGGGATGAATGGAATATATGGGTGGGAAATGGGATGGATTGATGGATGATGAATGGATGGATGAATGATTACAGATGATCATGGAAGACGGATGTATGGATGGATGAATAGATGATGTGTGGGTAGGTATCCATGAGTGAATAGGTGAATGGAGGCTGGCTGCCTGGCTGACTGGTTGTTTGAAAGGACGGATGGATGGAGGGATAGAATAATGAATGGATGGAAGAGTAGGTAGATGGAAAGCTCAATTAACAAATCAACAATGGACAGAAGAAATGACAGAACAGAGTAAAAATTTCATGCATAATTTGGTTCTGCAACAAAGCCCCCAAGTGGGAGGACATGTTCGCCCAGGCTGCCCACCTGGGCACTTGGCAAGGTGTGGATGAAAGACCCATTAGTGTGTATATGGATCAACAGTCTGTCAGAACTTACCTTCCATAATCACAGTGATGGGATTGGGCCGGAAACCCTTACCACCGGGACACAGGGTCCTATACTCTGCTGCAAGGGAAACAGGGTGCATGAGGGGCAGTGAAGAGAGGCACTTGGATAAAACCTAGCTGATAGGAGAGGGCTCCTTGAAAAAGATGTAACATGGCCCCCCTTCCTTTGCTTTGCTGAACTGACTATGACTCAAATCCTCAGTTTTGTGGAGCTGCCTAGAGATTCAGTATATGTTTGTGTTGGGGGTGTGTGTATGAACATGGATTCCCATCCAGTGCATGGATAGGTGGCTCTTGAGGGATCCTGTTCCTACTGTACCTCACTCCTTTCCACTTTACTCATCCTCCAAACCTGTACCCTACTTGGGACTTACAGTTCTCTGGATCTCTAGTCCCTAGCACAAGGCATAAAGGAACTCTCAATGTTTGCTGACTGACTGAGTGATGGACTGAGTATAAACAGAGAATTTACAGAAAGCAACTTTGGAGAGAGGCCTGGCCTTTGAACTGGCAAGGGCATGCTTTGTGACCCAAGAGCCTTCTCCTTCCTAGTTCTATTTCCTTGTCCCCCTGAGCCTTCTGCAGGCAGAGACGACCTGCAAGCTTCTGAGTCTCTGGCTCAGGCTCACTGTCCTGCAGGGACTCACAGGTGTTGCCGATTGGACATGGCTTGCAGGGACGGCCCCAGGCTTGGCCCAGGGAACAACAACAAGACGCTCTGCTGACACCAGCTCCAATCTCTTCACTACAGGAAATGTCACTGTCACCTCGGTCCTGCACTTCCAAGAAACAGATCCCGGCCAGGGTGTCTGCACAGGCAAAAATGGGTGGTTAGCACATGGAAAACTATGTGTTTCTGTGACCTCCATGACTTCCTGGTTATGTGTGTATACCCCTGAGTGTGTAACTGTGGCCTCTCTGTTCTGTGTGTCTGTCCGTGTGTAACTGTGTGTGAGTTTGTATGTGCTATGTGCTGTGTACATACATGTGTGTAATTACCATCTGACTATAACTGTATATCTTCGTGTAACTGTGTGCATTTACGTGTCTAGTCGTGTCTGTAACTATGAATCTGTGCATACCATGTGCTATGTGTAACTGTGTTTCTCTGTGTGTAACTTTATATTGTGTCAGTGTGTTTCTCTGCATGTAACTTGTCTTTGTGTATAACTGTATTGTGTATAACTACATTTCTGTGTATGTATACATTTGTGAGTCTACATGTTACCAGGTTTCTATGTGTATATAAGGATATATATATATGTATTTACATGTAATTTTGTATGTGCCTGTGTATAGAATTATGTTTCTATGCGTGTAATGGCTGTCTCTGTGTCTACCTATGTTTGTATAACTGTGAGTTTATATATACCATGTGTAACTTGCCTGTAACTGTGTATATGTATATAGATGCTGTCTCTAACTGTAATTATGTGTGTGTGTAATCCTGTGTGTCTCTGCATATGCAGCTGCTGTCTCTGTGTGTAACTGTATCTGCATGTAGTTGTGTTTCTTTGTGGGTAACTGTTGTCTTCTGAGAAACTACATGTAATGTGTGTCTAAACATTGTCTCTGTAAGTGTGTTTCTAATGTAATTGTGTGTGCCTCAGTGTTTTTCTCTGGGTGTAACCATGTGTATGTATAACTGCAGGTCTGTGTGTGGTTGTCTGACCTGTCCCCTGTAGTTCTTTGTATGTAACTACTTTGGCTGTTGTCCTTGACTAGGACTGCATATTTCTATGTGTATGCCTCCATATTTGCCTGTATGCTTGTACGTAGTGGTTGAATATTCCTGACTGGGCAGGGAAGGTATGCACGTGTGTAAAATTGTGTGTGTATGTGACCATGTGTGTCTAGACCAGAAGGCAGTGTCACAATAGGTGACTTCCCAGCCCACAGTTGTCCTGCCTGTTGGGAGCAGGAAGATCTTTACAAGCTGACACCCAGAGTGGCCCAGACAATAGCCCAGCCAGCAACACTGACTCCTGAGTTCCCCAGCTGCTGGCAGGTGTAGACTCACCAACACAGCCCACTCCACTGGGGTTAAGCTGAAAGTCCTGGGGGCAGTTGCAGAGGTAGCTGCCAGGGGTGTTAACACACAGGCCATTGATGCAGTTCGCAGGATTTTCACACTCATCAACATCTGTGAGGGACACACACCACTGTCAGCTAGGAGCCCTCACTGCACCCTATCCCTCCCTCTCTCCTGAGTGGCCACAGATCTCAGTGGGCCCACTCAGGTGCTGGAGTATGAATGTTTGTCCTTCCCTAGGATGACACTAAACAGGACATGGTCTCAAGAGTCTGCCCTAGCCATTCAGCCCTCTCCCTTCCTCTGCTCAGTTCCATTTGGCCTAGGTTTATCTCCTTCCACATTATCCCATCCTGAGTTTCCCAGAGCCAACATATGAAACTAAGATTTAGAAAACACCTTTGAGCCAGGGGTTGGAAAACCACTCTAAGGGCCAAATGTGGCCCACTGCTTGGTTGTATCAGTAAAGTTTTATTGACACATGACTGAGCTTATCTATTTACATTTCATCTGTGAGAAAGCTTAGTGGTGGCAAAAGACACCTATTTAAAATGCTGAAAATTTTTATCATCTGTTTGTTATTAAAGACGCTGGGGTAGGGGACCATTTTAGCAGGTGTGGTGCAGAGGGTACTTCATTTATTCACTGCATTTGCTCAAGGGATGGTGAGAGGGCAATTGAGATGGTTAGTTTTTTTTTTTTTTTTTGGTTTTTCGAGACAGGGTTTCTCTGTGTAGCTTTGCATCTTTCCTGGAACTCGCTTTGGAGACCAGGCTAGCCTCGAACTCACAAAGATCCGCCTGGCTCTGCCTCCCGAGTGCTGGGATGGTTAGTTTTAATGATCAACTTGACACAACCTAGAATTACATGGGAAGAGAGTTTCAGTGACGGACTGTCTATACTGATTGTCCTGAGGGCATGCCTGAGGACAATGTATTGGTTAAATTAATTGATTTGGGAAGACCAAGCTGTACCATTCCCTAAGCTCTTATAAGAGTGGTAAATGGAGCTGAGCACAAGCAAGGAAGCAGGTATGCATGCGTTTCTTCTCTCTCTGCTCTTTGATGCGGATGTGATATGATTCGCTGTCTCAAGCTCCCGCTGCTGTGACTAGCCCACAGTGGTAGACTATAACCCAGACTTGTGAGTGGAAATTGACTTCTTTCTCCCCTAAGTTGCTTGTTGTCAGGATATTTTATCAATCACCAGAAATGAAACTAAACAGCAATAAATCACGATGATTAAAAACAGAAAGTGGGGATGGAGAGATGGCTCGCTAGTTAAGAGCACTTGTTGCTGTTGCAAAGGACCTGAGTTTAGTTCCCAGCACCCACATGGTGGCTCACAACCATCTCTAACTTCTATCCTCCATGGGCACCAGGCATGCATGTGGTACACTTATACACATTCAGGCAAAACTCTCATACATATAAAATAAATAAATCTAAGAACAAAATTTTAAAATAAAGGAGTGATAAGGCTGAAGAAATTGCCTACGTGAGTAAGAGCACTCATGTAAGCACAAGGACCTGGGTTCAAATTCTCAGCATCAATGTAAAGAGCTTGAATACTCTCCTGTAATAGGAGGGCTAATCGTGGAGACAGGAGGATTGCTCCAGCTCTCTGGCTGCCAGCCTTGCTCCAGGCTCAGCTACAGACCCTGTCTCAAGGGAAAAGGATGGAGAGTGATAGAGCAGGATGCCTGACATCCTCCTTTGGCCTCATGTGCACATTCAGCACACACATATACCAGACGCATATACGTATGTACATACCCCCAAATATGTACATATACACAAAGGGAGCGATGGAAACTATTCTAGAAGAGAAGTCAAGGTGAGTGTAGTGTGGGAGCAAGCTGTGGCCCCTACTCTCAGTCCTGTGCTCTTACTCCCCAGCCAAGCCGACTCCATACCTGTGCAGTTGCTTCCACTTTGGTCCAGCTCATAGCCATCATCACAGCTGCAGCGGAACATTCCAGGCAGGTTTTCACAATTCCCAAACACGCACAAGTTCCCAAGAGCACACTCGTCCACATCTGCAGGGACCTCATTTCAGCCTACTATGCTTGATAGTATGCTCTGGAAACTTGCCCACTCCACACACTGCTGAGCTGGACAGGGCTAGGCTGAGACTTACCCCAGCAGGCCAGCTGGTTCTTGGTAAGGCTGAAGCCCATATCACATTCACAGTGGTACCCGCCAGGTACATTGAGGCACTGTCCGTTCTCGCAGAGGCCCACATTCTCCATGCATTCATCCTTGTCTGAGGGACCATGAAGAACATAGGCTGGTGACCAACTAGGTTAGGACCCACACTGGATGGGCAGGAAGTACCAGGGATTTAACCATTTACTCTCACCCAGAATCCCAAGTGGGAGCCCTCAGAACTCAGATGCTAACTCAGAATAGGCAGATAACCAAGATGGGGGATTAGAAGTAAAAAGGTGACCACTGACACATAGACTCCAGCCGGCTGCACACAGGGGACTTAGTCACAACCAAGGAAATAAGAAGAGGATTAGATTGACTATGGTGGTGTAGAATATAAAGAAAAACTAGCGATGGAAGAACTGGGGAGCAAAGGGCTGGGGAGATGGCTCAGTTGGTAAAGTGCCTGCCATACTAATTGTTACTAATGTAAAAATCCATCTGACTCCAGCATCCAGGTGAAAACAGGCAGGTGTGAGGGCACAAATGTGTAATCCATTCTGGGGAGATGGAGATCCCTGGATCCCTGGAGATCACTGGCCAACAATCATAGCTTTAATTGGCAAGTCCTAGGGGTCCCAACCAGAAAAACTGCCTCAAAACAAAAGAAAACAAAACACAACAAAACACAAAACAAACAAACAACAACAACAACTGAAAGCTAAACCAAACCAACCAACAAACCAACCAAACGAAAACCCATAACCAACCAACAGCCCAAGGTGTATGACTCCTGAGGAAGGGTACTTGAAGTTAACCTCTGGCCTCCACACACACTCATGTATATGTGTACCTGCACATGAGTGCATCCTCCCACAAATTTGTAGACACACACACACACACACACAAACACACACACACACACACACACACACACACACACACACACACACACACACTGTAATAATAATAACTAAAAAAATAGCAAGAAAAAAGATGGTAACCAAGAGACAGGACAGGTGGGCATGCAGACAGTGGCTCTGGGGGCTAAGGACAGACTCTCTAGTACCCATGGGGCAAGGGAAGACAACCCTGGCACTGTGTTGTCCCATTCAGGCCCTGCCCTTCCCTCACCTTCACAGAATAAGCCATCTCCAACAAATCCTGGTTGGCAGGTGCAGTGGTAAGAGCCCACAGTATTGAGGCAGTTGGCATTTGGGTCACAACGATGCTGTTGGATGGCACATTCATCCAGGTCTGCAGCAGATAGAGCCGGGATCCCCTGGTATGTGCACTGAGGCTGTGGGGAGGCTGCCTCTCCAGTCCCAGCCCTACATGGTCCCCACAAACCATCTCCTAGTCCTCCACCCTTAATCCTATCCCAAGGTACTCACCGTGGCATTTGAAGCCATCCCCACCCCAGCCTGGGTGGCACCTACAGCTGAAACTCCCAGGGATGTTGAGACAGGAGGCGTGCCTGTCACAACCGTGTCTCCTAAACTCACATTCGTCCACATCTGAGGGGAGAGGGAATATTGGAGGAAACAGTCACAGCAGGGAAGACTCAGAGAAGCAGCAATAGAAAGATGAATGGATGAGTGGTGACCTAAGGGCCTTCCATTTTCCTCTATAGCCCAAGAAAGCAGCCCCAAGCCCACTAGGCCTGACTCTTAGCATCCCTCAGAAACGATTTTAGTAGCATGTAGCGTGAGAGAACTATGGTAGACATTAAGTGTAATTATCCAGTGAACAGTTAAACCAGGATTCCTATCTATATCAGGTTTTCCAATTCTGTATCAGTTTTGAAGCACTCTTACCAACTCTGCAATGGACATATGCTACCTGTGTGAGCCACTGTTTACTAAATAAATATTTTTCTATATAGTTCCTCATTTTGACTTGCAAGAATATATTTTATTTTTCATTCATCCATCAATTCATTTTTCTAAAGGTAGTTCTCTATCATCTGTCTATCATCCATCAGTTTAAAGGTATCTGTCTGTCTGTCTATCATTTTTCATTCATCAAATTTTCTGTCTATCATTTTTCATTCATCAAATTTTCTAGAAGTTATATGTCATCCATCCATCCATCTCTGTCTGTCTGTCTGTCTGTCTGTCTTCATAGAGCCTGGTCATTGAATTTAGGGATTTGCACACTCTAGGCAGGGTCTCTAGCACTGAGCCATACCCAAGCCCTTTATTTTATCATTTTGAGACATGGTCGCGCAATGTAGAACAGGTTGGCCTGGAACTTGAGACCCTTCTGCCTCAATCTCCAGAGTACAGGAATGACAGATGTGAGCCACTATGTTCGATTATAAATATATTTTAAAATAAAATTTTATATCAACCCTAATAACTTCAAAGAAGTAAGGGAGTTTGACTGGATGTGCAGCTCAGTGGTAGAGTATGTGCCTAGCATGAGAAAGGTCCTGGGTGCTTCAAAATACATACATACATACATACATACATACATACATACATACATAAGTAAACAAAATGTTTAAAGAATTGTGTGGGCTGGCAAGACAGTTCAGTTGGTTAAGTGCTTGCTATATAACCTTAAGGACTTGAGTTCAATCTCTAGCACCCACATAAAAAGTCGAGCATGGTGGTGTATGCTTATAATCCTACCTCTGGAGAAGCAGAGATAGAAAGATTTCTTCACTTTCACTGGCTAGCCAGCCTAGCCTAATTGTCCTGCCTCAAGTTCAGTGAGAGACCCTGCCTCAAAAAAGCAGGGTAGATATGAGGAATGACACAAGGTTGACCTATGGTCTCTGTAAGCACACACATCCACTTGAACATATACCCCTCCCACAAAAACACATTTGTATCTTTGCAGGTACAACACCACATACACACACACACACACACACACACACACACACACACACACACACACACACAGAAAGAGAGAGAGAATTACGACCTCTCACATCTATGAATGTGACTTTAGTTAAAAATGATCTTTGTAGATGTCACTGAGCTACAGCATTATCATGGATTGTTTTGTATCTTGATCCAATTAGCTCTTCTAAGAGGGGAATTTGGGCACAGACAAACAGAGAACACCAGGCAAGTATAAAGACATCAGTGGGTGTAATGTTCTTATGAATCAAATTCCACCACAGATTACCAACAACAGCCAGAAGTTGGAGAGATGCCTAGGGCAGGTTCTCTCTCTCTCTGTACCAAGAAGAAACCAACCCTGCCCATGCCTTGATTCCAGATTCCTAGTTGTAATTCTGGAGCGAGAATATATCCTGGGGTTCTAAGTCACCATGTGTGTGCTAATTTGTATTTGATCTGAGATGTGAATTCTCTAACTAGTTAGATGTTTAAATGCTAATCCCTGTATCGTGCAAAAACCATCTGGCTTGCTTGCTTTGGGGATGCTGCTCTCTCCTTTGGGGTTCCCTCGACTGAGCTATTTAAGAGGCTCCCAAGGGTACTTTATTGCCAAGAGATCTCATTAGTGGAAACTGTAAGAATGAGTTCAGGTTGCCTTCTGTCCTAAGGCATGGAGACAGTGCTAACGATCTTCAAGCTAGCTCTTTGGATCTCTCCAGCTCCACCTGGATGACTTTTCACTCACCAGAGCAGCCTGTAGCTCCCTCCCTGATGATATAGCCTAGATGGCAGTGACAGGTAAAGGATCCTTTTGTGTTCTCACAGTTCCCGTGGAGACAGAGGTAGGGATTCATGTCGCACTCATTCAAATCTGTGGTGGGGAGAGGGTATGAGTTATGAGGACTGGGTGATGGGAGAGGAATAGGGATAGGGAGGGGAGGCAGGCCACATGAGGGAGACCATCAGTATTCCCCAGTAGACTGCCATACAGGAGAATCTCCTACTAGGCTCTATGGGTGTCTGCAAAGAAAAATGTGATAGTTAGTTTTGATCATCAACTTGTCACAACCTAGCATCACCTAGGGAGACAGCTTCCATGAAGGACTGTCTACATTGCATTGGCCTGTGAGCATATCTGTAGGAGATTGTCTTAATTAAGTTTACTAATGTGGGAAGACCCAGATCACTGTGAGTGGCATCATTCCCTAGGCAGGGATGGATGGTCCTGAACTATGTAAGAGTAGAGAAATGGAGATGAGTAGGCAAGCATGTGAGCATGCAGGTTTTCACTTCTCTCTAGTCTTAACTGTGGATGTCATACTACCACCCTGTATTTGAAGCTCCTGCCTTTACCTCCAACATAGAAAGATGGATTCTAACCTGAAATTACAAGCTAAAATAGACTCTTTTATCCCCTAAGTTGATTTTTATTAGGATTTTTATCACAGCAACAGAAAGAAACAAATTACCAAAATAGGTTGAGCACTCCCTCTAGGACTACCATTAGGTAGTGTTGTGAGTCAGGCTGATCCAAGGTTTTCTCAGAGGCCTGATGAAAGGACTAATGGAACCTGGTTCTGTGTCCTTGCCCAGTGGCATACTTGGCAAGGTTCAGTCTGGGTCTAAGGCCAACACTTCGAAAGAGTTAAGGTTTCAGTTCCTGGAAACTTGACTTTTCCCTCTGAAGGCCCCAAGGCTGCTGTGTTTTCAGTCTGCGATGTACTTGGGATCTCCTATGTTCCCTTTGTGTAACATTGTTTGACTAGCTTTGTGCTGACTTCGCCCCACTGCATGATGGTTTTTGGCTGACTCTGTCCCGTTCCCCTGATGCAAACTATATATAAGACGCTGTCCTTCTTAATAGACTCGATAGGTATGAGACGTAGCTTGTGCAAGACCTCCTGGTCCCAAACTTTCCTATTGTCTTTATCTTCCGATCCCCTGGTCTTCACCCTTAGGCCCCTGTCACTGAAGAGCGACCTGCTGTCCAGGTCAGGGTAGTTATAAGTCTTCTGTGGGCATCTTGCAGTGCATTTTTCATGGACCACACCTTGCATGTGTTCCCCAAAGGAATAAGTGGTCGAATATATGTAATAAGTGCTGTATTTCACAAAGACAGCCAGGTTTTCCTCTCTGGTCCTCACACCCCAAGCATAGGAAAGAGGCCTTACACACTCACCTACATTTCACAAAGCTAGCCAGGTTTTGCCAATGCTTTTAGGCCAACATGTGTTTGGATGGTGTTCTGGGGTGTCTAACCCTTGGTTTATGGATTACATGTAGGATAGTTATGGGCATGGCCCCAAATAAAATCATAAACACTATGAGATTTGGTTTGAAATTTTTGTGGGGTGGGTAACTCAATTGCACAGTTCTGGAGTATGATGATGTCCTTTGTAGGTGATGTTCTGTTATGTTAAAAAGCAGGGCATGTCTTCTGGGTAAAAGTATTTCCTCAATTGTATTTTCTCATTAGCACCTTCTAAAAGGTGTTCTCTGACATGCCTACTAGCTGAACCTCTTAGGTTCGGAAAAGACTTTGGTGGGTTGTTACCACCTAGAACTTGCCTGTTTTAGCTCAGCTCTGCCCTGACAGGGTGCCCAGTATACATCCACTCCCCAGGTGGAAGGACTGCCTGTGGCCAGGTGAAGACAGGGATTTGTGCTATCCAAATAGCTTTGGGGAGGTCCTCAAATAGAGATCGACAAACCGTTCTGTTTTGAACAATGCTCAACATCTTTGGTTAAACCAGCCAACCAACCAACCAACCAGCCAACCAACCAACCGACAGCCCTTTGCCTGTAGTTAGATTAATGCACAACCCGTGGAAGAAGTGTGAGTCTCTGATAGGTGTTGGACATATGGTGAATGTTCAATAAATGCAAAGGTGCATAATAAGTTTGGGGGCGGATCTCTGCTTCTATGACAGAATCACACAGGCTATGAAGAGATGTGTTCATCGTGTGTCCCTAACCACCCAGCTGCTTACCTACACAAATCTTCATGTCTGGTGAGGCTGAGAAGCCGTCATAACAAATGCAATGGTAAGATCCTGGCATGTTGGTACACTGGCCTTCTCCACAGATGCCTAGGTTGTCTTCACATTCATCCACATCTTTAGAAGCAAGAATAGGGGATGGGTTGAAGGTGGACAGGAACATAGGAAGAGTTCAGGGTCTTTTCCAGGGCCTAGGTATTTGGGATCCGGCTGATCATGCCTGGCTTTGTGCTATGCAGGGTTCTGGTGAGGTTGCTGTCTAGCCCAGGCCTTCTCTGGTGCTCACATCCTAAGCAGAGGGAGTAGGTCACACCCACTGTGCTGTGCATGCCCTCCTATTGGGCATCCTGCCAACAGCTGTACTGGAAGCTTCCCTCCGTGTTCATGTACTGCACTACATAGTCACTGTTCTGGACTTGGTATTCACTGATGTCTGCAAGGGCAGACAGAGGGAACCAGGTTGGTGAACTTGGGCTGAATTAGGGTCAGGAACTAAGAGGAGTATGGAAGTAAGGCTGGGAGGGACTGTGTTGCACAGGGAACTGCAGAGAGTATCCAAGGGATGGTATAGTCTCACCCACGCAGCCCTGGCCATCAGGAGTGCTCTGGAAGCCGGTGTGGCAGGAGCAACGGAAAGCACCAATGACATTGATGCACTGGCCATGGGGACAGAGGCTCTCACTCATAGTGCATTCATCGATGTCTGTGGGAGGAACACATATGGCTAGTGACAGAGTGAAGGAGCAGCCTGTACTGTCCCTCATCCCCTGTCTGCCATCACACACATCCCAAATGAGCTCACTCTGGCAGCTTGCATCAGCACCCTACCCTTTGACTGCCTGTCTGCTCACAAACATTCCTTTCATCATGCACAACCCAACTCATGCACTTTTGTAGACACATGCATCCACCCAAAGAAACATACTCACACTATGTGCATGATACAAACACACCTTATACTCACACAGTCATCCTTGTGCAAATATGCACCCACACCCAGACACACTCAGATACATTCATTCCTACTGTGTGTGCTTACATAAATGCACACAGAAACACATCCTTATACTTACTCACACTTACCATATATTCTTGTGATTGAACACTTGGTCCCAGGCTGGTGGTGCTAGTTGAGAAGGCTGTGAAACCGTTAGGAGGTGAGCCTCACTAGGGGAAGTGGGTCATTGTGGACCTGCCTTGAGATTTTTATAACTCAGCTGCATTTCTTAATCACTCTCTGCTTCCTGACTGTGGATACAATGTGGCTAGTTGCTCCTGTTGCCATGGCTTCCCTGCCAGGATGGTTTGTACCCATTCAGACTGTGGGACCACAGCCTTGGTCACAGAAAGGAGAATCTCAAATATGAATGTATATCCCTTGTATTAACATGCATCAGAACCCCACACATCCTCTTGTAGGTACACACACACACACACACACACACACACACACACACACACACACACGGTCCACTCACATGCAAATACATAGGCCTGCCATTGCTGATGTATTCACACTTTTGTCCTCCTACAGGCTCATCCATGTGCACACATACTCAAATGCAAAAATTTGTCCTTGTACAGCCACACACACCTCCACACAGATTCACAAACACATCTGCTTTTGCATAGACACAGTCTCATAGATATTCACATAGGTGTGTTCACAGACACAGTTCCCACTTGTATTTGTTACTCTCCTCATCATTGTGACAAGATATCTGACAGAAGCATTTATTGAGGCTCCCAGTTGGTACAGTCCATCAAGGAAGGGTAGTCATGGTGACAGGAGCAAAAGGCAGCTGGTCATGCTGCATCCATAGGAAACAGAGCAAGATGCATACTGGCGTTCAGCTCCCTTTCTCCTTTTTATTCAGTCCAGAACTCCAGACGAGGAGATGATGCCACCTACATTCAGGCTGGGCTTTCCCACCTCAATTAACTTAATCTAGGAATTTGAACTCCTCACAGACATGCCAGAGGTTTGTCTCCTAGGTGATTCAAGATCCTGTCAGGTGAACAATATTAACCACCTCACTCCCTTGCACACATAGAGACACAAATATACACCCCACTACTCATGCATATATGTTGACATTTCACACTCACATGAACACACAAATCTCATGGATGCAAACACACACACACACACACACACACACACACACACACACACACAGGGTCATCTTCAGAGACACACAAATGCACTTCACCATCTCACATTTACCCTGTGAATTTGGATAGACACACAGATGTGAGCATGTGCCAGACCCTGCCACTCTCTTGCACACCTTGCTGCAAGCTCACCTTCACAGGCAGTGCCTTGGGCCTTCAGCTCACGTCCAGAGGGACAGTGGCACTCATAGCTCCCTTCTGTGTTGATGCATGTACCTCCCTGGCAGAGCAGCAGGTCCCTGGCACATTCATCTACATCTGGACATGTGGAAAGACAGCAGGCTGGTGATGCTGACCCAAGGATGGATGATTCAGGAAGCTCCTCTGTGTGGTACCTCCTTCATCCCACCCTGTTTGCATTCCAGCCGTACACATCTGTCTACCTCACACCCATCCCAGGGCTTTGCATGTGTCCTTCTGGCCTCCATGTCATCTCCTTACAACCACACACGCTGCTCCTCCAGCCATGTGGCATGTGTGTGGAGGTCACAGCGGACAACTTGTGGCAGTTCCTTTTCTCCTTGTATGATTCCAGAGACCAAACTCAGGTCTTTACGCTTGGCCTCAAGAACCTTACCCACTGAGCCACCTCACTCACCCCACCTCTCAGCCACCTCTCAGCTCTCTCTACCCCATTGACTCCCACTCTCCTCGGCCACCTTCCCAACCTCACAGAGTAGGTACATCCCCTGGGATGTACATTCCTATAGGACCATATAGTAATTTTGTTTTCTTGAGGAATGTTTTTTAAACTAGTTCTTTGAGAATTTACTCCCAG
This sequence comes from Peromyscus californicus insignis, assembly GCF_007827085.1. Classification (NCBI taxonomy): domain Eukaryota; kingdom Metazoa; phylum Chordata; class Mammalia; order Rodentia; family Cricetidae; genus Peromyscus; species Peromyscus californicus. The sequence goes on from NW_026294540.1 coordinate 46,408,367, forward strand.
TTACAACTCCCTTCCTGACTTCACCCAACTTTGTGCCTTTTTTAACCCTTCAAGACCAACTTCATTTGTCTTCCCATAAAGTCACAAAGCCCTTGGTGCCTAAGCTCTCTGCATTACCCCAATCCAGTGGATGTGTGTGAACTGTTCACTGAATGATGGGGGCCTCTTTTATTTTGGAGAAAGGGTCTTGTTATGTAGCTCAGGTTGGCCTAGAATTAGCAATCCTCCTGCCCTAGCCTCCTGAGGGATGGAATTATGAGTCTATGCCATCATGCCCAAGCTAGAGTCTTCTTAAATAGCTTCTCTGGGGGGTAGTCCTATCCATTTCCCATAAAGCACCCATTCTCAATGTGCTCTCCTAATGACAGTATCCCACGGCAGTACAATGGCACACCGAAGCTTCTCCTCATATCTACACAGCAGCATACTCACCACCCCTCTTCTGGCCATCCACCCTGCCCATGGCTCTTCTGGCCCTCACCCTGCCACCACTCACCCATGCAGTTCTTCATCAGTAAAGAGCCACTAGTGAAACCAGGAAAACAATCACACTCGAAGCTGCCTGGGGTGTTGACGCAGGTACCCTGGCCGCAGAGGTCAGGGGAGATCCGACATTCATCGATGTCTGTGGGGACAGAGATGCACGGGCCAGAGGTCTGTGTGTGCAGACATGAGGATGCACTGACCACGGGTTTCAAGTAAGAGGACATAGGGGGCTGGGTCTCTGTAGACATGAGGGGCTACCCAGGAACCCCAAGAAACTGAGCTGAGTCCGGGAAGAAGTGCCTCAGGTGAACACAGAAAAGGGGCAAGAAATTTCCTTTCAGAGGTAATCTTGGCCAGCCCTCCATAGAGACAGTAGAGATCCTGCAGCCCAGACAGGGTGATGAGCTGCCTTAGGCCACACAGCTCATCAGTGGGTATCTAAGAGGAGACTAAAGACTGAGCCTTGTCTTCACATCCAATTCAGGGACCCCTCACATGAATTCCTGTATACATGACCTGTCCTCAACAGACGGGGAGGGAGTGGCATCTACCTGTACAGTTCCTCTCTTGGGCATCCAGGGTAAAACCTTTGTCACAGGAGCAGTGGAAGCTGCCCATGGAATTACGGCAGGTGCCATGTGTGCACAGGCCAGGGAACACCTTGCACTCATTCACATCTGGAGTACAGAGTATAAACAAGGTTGGCTACACCACACCGAAGGTCTTCAGTCTGGGATTCACACACTAAGCCCTCCCTAGGTTCTTACCTCTTGAGCTTGCTAACATCTCTCTCTTACAAGTCTTTCATATTTATTTGTTTTGTGCATGTGTCTGGGTGCACATGCTGTGGAGGTCAGAAAAAAATTTGAGAGTTGGTTCTCTCCTTCCACTATGTGTGCCCTGAGGATTGAACTCATTGTCAGCTGAGAGGAAAGTGCCTCTACCCACTGAGATATCCCCTCTTTTTCTTTTTTTACACAGTACCAAACTCACTATACAGCCAAGGGCGACCTTGAATTCCTGCTTCTACTTCTCAAGTACTGGCTTGACAGGCATGTACCACCACACTTTGTGTGTGTGTGTGTGTGTGCGTGTGTGTGTGTGTGCGTGTGGGTGTGCATGTGGAGGCCAGAATACAGTCTTAACTGTTGTTCTTCAGGAGCTTTGAGGAGGAAAAAAATCATCTTTGTTTTTTCAGACAAGTTTTCTCACTGGCCTGGGACTGACCTAGGCTGGCTGGCCAGTGAGCCCCAGGGATGTGCCTGTCTGTCCCTGTCTGGTCAGCTGTCAGATTATACTCGTTTAACCTGTACTCAGCAATTTACACAGGTGCTGGGCACTGAACTCAGGTTCTCATGCTTGCAGGGCAAACATTTCATCAAAAGGTCACCCTGCTTTTTGATTTGTCCTAAAAGGGTCTCCTATAGCCCAACCCAAGCTGACCTTGAATTTCTAGTCCTCCTGCCTCTACCTCTTGAGTGCTGGGATGACAGTCTTATATCACCATGCCTTGGATACTAAACGTCCTTTCTGCAAATAATGCTTCGTACCATCAGGCCTTTGCCCATGCTGCCCTTTACCAACTTTCTTTTCCTTCCAAGACCTTCTCCTTTGGTGTGCCCTTCCCCAGACTAACCTTTATAGAAGGGTCGGCCAGACAGGAAGTCCTGGCTGGCAAAGCCCAGCCCTTGGGGACACAGGCTGGAGAATTCTGGGGAGCTGGGCTCTGGGCAAACTTTGCACTCAGCTCCCCATGAGGTCCCGATGGAGCAGCAACAGACATCCATCTGGTACTTGCCAGGCAGGGGAATTCCACAGTCTTCCTCACCCCAACGCAGGAAACACAGCCCCAACCTCACATCTGCACAGAGGAATGGTTGATCACTGGGTCCTATCCTTGTCACACTTCGGCACACTTGTCAGTTGGTATCACTTGCCTGAGACACCTACCCCCAACAAAGATAGATTCAAAGGGCGAAAAGACGTGGCTTTCTCATGCTGAAGTCTGATGTCACCTCGCTGCCTGGGTGCTTAGGATGTACTATGTATTATTCTAAGTAACTCCATCCATTTACATTTCAAAGTAATGCCTAGAGGAGGGCTGAGGCTGTAGTTCAGCAGTAGAACTCCTGCCTAGAACCCTCAGTGAAGGTCTTGGGTATGTGGCTCAGTGGTAGAGACTCTGACTAGAATATACTAGGATATTCTAGAATAGAATATACTAGAATATGGATAGAGGTTTTGGTCAGCAGTAGAGCACCTGCTTAGAATCTTCCAGTGAGGGCCTGGTAATGGAGTACCTGTCTAGAATCTGCCAGTTAGGAGCTGGGACATGGCTCAACAGTAGAGAATTTGCTTAGAATCCATCACTGAGGGGCTGGGAATGTCCTCGGCAAATTCTAAAACTAAGTCATTCTCACTAACCTTGACTTCTACTGCACCAAGAGACAGCATAAAGTGATTGACATATGCCACACATACGTGAAACAAGATCTAAAATGTTGAGACAATATAAAAAATACCAAGTGGTCCATTTCTCAAGATGTACTCCCTTTGTCAAGCAATGCATGATTGTATGCTTCTCCACAGAGCCTGTACATCCCTGAGAGTGAGTCTCATGGGAACCCAGAGGTGATCGTGATGATGTGTCAATATAACAGAGTTGTGGCTCTGGCTGCAAGACGCCGATGGTGGTGATGCTGGGCACTTAGGACAAGATGGGTTACATAATGCAGAGGGCTTTATTCAGTTTTTTTTTTTTTTTGCCTGTGTGGTTGTGTAGCACACATACATGCTTGATATTGGTGTGTCTTTCTCTCCACTCCCCACTTTGTTTATTGAGGTCAGGATTTATAGCTGAACTCAGAGGTCGAAGGCAAGTGTAGCTAGCTAGCTTATTCAGGAGTTCCCCTGTCTGCCTCCCCCGTGTGGGGATTACTGGCGGCCACCATTTTCATGTGTTTCACTGAGCTATCTCCCCAGACCAACTTTTGCTGTGAATCTAAAACTGTCCTAACACTGTGTGTGTGTATTATATGTATGTGTACAAGTTCATGTGGGCATGCATGTGTGGGTACATATGTGGTTGGAGGCCAGTGTTGGATATCTTACTCAATCACTCTCCACATTATTTTTTATTTTGAGACAGGGTCTCTCACTGAATCCAGAGCTGAAGACTCAGTTAGACTGGCTGGCCAGTGAAGCCCCAGGACCCACCTGTCCTGCATGATACTACGCGTGGTTTTTTTTTTTTTTTTATCCAGGTTTTCATGCTTGAGTGGCAGGTACTTTACTCACTGAGCCATTTCCCCAATGCACTGAGCATTTTTCAAAAGCAAGCAAATAAACCCAAGAAGAGTCATAAGGACCCATCAGTCTACTGACGAGGAAAAGAGCCCATGAGGGGGCTACAAACAGGCTGAAGGAACTAAGGTAAAGATGTACTGGCAGAATAAGTTTTCCTACTAGCTGACAAATTGTTTTGGCTAAGAAGTGGCCAGAAGAGCCAGTGAGCCCACCTAACCGCATACATGGAATATGGAAATAAAATATCCCATTAGCATCTAGATTAAAGGGCATCCATCCTTTTGACATTGCAACATGACATCACCTACAAATGTTTTGGGAGACATTAATAGCCATCATGGGGCACATATAGCCCTTAGGTGGTAAAGCTGGACATGCCTGAGAAGGTTGGCTACCCAGAGACCTTTGACACCAATTATGGGGCAGTGGGATGCTACTGGCATTGAGCTTCAAAGGTCAGGGATGTGGTGAGATGGATCAGTGAGTGAAGGGGCTTGCTGCCTGATGACCCGAGCTTGAAACCCCGATTTCCATCCCTAGAACATATGTAAAGACAGAAAGGGAGAGCAGACTCCACAAAGTGATATCCATATGCATGCAAGTGCTCCCTTCCCCCTACACAAAATAATAATTAAAAGTCAAAATATTTTAATTTAAATAAAAAGAAATAAATAGGTAAATAAATAAAAAAAAAAAAACCCAAGGTGGATGGTTCCCTAGGAACTACACCCGAGGCTGTTCTCTGCTGTCCTTTCCAGCAAACACGCACACATACTGGCCCAGACATGTGGACCCTCATGTGTAAACATGTACATACACATACAAACACACAGACAAAAGAAAGAAAACACAGAAGCAAGCATAAGAACTGCACTAAGACTAAAGGACTGTTGAGTGTCTGGCCATGGCTGGGCTGTCCATATCACTTCCTACAAGGCTCAGGGGATGCTGTGGGAGAAGGACAGAAAAGGAGTAAGAATTGGGAGCAACATGGAATGCTGACCTCCTTGAGCTCACAGCAGCCGTGATTAGCTGTTCAAGATCTGCAGAACCCTGGGCACATCAACAGCCTACTCTCCCATACACCCTCACCTCACCCCTGCAACTCCTCCCATCAGGGCTGAGCCTGAAACCTGCATGGCACACACACTGAAAGCTGCCCTCTCTGTTGATATGGCAGCCTAGGTGGCAAAGGTCACCATGGATGATACACTCATCCATATCTGTGGGGAGGAAATCACAGGCAGTCAGAAGGCATCATCATCTTCCCCTGACCAGGCCCCCTCTCCTCATTTCCTCCACTCTTGGATAAATGAATGGGCGGATGAATAGAAGATGGGTAGGATGGTCATATGGATGGATGGGTGAATGGAGAGAGGGGTAGAAGTGTAGGTGGTTGCTAGGTGGACGGACGGGTGACAAATAAGGGATGAGTAGCCTGGTAAATGGGTAGATCAATGGGCGATAGATATTTGGCTATATGGGTAGGTAGATGAGCAGATGGATGGATGGTGGGTGGGTGGGTGGATGGATGGTGGGTGGGTGGATGGATGGATGGATGGATGTGTGGACAGAAGGATGGATGTGTGGGTGAGCAGATGTGTGGATGGATGAGTGCATAGAGGAATGAGTGGATGGGTGGGTGGATAAAGGGTTGGGTGAATGGATGGATGGGTGAATGGACAGGTGGTTTGGTGGGTACATGGGTGGGTATGTGGATAATGGATGGATGGTCATACCCACATACACCTCCTTGGTTAGTATGGCCTAGAAACCTTCATAAAAATGGCAGTAGTGGGAACCAGGAGTGTTAGCACAGTTACCATGGCACTGTTGGCACACTTGCTCACATCTTTGCACAAAAGACCCTGAGCCCATTTGGGTAGTGCCCACCCAGCCACACCTTGCTGATCCATTCTCCATGTAAATCATAGGTATAGCCCAAGTTGCATTCACGGTGGCAGCTGGAAGGGGTGGGAGGGCAGCAACTACTGAGGCACAAGATGGTGAAGTGGTGACAGATGTCCATGATCTGGTTCAGAGTGGCTGTGTTTGCAGTGGAGTCAACAGGGATACCTAAGCACCAGAAGCCCCTCACCCACCCAGAGCCTGGGCTTTGCCTCTGGGCTCTGACACCAAAAGAGTCTTTGACATGTCTGGCTCAGACACCATCTTCTTGTTTGAGCTTGCCTAGACACCCACCTCAGGACTGGGCCCTCACCTTGGGTGCAGAGCCTCAGTGTAGAGTAAGACTCCTTACTAGGGTTTGAGTCTAAAATGTCTCTCACAGGCACATTTAGTGTGTGTGTGTGTGTGTGTATGTGTGTGTGTGTGTGTGTGTGTGTGTGTGTGTGTGTGTGTGTGTGTATGCTATTGATGAGCTCAAGGTCCAGTGAGAGACCTTGCCTCAAACAATAAGATGAGGTGCACGTGTGGATGCTGTGCCAGTCTGCTGCCCCTTCCGCTTTGTTGGAGACAGGGTCTCACATCACCAGGCTGATGACCCCGAGCTTCTGAAGACCCTCCTCTCTCTCCCATATTACGGCAGGAGCACTCACTGGGATTACAGATGTGTGCTGCTGTGTTCTGCTTATGTAGGTTCTGGAAATCTCTCAAGCCCTCACTCCTGCACATCAAGTTCTTTACCTACTGAGCCCTCTCTCTAGTCCCTCATCTTATTATTTTTTTTTTTTTGAGGCAGAGTCTGTCACTGGACCCAGGGCTTACCAATTAGGCTAGGCTGGCTGGCTAGTGAGCCCTGGGGATCCTCTTGTCTCTTTGGAATTACAAATCCATGTCGCTACATCTGGATTTTTAAATGTATGGGTTCTGGGGACTGAACTCAGGTCCTCATTGCAGAGCAAACACTTCAACAACTGAGTCATCTCCAAGGTCCTTATTTAGTTTTTGTTTAGAGACAGCATCTCACAAAGCCGAGGCTGGCTCTGTATTAACTATGCAGCTGAGGATGACCTTGAACTTCAAATCCCAGTACTCAGATAACAAATGTGTACTCCCATGACTGTTTTATGCAGTGCATTGGGCAGGAGAAGAAACTCATGGCTTCACATGTGTTAGGAAAGACTCTACCAACTGAGACACATTCCCCAGGTCCCTCATGTGGACTTCAAATAGTAATAGATAACTTATAGTTCCTGATACAATATAATGTTATGCTAATATTCTCCTTGTGCATGTGTACTCGAGAAAGGGAGAGAGAGAGAGAGAGAGAGAGAGAGAGAGAGAGAGAGAGAGAGAGAGAATTTATGTGTGACTGTGTATGTGTGTGGTTGGGTGTGTGAATGTATGTGCAAATATCTATTTTTTTTAAAAGATTTACTTTTTTTATGCCCATGTGTATATACACATATGTGTACAGTTCCCTCAGAGGCCAGAAGAGGGCATTGGATTCTCTGGAGTTGGAGTTACAGGCAGTTGTAGGCCCCCAACTGGGATCTCTGGAAGGGCCAGTTCATTCAAATAGTTCTTATACATTATTTATAAAACAAAGAAAACAGTTGGTATATACTTAATAAAGATGTTTCCTTTCTAAATATTTTCTAAGATTAATTTAAATAGTAGATATGGAAGTTCAACTATAATTTCACCCTGGGACTCCTTATCCAAAACCCCAACTCCATCAAAGAGAAGCCTCCTTCCCTTCTTCAGGGTTGCTTCCTCACACTCAAGCCCAGCCCTAGTTTTTGAAACCCCCATACCCCACTAGGGCTCACCGTTGTTGGAGTTGCCAGAGATCAGTGTGGGGACTACATGCCCACGGGAACCATGGGGGTTGTGTTGTGCTGGCCTCAGGGCAGGCCCCAGGTTGTTGAATCCAACTTCTGAGAGTCCAGGGAAGAGGTCTGCATAGGCAGGTAGCAGTGGGAGCCCTTGGGCACACAGTCTCAGGAATTCACCTGCAAAGAACCGAGTCTGAAGGCCAGTGACCCACGGTGCTTACCTTGCAGGCCTGAAAACTTGAGTAAAGCTAGAGGGAGAGAATCAACTTCACATAATTGTTTTCTAACTTCCACATGCATGTACATGTATGGTCCTCCCATCACACAATAATAAAATAATAATAATAACAACAATAATAAATAATAGAACACAATCTGAAGCCAGGCTATTGATCCCACCCACAATATAAGCTCAAACTATCACTCACCAGAACCCCGTGGGGGACACAGCTTTGGTGATGGACCAGGTGCCCAGCACCTGCCCTTGTCACAGCAGCACTGTCCGTAAGTATAGTGGCCAGTGAGGTCTGCAGCACACTGACCCCCGATAAGCACTGAGAAGCAGGTGCCCACCCGGCGATCTACAACAGGATACAGGGTGGGGCTGGTTAGCACAGACTGGGCACAGATGGGTTCAAATCCCAGTGGTACCTGCACTGCTCTCCTTGAACAGGAGAACAAGTAGAACAGCTCTCCTTGCCTGTCATAGCTCTGTTTTCCCATCTACAAATGAGGGTGCTCCAAGCACCCACAGTGCCTCAGGAGAGTGTTACTCTGAAGAAAAGTCTGGCATTGAACTGGAGAGATGGAAAGCGCAGGATCTGAGTTTGAGCCTCAGAACCACACAAAAAGCAAACAGTCTAAGTGTGATGGCATGCAATTCCAACCCCAGCACTGAGGAGGTGGAGAGGGGTAGATCCCTAGGGTTCACTGGCCAGTCAACCTAGCTAATTTGGTGAGTTCCAGGCTAGCTCAAAAAAGGGCAGTCAAAGCAGGGGATGCTCTCAGTGATTAGAGGCTTGCTTCTTTCCCAGAGAACCTGAGTTCAGTTCCCAGCACTCACACTGCGTGACTAACAACTACTTGTGATTTCAGCTTTAGGGGACTTGATGCCCTCTCTGGGCTCTGCAGGCACCTGCACATAGATGGCATACACACACACAGATACATGCACATAAATAACAAAATATAAACAATAAATAGTACAATAGAAATCATGGTTCCGCTGGGGCTCAAACCCAGGACCTTCTGCAGGTAGAGCAGACATGACAACCATTACACTATGGAACCTTGGGGAAAATATTTAAAAAGAAGGATAGTGCCTGAAGAACAATGCCCAAGGCTGACCTCTGGCCTCCACAAGCACATGCGTGGGCACACACACACACACACACACACACACACACACACACACACACACACACGGGTAAACCCTGCTCAGTACCTCCTATTTTAAAGCTTTCTAAATCATTATAGACGATAAATTTGGGCTTCATCTGGACCACAGTCCCAGCACCTCTCCCTCCCGGAGAATTCAAGCACAATGCGGAAGACCTCTTACTTCTTAGAAGGGTGGGAGCCCCTGTTGCCAACTCAAGCAGAGATGTGGAGAACATGTCCATAAGTCCTTGCTTGCTGGCCTTGGCTATCACAGGGAAGTGTGGAGAAGCATTCCCAAGGGGCAAGTGGATGCTCTAGTAGCCACTGCCCTCTGAAGAAACTGATCCAGAAGTTACCCTGGCATGAGAATCACAGACACTCCTCTGTAGGGAGTAATATTTTCTCTCTCCTGAAAATATTAGCTAATGTCCTTTGGTTGAGAAACTACTCCTACCATCTGAGAAGGCTGCCGGCAGCTGCTCCTGAACTACACTATGCTGGAAAGTCATGCCAATTTTCACACCATCCTAATTTTACCCTGTGCATCTGGGGGGGGGGGTGTCTCCCAGATGTGTGTGTGTGTGTGTGTGTGTGTGTGTGTGTGTGTGTGTGTGTGTGATCTTCACTTGGCTCACAACTCTCTGTAACTCCAGTTCCAAGGGATCTAATGCCCTCTTCTGGCATCCTTATGTATCAGACATCCATATGATATACAGACATACATGTAGGCAAACACACACAAACACACACACAAACAAACAAAAACACCCAGGACCAAATCATAGCCCATGTTTGGAGACAATTGGATTCTGTTTAAATAAAAACTGCTGTTGAGTAGCTGGATCAATCTCTTGATATCTAGAGGACATGCTGAGGTCCTCCTGTTAAGCTAGCTACGAAGGACCCTGGAGGTGGAAACTGGACAAATCCCAACCACAATATACTCAGTCGTATCTCATACAGACCTAGCCTGAGGCACCTGAGGTGATGCGGGGAATGGGCCACACCTCCTTTTCCTTGCAAACAGAGCTCTGTCCATCCTCCACTTCCATCCCCGTCCATATTCCTAGGCAGCTTTGTGAGCCCCAGAAAATGTCTAGATTTGGAAGCTCATGACAATTGTGTGTGGGGAACAGAAGTTAAGGATAAAGTGTGATAGTAGGGTAAAGATGGCCATCGAGCCCAAAGGGCATAGGACAAGAGAAGCAGACAGGCATGGTGGGAGCATGTTTGTGTGTAGGAAGATGGGGAACAGAGGAATCAAGAGGCTGAGGTGGGAGATCAGATTGCTAAAGGACACAAAAGAAGGTCAAAAGGACCCCCAGATCAGAGTCTGTGAGAGCACAGAGGCTGGATGCTAGATGGGAGGAAACAGGGGTACAGAAAAGCAGAGAGCCGGGCGGTGGTGGCGCACGCCTTTAATCCCAGCACTCGGGAGGCAGAGCCAGGCGGATCTCTGTGAGTTCGAGGCCAGCCTGGTCTCCAAAGCGAGTTCCAGGAAAGGCACAAAGCTACACAGAGAAACCCTGTCTCGAAAAACCAAAAAAAAAGAAAAGCAGAGGATCAGGGACCAGAGTGACGGTCTTGGGGTGAGAGAAGCATTTTGCCCACTGTGCCCCTCTTCTGCCCCTTGGACCATCGCATCCAGGCAGTGGGCTCCATCCAGCCTGCTGACAAAGCCTCAGTGATGGATGCACACACAGCTCCCAATTGTGTGTGTGCAGTCACCCCCAGAGCAGGGTCCTGGCACACTAAGACACTCCTCCAGATCTGCACAGACAGACAGGGTCACAGCCAGGCTTCTTATCAGCCCAATCCCTCCAGCCCTCTGCAGGGAGCCAAGATAACATAACATATACCACCTTCACATTCGGTGCCTCTGATATTGAGCTGGTGTCCAGCAGGACAGTGGCACTCGAAGGAGCCCACTGTATTGAGACAGCTGCCACCCAGGCACAGGCCTGAGATGACTTGGCACTCATCCACATCTGCAGGGATAAATTCCAGAAAGGGAGTCAGAGAGAAGAACCAACTCATGGTGTGTGTGTGTGTGTGTGTGTGTGTGTGTGTGTGTGTGTGTGTGTGTGTGGTATGTGTGTAGGGTGTGTGTGTGGTGTGTGGTATGTGGTATGTGTGTGTGTGTGGTCTGTGTGTGTGGGGGTATGGTGTGTGTGTGTGGTATGTGTGTGGGGGTGTGTGTGGTGTGTGTGGTCTGTGTGTGTGGGGGTATGGTGTGTGTGTGTGGTATGTGTATGGGGTGTGTGTGGTGTGTGTGGTCTGTGTGTGTGGGGGTAAGGTGTGTGTGTGTGGTATGCATGTGTAGTATGGTGTGTTTGTGTTGTGTGGTGGGGGTGTGCGTGTGTGGTGTGTGGTGTGTATGGCGTGTGTGGGTGGGTGGTGCTGTGTGGTGTATGAGTGTGTGTGTGTGTGTGTGTGTGTGTGTGTGTGTGTGTGTGTGTGTGTGTGTTGGGGGAAATCTCCATTCAGCTCTGGCTCCCTAGGGGCTCCATTCTCCCTTGCTCACCCCACAACTCACCTTGGCAGGCTCCTGTGTGAACATTTAGGATTAAGCCTCGGCGGCAGGGGTGTGGCTGTGCCGGGCAGAGCTGGCAGGGAAGTCCCCAGGCATGGCCCACAGTGGCACAGCAGAGAGCTTTAGTACACATGAGACCTGTCAGCTGGCGCTGGCACCCCTCAGGTCTCACTTGGGGGAAGCAGGGCCCCATCTGGAAGTCTGTGGATCAGGCAGACACAAGTATCTAGCTTTGAGTTGTCTCTGTCCCACTGCCCTCTACATGTGTGCCCAGGCCTCTATACCAACAAATCTGGCTTTTTCTTTCCTATGAGTCTTTCTAGTTCCTTTTTCTGATAGGATGCCTTTTCTACCTAACAAACTACTATTCGTTCTTCAAAATATTTGGTACCTTCACACAAATAACCTCCAAGAGAATCTTCAAGCCTTCTTAGACTTGATCTCTCTTGCCCTTCCTTCAAGCACAGACAGTGGATGCCTGGCAGGAGAGCCTGCCTCACACTTGAGTGCACACCTGGCCCTGCCTCACACTTGAGTGCACACCTGACCCTACCTCACACTTCAGTGCACACCTGGCCCTGCCGAATCTCCTCTTGACTCTCATAGCACCATGTCCCTGGACCCTCAGGCCTAGCACAAGGGAGCTGCATCAGTTTTCCCAAGCACAGTGCACAAGGGCCCATTTGTGACTTCTTGTCTCCACCCTTCAGATTTTTCCGATAATCAGGCTGGCACAATGCCAAGGGCAGTCCTCCCAGGAGAAGCCAACCACTCTGCTTTCTAGGCCCTGCATAAAGGAGGGCTTCAGAGGTAGCTTGGTACCCTGCCCTCCTGGGGCTTTGATGCCCACCACCCACCCTGGGCTCTCTTCTCCCTCCTCCTCCCTCCTCTCCCCCCCTCCCCCCCATGCCCCCCCTCCCCTGCCACACACTGACCTGCACCCTCTTCATCTTGACAGTCCATATTCTAATTTTTTCTCTTTTGGTTGAAGTGCTTCCAAAGACATTCTAGAACACAGGCACACACCCTGCAGCCCCTCCAGCTTCCAATTCATGACAAGCCTCTCTTCGACCTAGAAACTGACCCTTGCCACCATCAATAACCCCAGCCCCTCACTGGGGGGCTCTAGGTGGGTGCCCTTGGGCTGAGTCTCACCTGTAGCTCCTCTCTGGGAGACTGTAGGCCAGTGTTCCCCAGCAAGTCACTCCAAAGACCTCTTTATTATGTTTAGAGACAGAGTAAAACCATGTGGCTCAAGCTACAGCTGTAGTTTGTCCCTTGTTGCCGTCTCCCACAACAGGCATCATTTCAGGGCCCCGATATCCTTCACCTTTAGGCTCCTCAACTACACAAATGACTCTGACAACTGTGTATGAAAATCTGGCCCAAGTCTTGCCCTCCTATCAGCTGTCCTTAGCACCCTTTAGACACCACGCTTCCTGTCTGCCCTGAGATGCCAGGCTCCCCTCTCTCCTTGCCCTCTATTTTCTCCCTCAGCTGCTCCAAGCACTCAGTCCTCATGGATAGGGCAGCCTCAGTGGCCTTCTAAGGTTCTTGCAGGTCCCTAGCTAGTAGTGAGATCAAGGTCTCCCTTTCCCTGCCCCTAATACACTGTCTTTACCTCAACTGTCAAGACCAGATCAACTCTCAGCTCCACCCCTCTTCTCTCTACCCCACACCCAGCCCTTTTCAACTGGTTTAGTTTGCACAATCCCACTCACATCCACCAACGGACAGTTTTAAGAGCTAGGATTCAACTGGGTATGATGGTGGATGCCTGTAATCTTGTCTGTTTTAGAGGCTAATGTGAAAAGATTACAAAGTCAAGACCAGTTTCGGATACACAGCAAAACCCTCCCTCAAAGAGTTAAAAAGAATCTGGAATTGTGGTGCACACCTGTAAACAGAGCACTAAGGAGCAGAGGAAAGTGCACCTCTGTGAGTTCAAGGCCAGCTTGGTCTACATAACCATTTCTAGGCCAGTCAGGACTGCACAGTGAGGAGACTCAAGGAAGGAAGGAAGGAAGGAAAGCAGGAAGGAAGGAAGAAAGGAAGGAAGAGAAGGAGGAAGGAAGGAAAGGAAGGAGGGAGGAAAGATTTCCTTATGGTGCTGGAGAGATGGCTCAGCAATTAAGAGTGTGTACTGTTCTTGCTTCAGTTCCTAGCACCCATATCAAGCAGCTCACAACCACTCCCAGCTCCAGGGGATCTGATGCCTTCTGCTGGTCTTTATGGACACCTGCATTCATGTACACATACTCTCCCATACACATAATTTTAAAATAGTAAAATAAACCTTTTAAAAAATAAAAGGTAAAAAGGGGGCCTGGTGAGATGGCTCAGCTCGTAAAGGTATGTGCTACCAAGTCTGTGTGAGGGTGTCGGGTCCGCTGGAAATGGAGTTACAGACAGTTGTGAGCTGTCATGTGGATGCTGGGAATTGAACCTGGGTCCTCTGAAAAAGCAGCAAGTGCTCTTGACCGTGAAGCCATCTCTCCATCCGTCCCCCTCTCCCCAACACAAACTTTTCCAAAGCAATAGCTGCTATGCAGAGTGGATGAGCAAAGGAAAGCCATTGTCCTCAGACTGCCCTGGAAGTAGCAAAGCAGCTGCCTGTTTGCGCTTGGAAGCCAGCCATGTTTTGTTCACTGCCCATTTTCCTCCCCAAGTTTCTCAGTACCTCTCTCACACTGAGGCCCCATGAATCCATATACACATGCACAGAGGTTTGGCCCGATGCAGCGTCCTCCATTACGGCAGCCGTGGACACAGATAGCTATGGACAGATAGGGGAGGATGATGGATGGTTTCCTAGAAGCAGAGGGGACTGGGATCTTTCTTTATCCTTTCTTTATCCAGGGATACCCGCCATCTGGACCAGGGTGAGTAAGACTGACTGATGAGGGATGACTTAGTCAGCAAGGTGCTTGCTGTGTAAACACGAGACTCTGATCTCAGATTCTCAGCACCCATGCAAAAGCCACAAGCAATGGTACTCTGTAATTCCATCGCTGGAGAGCCAGAGGCAGATGGGTCTCTGAAAGCTCACTGGCCAGGTAGCATAGCTGAATTGGTGAGCTCCAGGTTCAATAAGAGACCTTGTCTCAAAAATTAAGGTGGAGAACAATTGATGGAGATACCTAACATTGATCTCTGGCCTCCACATGCATACATACACACATGCTTGCACACATACATGCATGCGCATCTGCACAAACACCGACACGTGTCCCCCCCCCCCCGCCCCCCCCCCCCCCCCCCCCCCCCCCCCCGCCCAGTGCAGCTGTAACAATGTCACCTTTGATCTTTGGTCTTAGATGAAGGACTTATGAACAGTGGGCCAGTGATGAAGAGACCCATTCTCTAGGATTCCGTGTGTAAGTGAGGGTAGCGATAGGGGTACTCACGCTGTCCACACACAGCGCCTGTGTAGCCTTTCTGGCATAGACAGGATTCCCCGTGGCAGCTGCCCCCATTCATGCAGCTCATGCTACACCCCAGGGATGCTATGGATCAGGAAAAACACAGTAAGGTAAAGATGTTCCAGGAAGGCTTGACCAGAGCCTCTACTTGGCTTGGCTCTTGTCCTTCAATGAAACCAACCTGGGCTCCTAGTGGCATTCAGATGCCTGGAGTCTTCTCTTCCTCCCCCAGGAGGCCACTGGCCACTCACCTCTATTTACTCCACAGCTGGGGGCCAGGGTCCCGTCCATACAGGTACACAGGTTGGGCTGGAAGCAGAAGCCATTGCCACAGGTGTGCCTGCAGACAGCTGGAAAGGCAGAGTGTACGGCATCAAAATCAGGACCCAGGGCCTTTGGGATGACTCATTGGATAGAGGCACTTGCTGCACAAGCCTGGTGACCTGACCTCATTCCCCAGAACTCATGTAAAGGTGGAAGAAGAGAACTGACTTCATAATTGTCCTCTGACATTCATATGTGTGTCATGGCATGTGTGCCTCCACACACTCAACATGCACATACACAGTAATAACTAATTAACTGACTAAATAATACCAGCACTCGGAACGGAACAGAGCAGGAATGGAGGGGGAAGGCTGAAGGGAGAGGGGAAGGGACATAAGTCCTATATCATCCTCACTCCAAAGATGCCCAGGCTGGCAGATGCCTCAAGGTGGACCAGCTGGGCTTTTCCAACTTCAGTTCTACTCACACCCTGCATACATGGGACACCCCCAAGTCTCTATCTAGGCTGGGCAGGCTGTGACCTTCAGCTCCAGGAGTTTGCTACATCATCAGGAGAGATGATGTGGGCATGAAGGGCTAAACTTCAGGGCACAGAGCCTGGAGTGGTGGGGACTCTGACAGTAGATTCAATCTAGAGACAGAGAAGCTGGAGGGTGTGAGACTGATGTAAAGACAGTGTGAGAGGCCTGAAGAGACATGCAAACAGACAAGAAGACAGGAGAGCCAGACAGACATAGCAAGATGGGAGGGCAAAAGAAATGAATGCAGAGTAGGTAAGATGATTCAGAAGGTAGACACTTGCTCCCAAGCCTGATGACTTTGATCCCCAGGACCTACATGGTGAAAGGCAAGAATGGACTGCTGCAAGTTGCCCTCATGTACACCATGGCATGCTTCACCCACCCAACAAAATAAATGAAATATATTTTAAAAAAAGAGATAAATGAATGCAACAAGTCACCTGGAGTCTAAGGACAAAAGCATGGGACATTAGTGGGGTTCACCCAGCATCCCCAAACTAAGTTCCAGCTCCTTATGTAGAGAAGGCTAGGATTGCTGACAGGTGGCTGGGAGGACCCCCAAGCATCCCCTGCTTGTACCTTCCATCTCCACGCTTCAACACTCACGCACAATACACTGATTCCTGCCAGGCAGAGTCCTCCAGCCAGGGCAGCAGTAGGCATGAAAGCGGGAACCACATACATTAGGCCTTTGGGAGAAAGTGGGTGATGTAGCCACCCGTCCCCTCACCCCAGGATAGCCCTTCCATGCCCCACACCCCAGGTACTTTTCAGCATCCCAGGTACCACACACCCCTGCAAAACGATGGCAGGCCTGCCTCGTCTTCTCACATGACCTGGACTTGCAGATTCCAGGGTCTCATCCCAGTGGCCTTGGCCATTTTCCATGCACAGTAGAACCACCAAGGCCAGCAGAATCCGAGCTGGAGGACCACAGGCTGTAAGGAAGTCTCCAGATCCTCTCCTTGCCCAACATGGGCCTTCCAGAGTCATGATGTGTCTTTGGAGGCTGCAAGGAGCAAGCAGAGTCAGCCCCAAGTAAACTGCATGGCAAAGGGGCACCCCACAGAATGGACAGCAGTGGGAAGCCTGCCTGGGAAGACACCAGTTCTGACTTGGGAGAGCAGGAGAACAACTGAGGTAGGCTTCTTGGAAGAGTATTTTTTTTTTTTAAATGTTTGTCATGTCTGCATATGCAGGCCACAGGGCGACATCTACCGTCATTCTCAGGAGCTATCACACTGTTTTTTGAGACAGGGCTTCTCACTGGACTGGAACTCACCAAGTAGGCTAGGCTGGTTGGTGAATGAGCCCCAGGATCCTTCTATCTCCACATGCTCCGTGCTATCATTTTTAAGTGGGTCCCAGGTGATTGAACACAAGCCTTCAAGCTTACAGAGCACGTGTTTTACTGACTGGGCTATCTTCTAGTCTCAGGATATAATATTTCACAGGTGAAGCCACTTAGATAATTATTCTGGGGTCGAGGGTTTGTGACCAAAAAGAGGGTGCAGAGCGGGAGAAAGGGACAGGTGGGTCCATGTACATTGAGAGCAATGAAGAACTCTTGAAATGTTTTTGGTGAGGGACAAAGATGAAGTGAGGAAAAGATGTAGGGGTCCCCAGAAAAAGCTGGGTGGGGAGATGGCAGGGCCAGATGACCGGGGGGGGGGGGGTTGATAACAAGGAATAATGTAGAAGTCAAACAGTCAACAAGAGTAGGTGGGGATTCCAGAGGAGGGAGGAAGATGGAGTAGACCCCCAGAATTCTGGCTGGGATTGTTGAGAGAAGGGGTGGTTAAGGACTGGAGATATGGCTTGGGCTTGCCTTGCACATGGGGAACTGAATTTTACCTCCCAGAACCCATGTAAAATGACCAAGCATGGTGGTTTGTGCTCTTTTTTAAAAAAATATTTTTGTTTTATTCTATGTGTATGGTTATTTTTGCCTTCATATATACCTATGCACTATGTAAGTGCCTGGTGCCCAAGGAGGCCAGAAGAGGGCATTTGATCCCCTGAAACTGGAGTGTAGTTGGTTTTAAGCCTCCATGTGGGTGCTGGGAATTGAACCCAGGCCCTCTGAAAGATCAACAAATGCTCTTAACCACTGAGCCATCCACTCTATCCCCATGGTGCATGCTTTTTATCCCAGTACTGGGGAGGAGGAGACAGGCACATCCCTGGCTCACTGGCTAGCCAGTCTAGCCTGCTTGGTTGAGTTTCAGGTCAGTGAGAGACCCTGTCTCAAGAATCAAAGTTGATGGTGCCTGAGGACCAATACCTGAGGTTGATCTCTGGCCTCCACAAGTATATGTATGTGTGCAACCACACATGCATACACAACTACACATTCCACACTTAAATAAGAGGATAAATCTAAGGAGGCAGCTGGGCATTCTGACAACATTTGCGTCCAAAGATGCAAGGTTCAGCCACCCACCCACTCCCAGAATGGTTGGCTCTCTTTCCTTGGCCAGGAAGAATGAGTGTGGGAAGATAAGGTTTGGAGCACTCTAGGTTGAGATGATTCCCCCAAAGAGTAGATTTAGTGAGAACGCTCAGCCCAGTAAAGGCACTTGAGGACTTAAGTTTGATCTACACAGACCCACAAGTTGCTCTCTAACTTCAATACATGCTTCTTCCCACCCACCCCCAGCCCGGCTCATAAACTAAACATTTTTAAAATGTAATAAAAGTAGTGATATATTATATTATATTATATTATATTATATTATATTATATTATATATTATATATCATATTGTAAAAGGTTTGGATGGAGCATGCATGAAACCCTGGGTTCGATCTCCAGGGCCAGGTCTGCATAAACTCGGTGTGGTGATGCATACATGTAATGTCATCTTGGGGAAAAGAAGAGGCAAGAAGACAGCAAGTTTAAGCTCCTCTGGGCTACATGGTAAGGGCCCCGTTTCAAAAACAGTTTGCAGAGTGAAAACTCTGGGGCTTGAGGTGACCTGAAAGTCTGACCAGGTGTCCCCAAGCTTTTGTTTACTTAGAGCTCTCCACCTTCCTAATGTAGTAACCGTATTAACCCTTTAATACAGCTCCTCGTGGTGTGGGGACCCCCATCATAGAATTATTTTTGTTGCTACTTTATAACTGTAATTTTGCTACTGTTATGAAATTGTAAATAAATATTTTTGGAGACGGTTTGACAGCGGAGTCGAGACCCACAGGTTGAGAAACTCTCACTTAGAGGCCCGACTGGGCAGGGAAAGGGGACAGGGACACATTGTCTTGCTTCCAGTGGATCTAATCGACCTAGCCAGTCTTTTTGCTCCTGGCAGTTTCAGCTCTCACCACTACCCTTTTGTGTGTATGTGTGTATACACACACATACAGAGAGAGAGAGAGAGAGGGGGGGGGGGGGGGGTGGGAGGGGGGGGGGGGGGGGGGGGGGAGGGGGAGGGGGAGGGGGAGGGAGACTCACGGGACCCTCCCTTACTTCCAAGCTCTAGGTCCCCAGGATTAGCTGAGTGAGTAAGTTGCCTCAAAGGCAAGCGGAACTTGGATGAGAAGATGCGCCCCCCTCGCCCCTCCCTGCAGCTTCCGCCGCTGCCTCAGCGAGAACAAGGGAGTCCCAGGAAGGAGGCACCCCTGAGAGTGTGCGGGCAGCGACCTCCAGCCACCAGTGCCAAAGCTACAGAACCTCCTTGGAGCCTCAGGGTGGTGCTCGGCCCCGCCCTCACCTGCGGATCAGAAACTGGAAACCCAAGTCCTCCGGTGGAGTACGGGGTTTCCCTACACCCTACAAGAGCGCGCCCAGTGGATAGTGGAGAGGGGAAGGGGGCTGGGCCAGGGGCTGCCGGGCTGCAGACAAAGGAATCCCCCACTCGGTCCCGGCCAACCGAGCTCCCGCCGGCTACTGCTGCACCCCCCTTCCTCCGCGTTCCGGCGGGCACTGGTTCACAGGCCCGCCTTTCCCTACCTGCGGGGGCTGCTTGAAGAGGCTGACAAGATGCGCAAGCTAGGGGCCCCCGGAGCAGCAAGGCGAAAGCCTGGGAGGGCTGAGCGCTGCGTGCCCAGTTCCGAATTGAGGGCGGGAGGAGTTTGGGGGAGGGTGCGGTTGCACCTCTGAGCCTGGGCGGGGAGAATTGAGAGAGGCTGAGGCTGAGGGAAGGCTTGAAGCTAGCTTGCAACTCCAAGGAGTTGCAAAGATGGAAGGGGTTCCTGGAACTGCGGGCCTCCTAGGGGGCATGTTACTGTCTCCATTTCCCATGTTCCTGCCACTTTCTCCCTGGGTCAAGAATTCTGAGTATGGCATTGGAAATTCACCTGTGTATTAGTCAGGGTTCTCTAGAGGAATAAAACATACATACATACATACATACATACATACATACATGATTTATTAGAGTGACTTAGAGGCTGTGGTGCAGCTAGTTCAATAATGGCTGTTGAACTAAGGAAAGTCAATCCAGTAGTTCCGTCCCAAGGCTGCCTGTCTCACCTGGTCTTCAGAATAAGGCCAGAATCCTGAAGGAGGAGGCTCTAGTGCCAGTGAAGGAATGGACTTGCCAGCAAGCGTGGGCGCAGGCAGGCATGCCCTTTACATAGGCTGCCACCAGAAACTGTGGGCCATACTCAAGGTGGATCTTCTCACCTCAAAAGATCTGGATTAAGGTGGGTCTTCCCACTTCAAATTACTTAAGAAAAATCCCTAAACAGAAGAAGAAAAAAAGAAAAATTCCACACAGACATACATCAGCCCTTAGTTTAATGTGTGTTTACACATGAGTGTGCAGGCTAGAGGATGGCCTCAGTTATCTTCAGGGACACTACCTACCTCCTCTGAGACAAAATGAAGCGTTTAGCACAGAGAAGCTGTAGAATTCACATTTCAGCTCAATCACTGAAGATTGAACTCAGGACCTCACACATGTTAAACCAGTGCTCTGCTGATGAGCCACACTCCTACCCCACTGAGGTATTCTAGGCAAGGGCTCTACTCCTGAGCCAGTGTCTAACCCCTCATGGGAGGACTTTAGGCCCCTCCTTTGTGGCTGAACTTCATTCCCCAAACTCTAGAGGTATCTCCCTCATTGACATTTCTGGCAATTTCATCACCGCTTTGGGAATAACCCACCACCAATAATCCTGAACATGGCGTCTTGACAGAAGCTGTTTCTTGGACCTAAAATTGTTACTTCACCCAACAAAATTCTATGTAGCTCGCAAACCCAAATTGTTTTAGTCTTCTTTTCCTCCAAAACATTAGCTTTCTCTGTGTAATCCCCAAAGCTAAATGTACTGACCATACATCATCATCACACTTCTAGAATGTAGTAAGTAAATACATCAATAGCTTATAACAATTTGAAGTGGTGTTAGGTGGTGGTGGTGTACAACTTTAATCCCTTGGAAGACAGTGGCAGGCAGATTTCTGAGTTCCAGGCCAGCCTGGTCTACACAGTGAGTTCTAGGACAGCCACCGCTAAACAGAGAAATCCTGTCTCAAAAAACAAAACAAAACAATTTGATGTATTGTTGAATGCTTTCAACTTGACAGGCTTGGTTTAGACTTTCGTAGATCATATCTCATTTTATTTCAGTTAAACCCTTTTCCACTGTGTTGATTTTGATCTTGCTGTTTATCATAGTAATAAAGCAAACCCAGACAGGTCCCATATGTAGGGAGGTGTGTGTGTGTGTGTGTGTGTGTGTGTGTGTAGGCCAGAGGGCAACCTCAGGAGTCATGTTTTTGAGAGAGGATCTCTCACTGGACCAGACCTGACCAATTAGGCTAGTCTGACTGTAAGCCCCAGGGATCTTTCAATTCTCCCTCCCTATCTGGGATGACAAGCATGTGCCACCGAGCCTGGCATTTTTTTTTTTTTAAACAGGGACTCTAAGGATCAAACTTAAATTCTCATGCTTGCAATTCAAGCACTTTATCAGCTGAGCCATCTCCCCAGCCCAATCCCAGTATCTCTTGAATTCCCTTTTCTTATCAGTGTTTCTGGCCTGCACTAACTCCCGCTGAAGCCCATCACAACCTCAGGCTTATTTTGATACCCCATTACTAACTACCCTGTACCTGCGAGGACCTTACACTTTTTGTCTAATTTTCTTTTTGAGGCAGGGTCTTACTATGTGACTCAGGCTAGCCTGAAACTTGAGGTGATCTGTCTGCTTCAGCCTGGTGAGTGCCAGGACTGCAGACATGGACCACCAAGTCTGGATCTTTCATCTGACACATTCATACACATGTCCTTTGTCACCAGACATTAGCTTCCCTACTAACTTATTGAAGGGGCTCTGGCCAGCTCGAGCAAGGCAAACATGGCTCTGACAGGCCTTGCTCTTCTTCCCCATGCCCTCTGCCTTGCTAAAAGCCATTAGATTACATTCCTAAAGCTAGCCACTGAGGTCTATTCCCTTATTTGGCCACTTCTTCCTCCTGAGGCTGATAACCAGGGTCCAGCTATCAAAGTATTGAAGTCCAGCAATCAGAGGCCCCTTCGACTGCCCTAATTAACGTGCTCAATCAAAATCAAACACTTCATCCTAACACGGGGTTTCCCCTTGTGCCTTTATAAACTGCCATTTCCCTATGGGCCATGTCTGTCTCTTCTCTATCCAGAGGCAGTCCTTTGTTATACACCCCCCCCAAATACTCCTGTCCCCTCTCCCTTGTTCTCTTCCCCCTCTCCCTCATCCTCTATTTCCTGTCTTTGCCTCTTATTCCCTGCCCTCTGTCCCACAAATAAGTCTTTGTGCTGAGAACTTGGCCTTAGGGGTCCTGAGCTGATACCTTTCTACTCACTTATAGACCTCTGTTTGGGCCTTCCACGGGCCAAGACGACAGACATGTACCACCATGCCTGGCTTAAGCTACTGTGCTTTACAAATTATTTGGTCTCTGGTACTTGAATGTGTTCTAGAAGTCAACATAGGTCAAATATTGCTTTCTATTTTAACTTTTAATTGCTTATATTTATTTATTTGTATTATGTGTGTGTGTGAGGTGCACATGTATCATGATATGTGTGTAGGTTACAGACAACTTATAGGTCCTAGGGATCAGACCCAGGTGGCCAGAGTTGGTAGCAGGTGTTTTCACCTGCCAAGCAATCTTGATAACCCCTAGTTTATTTTTTGAGAAAATGTCTTTCAGTGAACCTGGATCTCATTGTTTTTTCTATATTAGCTGGCCAGCAGGATCCAGATGTTTTCCTGTCTTGCCCCTTAACCCCTCTCTGGGTCACATGTGTACAGTGCCATGCTGGGGATCCGAACTCAGATCCTTGTCCTTGTGTAGCAAGCACTTTACTCCCTGAGCCATCTCTAAAGATTCTTGGTCCTTGGTAACATAGCCTATGCTGGTCTACAAATTCACTGTATTAGGCAGGGTTCTCTAAAGAAACAGAACTATAGAATGAGTAGTCAGTGTGTGTGTGTGTGTGTGTGTGTGTGTGTGTGTGTGTGTGTGTGTGTGTGTGTATCTACATGGAGGTGTGTGCATGAGTGTGATTTATTAGCATGATTTATAGTCTGTGGTCCTGGTAGTCTAACAATGGCTGTCTCACAAAGGAAATCTGCTTGTTGTTCAGTCCATGAGGCTGGATGTTTTAGCAGTCTCAATCTGGCACTGAAGTCCTGGAGGATTCCTAGAGAGCTGTTGGTCTTCAATCAACGTTGGAATGCCCCCCCCCAAAATTGATTCTAATACCAGTGAAGGATAGATGACCTCGCCAGCGAAAGTGGGGGGCAAGAAGGCAAAAACCAGAAGCTTCTTTTTTCCATGGTCTTTTTTTTCATATTTTTTTTGGTGAATATATAATAATTACATCATTTCCCCTTTTTCCTTCCTCCCTCCAACCCCTCCTCCCATGCACTCTCCCTTGCTCTCCTTTTCTCTAATTGTTGTTGCATATGTATGTGTGTGTGTGTGTGTGTGTGTGTGTGTGTGTGTGTGTATGCACACATGTTCATATTCCTAAATACAGAACTACAGCCTACTTATTCTGTGTGATGTTATATGTATGTGTTTTCAAGGCTGACCATTTGGGGTTGAATAACCAATTGGTGTGCTTCTGCCACCAGAGGATGTGGCCCAGATTTAGGGTGGGTCTTCCCAACTGTAATTATCCAGTCAAGAAAATCCCTCACAGGTGTGCCCAGCTGCTTGGGTTTTAGTTGATTGCAGATGTAGTCAAGTCAATGACCAAGATTAGCCATCACACTCTCTATGGAGCTGAGAATGACCTTGAACTCCCAATCTTCCTGCTTCAGTTTCCCAAGTGCTAAATGACCTCTGCCCCTTCCTCCAATCTTGCCATGTAGTTCAGATTGACCTAAAATGCACAATCCTCCTGCTTCATCCTCCCAAGTGCCGGGATTACACGTGTCCCGCTGTCCCACCTATTGACATCAAATATCTTCACATTCCACCTGTCCCCACAATGGCATTGTCACTTCTTGTTGTCATGATGTTGCACTGCTGAGATCCCCTCCACACCCTCCTCTGTTATCCTCTTAATGTGATTCTCAGTGAGCCCAGCCCATCGTCCCTTCTATATACCCCATCCTTTGATTTTCTGTGCTTCCCCAGAGGCCCTTCTTGGGGACAGGCCATAGAGCTGTGAGCCCAGAGTGGAGGGATCTTTAACTCTGTCCATTTGTGCAAGCTTGAGCTGAGGATCTGGACAGAGTAGGATGTGTTCAAGAGCCCAAGGCCGGGGCTAGGGGCAGGGTGGTGTGACTGACCGGTTAAGGTGAAGTGGAGACATTCTGCAGAGACACTTGTGCTCCTGGTTAGACTGTGGTAACAACCGACCCCTATAAAACTGAAATTCCCCCAGAATAGGTCAATGGTGGGTAGGACCACACCCTGACTGGAGACTGCTTCTGCATGAATAGCTCTGGCCTCTCCTTAAACCTTAACCTCTTGAGAACCCCAGAGATGGATTTGGAGGGTGAAGGGGTCACTCTTTGTCTTCTCAATGTGGTCTCATTGAATAAATCTGCTTTTTACTTTTAATTTGGCTACTTTAATTGACTTATCTAGGAAGTGACTATCTCAGGGCCCAAGCTGTGACCCTAAGTCCAGTAACAGTGACATGGTGGTGGGGAAGGGTGGGTACTTACAGTCTAGTGTACAGTGTGCTAGCCTTGCTGGGGACAGAGCCTTCTTTGTCTACACTCAGGAAGCAGCTGGTGGAAGCGAAGCTGGAGCACATGGCTGGATGAGTTTGGCTGGATGCCTGGGAAAGAGGCTGAGGGAGGACCTGAGAAGGACTCAGAGGAGGTCAAGCAAGACCTGAGAGGAGGCAGGAAGTGGAGCTGGCCCCTGAGGGCATCCTGTGCGGGTTTATGGGAAACACACCCCACCCCCCTTTTGTGGGCCATGTTGTGACCCTCACAGCAGGCTCCTGAGGCTTTGCTGTCACCCATTACCCAGATCATCAAACTGAGGTTCAGAGATGTCCGGGCTGTTACCCATATTCCACGAGCCAGGAAAGGACTGTAGATCAGAGGCAAGGACACACGCTGGAACCCTTCCTTCTTACGGTCTTAGCCATGTCCTCCTGATACTCCAGTGTCAGGAGCC
Source organism: Peromyscus californicus insignis (assembly GCF_007827085.1). Lineage (NCBI taxonomy): Eukaryota > Metazoa > Chordata > Mammalia > Rodentia > Cricetidae > Peromyscus > Peromyscus californicus. The sequence continues at coordinate 46,433,619 of NW_026294540.1, forward strand.
TGGGCAAACATCCCAGTCTGTGTCTTAATTACTGTTTTAGTTTCTTTTTTCTGTGTTTATGATAACATACCATGACCAAAAGCAAGGACAGCCTTACTTTGGCCTCTGGTTCCAGCAGGCTGATGTCCATCAAGTTGGGGAAGATATAGCAGCAGAAAGTTGAAAGATCACGCTTGCACTGCACACAGGAAACGGAATGAGACCTGGAAGTGGAACAAGGCTGTGACGTCTCACAACCTGCCTTCAGTGACTTAATGCCTCCACTAAGGCTCCTAAAGGTCGCACAAACCCCCAAACAGGGCACCAATAGGGGGGCCAAGTGTTCAAATACATGAGCCTATGGGGGGAACTTCTCATGAAGAATCACCATGTTACTTTCTTGTTGCAGACATAAAAACACCCAGACAAAATAACTTACGGGAGAAAGGGTTTATTTCAGCTTATTGTTCCAGAGGGGGACAGCCCATTGTGGAGGGGAAGGAGGGGAACTTGGACATGGCAGCAGGAGCTTCCTCACCAGTGGCTAGCCCACTGAAAAAAATCTCTCTCCTTTCCTAGCAACCATGAACTATCTGTTTACAGGTCCCTAGGGAAGGGGGAGTCCTGTGAGCTCTTCCCCACTCTGCGTTGTAGAAGGCTGGTGGGTTCAGTCTGTGCAGATAGTTACACATGCTGAGTGTTTAAGAGTGTAACTGAGCTGGGCAGTGGCAGCGCACACCTTTAATCTCAGCACTCGGGAGGCAGAGGCAGTGGATCTCTAAGTGTGAGGTCAGCCTGGTCTACAGAATGAGTTCCAGGACAGCCAGAGCTACACAGAGAAATCCTGTCTTGAGAAACAAACAACAACAACAACAAAAACAAAAACAAAACAAAAAAGAAAAAAAAGTGCAACAGATATGCCACACCTGGAAAACAAGCATACTTCAACATTCCGCCCTTCCATTGGGTCTTAGACTTCATGAGCCGCCTCTGTGACAGAGTAAAGGGTTCTTTCCTGTGCTATGTTAGAGCACTGGGGAGCCACTGAGGAAGGACTTTATGTTGGGGGTGGCCACAGGTTTGTGTTCTGCAGACTGGGACCTTGTTGGACAAATAGAAGACCTACTTAGAGCCCTGCCCTCTGTACTATCCAGGTGCTCTTGTGGTTGAGGCTCCCCTTGGCAGCATCCTACCCTGACCCAAATCTGGAGTTTATTAGTTAAGTAAACATTAATCCAACATCCACTATGTATGGCATTGTTTCAAGGAGTCTCTCCAATAATACTATATGCAAGGTGTACAGCTCAGGATCAGATGTAAAAAACTAAGTCGCAAAGACAGAATTGGTTAAATGCAAACTGTCAGACTCAGAAGCCCAAGCATGACTAAATGGCTATCATCCTTAGTCTGTCATCCTTAGTACTCAGTAAGAGTACATCCTTAGTCTGTCATCCTTAGTATTCAGTAGAGTATATTCTTAGTCTATCATCCTTAGTATTCAATAAGAGCTCACTGAATCAGACTGGGTGAATGAATAAATCTGAGAAAGTCTGGTGTGGATGGGAGAAATGGGTGGCAGTGCCTTGAGGAGAGTGGAATGGGATTCAGACTGAGATGGGCCTAGAAAGCCGTGAGTGTGGGTATATCCTGGAGGTGGGAGGACCAGATCTAAATTGGAAGACACAGATGCCAAGGGATGCAGTTCAGGAAATTTGTCACTAGAGGGCACTCCAAGCCTTTGCCTAGATCATCTTCTATCCCCACCCCCCAAATTTAAATTTGTTTATTTATTTATTCATATATAAAACACCAATGCACATAAAATAAAAACAAAACAAAATTTTTGAAAAAGAAAATGCCCCAAAGGCTTGTCTATAGCAATTTGATGGAGGCATCTTCTCAGATGACTCTAGCTTGTGTCAAGTTGACAAAAAACTAACCAGCACAGTTATAAAAAGAAGCAAAACCACCCCCTAAACCTGAAAATAAGACAGCATGGTATTGACAACAAAAAAAGACATTGAAATAAACAGAACAGGGAAGGCTGACCAGATTCAGACATGTACAAATATAATCAATTGATTTTGGCCAAAGGAGCAACGGTGATTCAATGAGAGAGAAAATTCTGTTTCTGAACACACTGGGAAAACTAGATATACAAATGTTTAAAAAATGATTTCAGGGCTGAGGGCATGGCTCAGGGGGAGAACCTTTGCCTAGAACCCCCAGTGAGGGGCTTACCTGGACAGTATTTGTCTAACTCATACCAAGAACCACAAAAAATAATGTCTAAACTCTAGCCTTACAGCTTAATGAAGGGGAAGTTTGCGGTATGAGATACAGAGACTAGGCAAGTTCACAGAGGCGGAGACTAGAGGTTGCACCCTTCTATAAAGGGAGAATTAGCATTGAGTGAGGAGAGAGTTTTGTTTGGAAAGTTCTTCAGATGGTAATGGCTGCACCGCAGCATAAATGTGCTTAATACCAACGAGTTCCCCACTTGAAATGCATAGACTAGGCCTGAGTGGTGCACTCCTGTAGTCTCAGCACTGAGAAGGCTGAGGCAGGAGGACCCCCAGTTTGAGGCCAGGCTAAGTAAGCTGCATAGTGAGGGTCTGTCTTAGAAAAGCGAAAGTAAAGCTCAGTGGTCAAGCATTTGTTTATTGTGCACAAGACCAAGGTCAACACTCAGCATTGGAAGAGAAGGCCTAGAGTAATTCTTTCTGTGTCTTGTACGTGTGTGTGTGTGTGTGTGTGTGTGTGTGTGTGTGTGTGTGTGTGTGTGTGTATCACCACACACAGACACACAGACACAAAGAAACAGAGACCTGGTGTAACACACAAAACTATAGTCTGTAGAAGGAACAGGAGAAAAAAAATCTAGGTAGCTTTGAGTTTGGTGGTGAATTTTTAGAAACATAATACACACATAAACCTGACACTAAACTTTATTGAAACAGAAACTTAAGAGACAGGTGTTTTGAAGCTAAGTGGTAAAGTTCTGGCTGATTAAGTGAGAGGTTCCAGGCTACATCGTCACTCCTGTGAGATAGAAATTAAAATAAAATTAGAAACTGTAGCTAGAGTTTTCCTGCCTGGCCCACAGTCAGGACAAATCTCTCTCACCTGCCAGTCCCACAGCCGCTCAAACCCGACCAAGTAAACACAGAGACTTATATTGGTTACAAACTGTATGGCCGTGGCAGGTTTCTTGCTAACTGTTCTTACAGCTTAAATTAATCCATTTCTATAAGTCTGTGCCTTGCCACATGGCTTGTGGCTTACCGGCATCTTCACATGCTGTTTGTCATCGTGGCAGCTGGCAGTGTCTCTCTGACTCAGCCTTCCACTTCCCAGCTTTATTCTCCTCCTTGTCCCGCCTACACTTCCTGCCTAACCAGTGGCCAATCAGTGTTTTAATTATTGACTAATCAGCAACACATTTGCCATACAGAACATCCCACAGCAAGAAACTTTTGCTTTGTAAAAATCACTAGAGAGAGAGAATAGAAAGACAAAGAGCAGAATGGAGGAAATTGCTTTGAAACACATTGTTGTTGGTTTGATGTGCCCACAGATTCACACAGACACAGATCAAATTATTTCCCCAAGCCAGGCCTAGTGGGACAGGCCTGTCATCAGAGCCTCTTGGGAGGCTGAGATAAGAGGTTGGGTAGTTCATGGAACATAGTGAATTTAAGGATAGCCCAGACAATGGAGTGAGACCTTATCTCAAAAGAGTAAAAAGAAGGTTGGGGATGTGGCTCAGTGGTTGAACACTTGTCTAGCAAATCTCAAAGTCAATTTCAGCACACACACACACACACACACACACACACACACACACACACATCCAGTGCTATGTTGTGGTTTGAATGGATGTCTCTCATAGGCCTGTATGTAAATTTGTGTTTTCCAAGGTGGTCGTATGGGGGTGGGAGTGGGTGCTGTGCACCTTTAAGAGGTAGAGTCTTTAGGGGAACTTAGTACAGTTGTTTAGCTGTTGTTTAGTTGTTCAGGCACCAAACTTTATTCATAACGTCTATGTTTACACCTAAAGAAACACCCAGCAGCAATCAGAGAAGCTTCTCTTTGTAAAGAATGATGGTGAGCACAAAGAGTGTAGCTGCTCAAGGTATGGAAAATAAGGGAAAGTTGAGTGCTGAGCCCTAACTAGGACATTTATACCAGCTTCAGTTAGGCTCAGGGAATGCCACAGAAAAGGAGACAGAGAATGCAAGAACCAGGATCAACCTATAAGGAGAAGGGCCAGGATGTTGTCTTCTGGGCATGACACAGCCATTACAATCATGAACTCACAGTAGCTGTCAACAGTCAATCATGGATGGGGAGGGACTTACGGGATCACATCCTACCCTGCTGAACTATTGACTATTGATGGATTTTGTCTGAGTCAGTCACTGTCTTCAGTTCCAAGTCTATAGTCACCCAGGTTAAACACAGCTGGTCACAAAACAAACAGATATGAATGTCAGAAAGGGAGGAGAGGGGGAGGGCTGATGGAGGTGGGGGAGAGGAAAGTAGAAGAGGGAGGGGTGAGAATAACCAGAATACATTGTACATGACTTTGTTAAAGAAGAAAACCAGTAAGAATTATGTATAAAAAAACCCAACAAGAAGTGGGGTCCAGTGAAATGTATTTCCTGGCTCAAGATGTGAGTCCTTTTCTTAGATACATGTTTCTACCATTGATATGGACTCCTCTCAACAGAAGCGAAGCCCAGTGGGTCACTTGAACTTGGATTTGAACCTCCAACAGTGGGAAAATGAATCTTTTCTCTTCATAACTTAAGTACTTGAGTTATTTCATGAGAGTAACAAAGAGTTGACTAGTACTTGTGTCTTATTTTTACATAATTCTTTATTGATTCTTTGGGAACTTCACATCATGCACCCCAATCCTGCTCATTCCCCAGTTCCTCCATGTCTGCCCCCACCCCAGTAGTATGTCCCCCAAAATAAAATTTAAAAAATATTAATTAAAAACAATACAAACAAAATATGGTGATATTTTATTTGTACTGAAATGTGATTTTATTTGTATATTAATAAATAAAGTTGCCTGGGGGTCAGAGCTAATAGCAAGCCATAGCAGAGCCTGGCGTTGGTGGCACACGCCTTTAATCCCAGCTCTTGGTAGGCAGAGCTAGGCAGATCTCTGTGTGTTCAAGGATATAGCCAGCATGGAGACACACGCCTTTAATCTCAATACCAACCATAGAAGACCTGGAGGTCTGTACAGATAGGCAGTGATGAGGAGGTCATGTGGTTGGGTTTATAACCAATGAGAAGGCAGAATAGAAAGTCAATAAAAAACACAAACACACAGGAAGTAGGTCTCTTGCGGAGAGGTAGGACAGCAGCCTCAGTGAAGGGTAAGGTTTTTAATCTCAGCTCTTAGCTATTGCTCTGACCTCTTGGCTTTCATCTCTGAATCGGCTCTGTGTTTCTTGTTTAATAAGACGGTTACACCTACAACCCACTTTGCTCCTTCATCTTTCCCCACCTTTCCATTGCCTCTTCATCTGTCTTAGGGGCATTTGGAGCTACTGTGTGTCACAAAGTATACCCTTTTGTCCACTCAATTTTACTTATAAATATTCATTATGCAATGTATTGTTGGTCAAGTTCAGGTCTTCTGGCCCCCGGTACACCATCAATACTGGACTGTAGATGTCTTCAGCCAGCCCCAGGCATCAGTACTTATATGTTAACAATTAAAATGTCACCTTCTATGGTTCAAAGATGCCCTATCAATTTCATCCTCAGAATCAAAAGTGGGTAATATGTGAGATGTGGGGACTTAGGGAGGTGAATGTATTACTATGTTCATAGATCAGTGAATTATCATGGGAGTAGCTTTATCATAAAACTGAGTTCTTTCCAGCTCACTTGCTTTGTATGGGCCAAACATTTTTACATGTATAATACAGGTTGGGCACTCTTAATCCAAAATTTGAAATACATATCTCTATATAACTAGGTGCATATGAAATATATAAATAAATATACATATACCTGCATATATGGTAAACTTTTACTTAAGTCAGGAGCTGCCAAGACGACTCAGCTGGTAAAGATACTTACGTACAAGCCTGGTGAAAGAGAGAACCGACTCCAAAAAGTTCTCCCATGTCTACATGTACATTACACCCATCCCTCACTACATTAACAAAAACAATGGTAATTTCTTCTTCTTCTTCTTCTTCTTCTTCTTCTTCTTCTTCTTCTTCTTCTTCTTCTTCTTCTTCTTCTTCTTTCTTTGACAGAGTTTCTCTGTGTAACAGTCCTAGAACTGACTAGAACTCACTATGTAGACCAGGCTGGCCTCAACCTCAGAAATCCTCCTGCCTCTGCCTCTGGAGTGCTGGGATTAAAAGTGTGTACCACCGTGACTTGGCCTAATAATATTAGTGTTTTTAAAGCTTTACTTAAGCTTTAAACTAGTTTTTTGATACCACATCTGAGAGGTAAGCCTGGTGTACTTACTTTACTTGTGTGTATATGTTTGTATATATGTTGTGTACATATGTGGTGTAAACACTCATGTGTTTGTGGGTTCACATATATGTACATATACATGGAAGTCAGAGGAAGACACTGGGTGCTCTGTGCTATCACTCTCCACTTTATTCCCCTGAGACAGGGTTTCTCACTGAACATGGAGCAAGACTGATGGCCAGCAAGCCCCAGTGAGCATCCTGTTTCTGCCTCCCACAGCACTGGGGTCATAGGCCATGCCCAGTAACCCTTTGTACATGGGTGCTGGTGCAGCAAGTACTCTTTCTTACCCATTGAGCTATTTTCACAGTCTAGACATCAGTTTCCAGGCTATAGGATAGCCTCAGGTATTATTTTCAGGAACATTGTTCACCTCTTTTGAGACAGGGTCTCTCACTGGACTGGAGCTCATCAATTAGACTAGACTGGCTAACCAGAGGCCCCAGGGATCCCCCTGTCTCCATCTCCCTTGTGCTGACATTGCAAGTGCACACGAATACTCCTAACCTTTTGGTGTGGGATCTGGGGCTCATGTCTTCATGCTTATACAGCAAGTACTTCCCCTGACTGAGGCATCTTGCTAGCCTCATTTATGTGGCTTTTAATACATGCTGACTTTTGACTTCCAGAGATGCTCACACCTGGGCAAAGCAGAATCTTCAATAAGTGGCCATCTCCAGACATAAACTCAAATAAGTCAAGATAAATACACAAACAGGGAGCCTTAGCTACACAGAGAGACTGAATCTCAAAAAAAAAGTCAAAACAAACAAAAGAAACCCCAAAATTTGGGAAATCTGCATGTGTGGCCAGATGACCCCAAGAGTGACCTCCATGCTGGGCATCTAGCCTGTCTCTGGTCCTAGACCAAAGGGAGTAGAGACAAGAGTGAGTGTCTTCCTGGAATCCTGGACAAGAGCCAGAACTCTTACGGAAAGTAGAGAAAGGTGTGGGAACCACTCACAGGACTCAACTCCTCTTTGTGCCTTTCATAGCCCCAGCCCTGGGATTTCTATCTTTGGTGATTGTCAGGATGAAGGATAAACTCTAATTCGGGGACAGTAGAGAGGACAGGTCAGACCCACTCCTGTCAATCCATAGCCCTGGATGCTCAGGTGTCATTGGTTTGTTTGTTTGTTTCATTTTATGTGCATGTATCCATGTAAGAGTCAGGGACTGATAGAGGGTGCTTTCTTTAATCACTCCCACCTTGTTATCTATCCATTTCTTTATTCTGAGTGTGTGAGTGGTTTTTTGTGTCTGTGCATGTGTGTATGAGTACATATGTAGGTATAGACTCCTGTATATGCATATAAGGAGGCTAGAGGAAGATGTTGGGTATTTTACTTGATCACTCCTCTCTCTCTCTCTCCCATATATCTGTCTATCTATCCATCCATCAATCCAACTATCATCTATCTATCTATTTATCTATCTATCTATCTATCTATCTATCTATCTATCTATCTATCTATCTACTAACTTTTGAGGCAGGATCTCACTAACTAGCCCTGGTTGGCCTGGAACTAGACATATAGGCCAGGCTGCCTTAGATGTGTAGATATCAGCCTGCCTCTGACTCCCAAGTGCTGGGATTAAAGGTGTGTAACACCACACTTGGTTCTGCTCTTATTTTTCAAGATAGGGTTTTTCACTGTCCCTGAAGCTTCTGGTTTCCTCTAGTATAGCAAGATCCTTGGCTCCACCTGTCTGCACCTGCCAACACTAGGTTATAGGCAGGTGTGATTATGATCAACTTTTATGTTTGTACTGGGGATTTGAACTCTCTTGTACACTTGATTTCTCAGCAACTACTCTTACCACTGAGACATCTCCCCAGCCTCTCTGGTTTTTGAGACTGTGTATCACCCACTGTGGTGGTTTGAATAGAACTGGCCCTCATAGGTTCATATATTTGAATGTTTGGTCATTAGGGAGTGTTCAACAGCTTCCCTAATCCAAAGTCCCCAAATCTTCCACATTGAACCAACAAGCAGCATGGTCATGCTTAATCCCTTGACATGGGTTAGGAGGCATGGCCTTGTTGGAGTAGGTGTGGCCTTATGGAGGAAGTGTGTACTGGAGGTGGGCTTTGGGGTTTCAAATGCCCAAGTCAGAACTAGTGTCTCCCTTCTTCCTGCTGCCTGCTGATCTGGACATAGAACTCTCAGCACTTCTCTAGCACCATGTCTACCTGCATACTGCCATGCTTCCAGCCATGACTATAATGGACTAAATCTCAATTATAAGCAAGTCCCAATTAAATGCTTTCCTTTACAAGAGTTGCCATAGTCAGGGTGTCTCTTCAGCAATAGAACACTGACTAAGACAGAAGTTGGCATCAGGAGTAGGGTATTGCTCTGACAGGCCTGACCATGTTGTTTGTTGGTGGAATGTGGAAGACTTTGGGACTTTGGATTAGGAAAGTAGTTAAACATGTTAAGTGAGGCTTAATGGGCCATAGTAGTAAGAGCATGGAAGACAAAGCTGAGGGTGATTTGAACTTGGGGACCCAGCTCAAGAAGTTTTAGAAGGAAAGAATATTAGTAACTGGCCTAGAGATGGTTCTTATGATATTTTGGCAAAGACAGGGCTGTTTTCTACCCTGTCCAAGAAATCTGCCTGCATTTTGAGGAGTTTTTGGATTAATGGTGCTGGCCAAAGAGATTTCAAAACAACTTAGTATTAACTGTGTCATATGGTTATTAGTGACCAGTCTTAGGTAGATCTATAATAAAAAGCAGCAAACTGAGAAAGGAAAAATACAAAATGTACAGTTTGAGGAGAAAAGAGGCACCAGGAGGTGTAGTGGAGGTAAGTCCTGGACTCAAGGAGATAAAGCTTGTGAGATAAAAAAAGAAAAAAAAGAAAAGCTTGTACAAGGGATGCTGCCACTGCCTCATCCTCCTCTGCTCCTGCTCCATCTCTTCCTTCTTTTTCTTCTTCATCTCCCTACTTCCTTCTCTCTCCTCTTCTTTCTCTCTCTCCCTTTTCCTTCCCACCTCTTCCTATGCAGGGTATTGAACCCAGGGTCTTGCACATGATAGTCAAGTATTCTACCAATGTATCACTGATCCTTGGTTTTTTTTGGTTTTGTTTTTTATTTGAAACAGGTCTGAAGATTGGTCAAACTAGACTAAAACTTAGATCCTTCTGCCTCAGTCTCTGAAGTACCTTGGATGACAGGTGTACACCAGTACTCCTGGTTACTGCATTTTCTTTCCACATGTGATCTTATCCCTATAGTAGCCACCTCCCACCCGCCAGTATTGTCCTCATTCTCATTTTGCTGAGAAACAAAATTCAAGGCTCAGAGAGATCTATGAACTCACCCAAAGCCACCCAACTCTAAGTAGCACAACTGAGATGGGGTAGTAACTGTGACTCTGTGTAATCCTGATACTTGTGGACACTCCAGGGCTCCGGAGGCAGTGACTGTGACCCTGTGTAATCCCGATACTTGTGGGCACTCCAGGACTCTGGAGGCAGTGACTGTGACCCTGTGTAATCCTGATACTTGTGGGCACTCCAGGGCTCTGGAGGCAGTGACTGTGACCCTGTGTAATCCCAATACTTGTGGGCACTCCAGGGCTCTGGAAGGGCTTTTTTACAATCCAGGACAGGGACTTCTCCACTTTGATGGAAAGCCTAGTTCATTGTAACTAAGAAATTAACACTGTAACATTGTATGTTGTATGGTAGCAGGATACAGTAAAATAATCTAGTGTTATTTGCTGCTGTATATAACATTCATAGGTCCTAATAAAAATCAAGCTCCTGGGATCACAAAATTGATCATTTTTCTGTCTTTGTGGACCTCCCTGGTCAACTGGGATCCTTTCCACATACCTCAGATCCTGCCATTCCCATATGCTTAACTATCTATGCCTGTGATTTTGTGGTTTATTTTCTTCTGACACTAGGATTGAACTCCAGGTCTTGCACTTGCTAGGAAAGAGCTTTACTACTGAGCTACCTCCCTAGAACGTGTGGTCAGAGTTAGTTCTGAGAGGTTTCTGATGTAGAATTCAAGGGAGTCACTGAGAAGGGTTGCTGGAGAAGAAGTTTATTAAGAAGATTATTAATGCTATGGACAGACAGACAACATCTTGGTGGTGAGCCTGAGTAGACTCAAGCCCTAGTACCACACAGCTTGAAGGGGGCTCTGAAGTAGAATCAAAGAGTGTGACAAAGTGAGGGAGCATTTCTTCTTATGGACTCTGAGGAAGTAGGGTTAGGAGTGGGTTCACACTATGAGACTTTAGCCAGGCTCTCTGATTTACTAGATTGGAAGGGGATCAAGGTAGGGAGCAGGATGTATGGCCATATGTAGCATTTTGATAGCCCCAGATCCTGTAAACTCACTTCTTCAAGAGGGAAATCCCAGCACCTGAAGTCTGTCCTAGTTAAATTTTTATTGCTGTGTGTGATGGCTATTCCTGATTGACAACTTGACTACATTAGGAATTAACTAAACCCAAGTTGGTAGGTATATCTGTGAGGGATTTTTCTTAATCATTTGAAGTGGGAAGACGAACCTTTAATTCAGGTCTTTTGAAGTGGGAAGATAAATCTTAAATCTAGGCCACACTTTATGGTGGCAGCCTATATAAAAGATGTGGAAGAAGGAAGCTTTTGCTTTTTGTCTACTTGTCTTCACTTTCACTGGCAAGTTCATTCCTTCACTGGCACTGGGGAATTCTGGCCTTATACAGAAGACCAGCTGAGACATGCAGCCTCATGGACTGAGCAACTCTACTGGATTTTTGGACTTTCCATTGGTAGACAGGCATTGTTGAACTAGTTGGACCACAGCCTTCAAACTGCTCTAATCAATCCCCTTTATAAATATTTATATAGATATATTCATTCTATCAGTTATGTTCCTCTAGATAACTCTGAGTGATACATTTGTGGTAAACTCTATGATCACAAGCTATTTGAGGAGGAAAGGGTTTCATTGTACTTTATTTACAGCTTACAGTCATTCATTAAGGGAAGTCAGGGCAGGAGCTCAAGGTAGGAACTGGAGGCAGGAACTGAAGCAGAGACCATGGAGGAACACTGCTTACTGGCTTGTTCCTCATGGTTTGCTCAGCCTGCTTTCTTAAACCACCCAGGACCACTTGCCAACGATGGCACTGCCAATGAACTGGGCCCTCCCACATCAATTGTTAACCAAGACAATGCCCTACAATCTTGCCTATAGGGAATGTGATGGAGGCATTTTCTCAACCTCTTCCCAGTTAACTATCTTGTGTAATGCTGACAAAGCTTGACAGAGACAGACAGTAATCTCAGTAGGGAGCCTTCCAGTGCCTGTGACACTGCAGATATTGTGACCTGAGCAAAAGCCTGGATTCTAACAAATTTCATTCATTCTAGAAGTATAAAGTGGGAGGACATGGGTAGGAGCAGGGCCTTTGCTATCTCATTCCCCCCTTTCCAGCCTGGGTCACAGACCTGGCTCTACCCTCCAACTTAGCTCACATTGTGTCATGGGAATGATGTGGTTTCTTTTTAAAAGTTACATTTATTGTGGATATATGTGTGTATGCATATGCACACCAGGGTGTGAGTGAGGAGGTCAGGGGACAACTTGTGAGAGCCCATTCTCTCCTTCCATGTGTATCCTGGAGCGCAAACTCAGATGTCAGCCTTGGTAGCAAACACCTTTGCCCTGTGAGCTATTTTGCCATCCCACGTGGTATTATTTTCTTTTCTTCCCTCTGTTTCCAGTTGGCCTAGTACTGAGGATTTGATTGTATGGTGAGGGAATGACCTGGTGTCCCCTTCCACCCCCAACATACAGACAGAAGAGTCTCCATAGCTTCATTCAACAACACTCTCTCTGATGGCCTGGTAGCGGTTGTCACTGGCAAAATATTGTCTCTGTGTATAATGGGACAGGGAATTAATATGGATTATCCAATCCTAGAGGGAGGAACCTACCTGGTCGGCAGCCTCAGGTGCCACCCAGGTGCCTTGTCTCTGTTGTTCTCCACTCAGACTAGGTGTGCCCTTCTGCCTGCAGGTGCTACTCTCTCATAATTTCCATGACCTGGCCTTTGTGCGGACCATGCCATCCACCTACCTCTACTTTCCCCTCCAAGTTCATCTGTCCCTTTGAGTCCCTCTGAGCTTTCCAAGGTTTCCTCCACTATTCTTCCCCCCAGGAACCTCTTTTTACCTTCACTTTCAGCCCTGGTCCAGGCTAAGTCTGGGCAACACCTTTGAACACATTGCTCTGGCCACCTTCCTCCCTTTTACACTTCCTCCTCCCATTTAATCTTCCTCTGCTTTCTTTGTACTCTCTCCTCCCTTATTTCACTTCCTCTGTCTTCATCCTCTTTCTTTTCCTCTTTCCTTCTCACACTCCTCCTCTTCTTCCCTCTTTTATCCTCCCATCCCCCCATCTTTTTTTCCCTCTCCTTTCTTCTCCTGTGTTAAGGATGCAACTTACCTATGCTTTCAGGCCCAACCATTTGGCACTGGACCACCAATTGGTATGCACTTCCCTGGGAAAGACCACTTTTCCTGCTCCTAGCTCTCCCTGGTTGCTTGTAGTTATTTGTATAGGGTTGAGGCCTCACAGGCTCCCCCTCAGCCCAACTCTGTCCACTTTGGTGTGTTCATTGTTGTCCGTGTTCAGCTCATGTTTAGGTAGTCATGTTGGTGAGACTTGTGAGTGTAGCTTCCGATATTCCTAGGAGAAACAATCCCACAGTAAACTCCCTGATCTTCTAATTCTTACAATCTTTCTGCCTCCTGTTCTGCAATGTCCCCTGAGCCTTGGGTGTAGGACTGTTTTGTAGATGTATCCATTGGAACTGGCCTCCACAGTTCTGCATTTTGATTGGTTGTAGTTTTCTATAATGGTCTCTATCTCTTGCATTGGGAAGTTTCCTTGATGAACAGTGAAGACTACACTTATCTGTGAGTATAAGAACAAAGATTTAAAGATTGTAACATCATATGGACTGAGCAGGTTATATTTAGTAATATATATGTATGTACATATGTGCATGCAATAACCCTTCTTCCTGCCCCAGTTGCTTTGGTGTCTCCAGAGAACTAACCAGTCAGCCAGGGAAAGGAGCCTATGTTTTGCTGACACTAAACCGAAATTAATCATCCATCTGCCTTGGCTGACTACAGGGCCTGGCCAACTAGGCCTCCTGCCAATACCCAAATCTTATCTTAAGATAAGTTAGTCAAAAAAGAGGCCATGAATTTGAAGGAGAGTGGGGAGAGGTATGACAGGGTTTGGAGGGAGGAAGGGAGGGGAGAAATGTTGTAATTATACTATAATCTAAAACCAACCGACCAAACAAAAGGATACAGACCCTATATGGCCTTGTGTTCATCTAATAGGTACCAGCACTGACCTGTGGGACTGTTTCCTTTCTGCACTGTCTCTCTGCCTAACCTCTTTCCTCCAATGTGTTGAATGAACTCAGCCTTAATTTCTGCTTCATTGTTTCTGCAATGACTTTCTCCTTCTTCAAGGGGATTACAGAAGAAGGTTATAGGCTGCGATGTGTAACACAGAAAAGATTAAGATAAGATTTGGGTATTGGCAGGAGGCCTAGTTGGCCAGGCCCTGTAGTCAGCCAAGGCAGATGGGTGATTAATTTCGGTTTAGTGTCAGCAAAACATAGGCTCCTTTCCCTGGCTGACTGGTCAGTTCTCTGGAGACACCAAAGCAACTGGGGCAGGAAGAAGGGTTCCATGAAGGCTTTGCCACTCACCTGCTGCATGCCCACCTCATGCCTTCTGGGCTGGGATGTAGCGGGGACCACAGGGAATGTTAGACCAGGTATTTCACATAGAGAGAGACATAACCTAGATCTGGGTTTTGGCTGGCCCCATATAGGGCAAAGAGTGGGAAACAAGGGTGCTGGTGGCTGGGTCACTTTAGAGACTGGAGGAGGCATTGGTGCAGAGGGAAATTAGGTATGGCTGACAGAGGTGGGCAGGTGAGAACTCTAAAGTAGTACATCCTTCTTCGTCTCTTCTTTTAAATACTACATTATGTACTATATCCATGCGTGCTTGTGTGTGTGTGTGTGTGTGTGTGTGTGTGTGTGTGTGTGTGTGTGTGTGTGTGTGTGGTGTGTTCACACATACAGGAGCATGTGGAGGTCAGAGGTTGACATCAGCTACCTTTTGCTAGCAGACTTGGGAGTCACTACCTATGCTAAGTCAGGTCCAGCCGCCTGTCTTCAATAAGCCAATAGAAAGAGCTAAGTTAAAAGTGGAAAGCAAAGGCTGGGCCTGGTAGCATAGGCCTTTAATCCCAGCAGAGGAATCAGAGGCAGGAGGATCTTTGTGAGTTTGAGGCCAGCCTGGTCTACATAGTGAGTTCCAGGACAGCTACATAGAAAGACCTTGTCTCGAAAACAAACAAATCAACAAACAAACAAATAAACGTGGAAAGAAAGAAGGAGGATTTCCACAGTGAGGAAAGGGAAAAGAGATCCAGTGATCCCAAGTCTGTCTTTGGGGTCCTGAGAGATCAAAGTTTAAATAGTCCCAAGGCTCTGCATGTTTATGCAGTCTCCAAGGTGTGGGCAGGTCTCAGCCCACCCACTATTATCTGGGTGTCTATCTCATCCTGTAAGATGATCTGAATAGAAAAGGTAGTTTCAAATAGTTGTTAGAACTATTTGAAATCTTTTTCTAGGAGACAAGTTTCCCCCTTGACTGGTGATTCCTGGAGAAATTACCATTTCTGCTGCAGTACCATCACAGCCTGGGTTCAGGTCCTGAGAAGGGATGTCAGCATGAAGAAATGGGTGTCAGCATGAAGAAATGGATGTCAGCATGAAGAAAATGAGTTGTCCAACCACCAGTTTCACACAAGTGGCCGGCCCCGAATAGTTCCATCCGTCTTTATACGTCAAAAAACAAGCACATTTTTCCATACTAACAAACAAGTTTTCCCATCCTCCAACATTAACCTCTGGCAAAAACACATATGTCAAATACGTTTTCTCTAAACTTTTACATCAAAACATTTTTAAGCCAAAAAGAACACTTATCATTTTGCTAGCTTGACCCAATATCGAGCCGGGTACATCCTGTCTTTACAAAACTAAAAGGTGATAAACATAGGCACACATTTTCAAAAACAACAATCTTGTTCCAAACATCTTTACAGAAATAGGGGTGATCTGCCTCCGATCTTGTCAGCACTGAGTCAGAACGGCTCCGGGGTCTGAAGTGACAGCTGGCATCCCAGACAAGAAACCCGAGAAGCATCAAATACTCAAGAAAAAAATGGGGTTTCCAGGAATGATCACATCTGTCCCATATATGTTTGACAAAACAACACTAAAACCACCAAGAAAATCATGAATATTATGAGAGAGAAGACAGCAAGCAGGCCTCACAATCCCAACAGTGTTCTGGGCTGTCCTGAAGTCCACTGGTCCTTGCCGAGTGAGACTGTGCCCATGGGCTTTTGCCTCATCTGGAGACCCGTGGGACAAGCACACATATACTGGTCCAAAACCAGGCTGCACGGCTCCCAACACGTTTCCTTGGGGTCTGTTGTTTCAGCAGCCTGATAGTCAGCGCCTCTTTAGAATATCTTCACTCGGCCAGGCCAGTTACACTTTTTCTTGAGACAGGGTCTCAGTATGTAGCCCTGGTTGGCCTGGAATTCACTCTGTAGACCATCTGGCCTCAAACTCACAGAGATCTGACTGCCTGTGCCTCCTGAGTGCTGAGATTAAGGAGTGCACCCACACCTAGCTGCTCTTCATCTTAAAAAAAAAAAGAAAGGAAAAGAAGGATTATTTGATTTATGAGAACACAAGGGTTCCATGGAGCAGGAGCTACAGGCGTTTGTGAGCCACCTGATGTGAGTGCTGAGAATTGAACTCCAGTCCTCTGATAGAATAGTAAAAACACCCCTAACCACCAAGCCAGCTGTCCACACGATGAGGAGGAGGAGGAAGAAGAGGAGGAAGACAAGATCTTTCACTGAACCTGGAGCTCACTGCTTCATCTAGGCCAGTGATCATGTCTCTTCCTCCTAGTGCTGGAGTTGCAGAAGCATGCCCCTACACCTGGCTTTCATGAGGGTACTAGGATATGCAAGCACTTCACCTATCGAGACATCTCCCCATCGTCTGAAATACTACATTTATACTGTGGTGTACACAAGTGTGTGCATGCTTGTGTGTGCATTCGTGTGTATGTATTTGTAATACCTCTCCCTATACCTTCCTAGCTTTTTCTTTCAGTTGTGCTAAAAATCTACAGCAGCAGAGGGGCTGAGGCTAGAGGTTCATGGTAGAACACTTGCACAATGTGCATGGAGTTCCTGGGTTCCAAGTCTGGTTATAAAAAAACAATTAAATATTGGCTGGAGAGATGGTTCACCGGTTAAGAGAGCTTGCTACCTAGTTTGGTTTGGTTTCCAGCACCCACACTGGGTGGCTCACAACTATCTGTAACTCCAGCTCCAGGGGGATCCAGCTCCTTCTTCTGGCCCCTTACACACACACACACACACACACACACACACACACACACACACACACACACACACACCCCAATCATTAAATAGATGAATAAGAAAACTTAATCTATAAGAGAAAGATTACCATGTTTTCCTTCCTTTCCTCATGCTAGAGAGTGAACCCAGGGCCTTGGACATGCTGGTTAAATGCTCTACCATTGACCAACAGAATTTCTTTTCTTTTTAAGGCTGAATAATAAATATTCCAGTGTAGGAATGGATCACACCGCATCTATCCACTAATTTGCCACAGATAGATGTTTTTCCCAATCTTAATTTTTTTTTTTTTGCTGGGTGGTGGTGACACTTGACTTTAATCCCAGCACTTAGGAGGCAGAGACAGGTGGATCTCTGTGAGTTCAAGGCCAGCCTGGTCTACAGAGTGAGTTCATGACAGCCAGACCTACACAGAGAAATCCTGTCTTGAAAAAAACAAAAACAAAACAAATTTGTGTTACCTTGTTATATTTTACTTTGTTATATTAAAAAAAAATGAATGAATGTAGACCTAGCCACTAGTGTAAAGGTTAACACTGGAACGGTCATTTATATCTGCTCCAATGGAGTGGCACTAGGTATATCCAGGACAGGCTTCATGCTCAGGAGTACTTGGCCAATAAATAATGAACTCCATAAGATTTTTTGCTTTTATTTGGTTACAGTTTGGTTTTTTTGTTTTCTTTTTGTGTGTTATTTTGTTTTGTTTTCTAGGTTTTGTTGTCATATTGAGTTTTTGGTTTGTTTTTTAAGAAAGAACTTAAGGTTGAGTGACAAGGAGGAGGAGAGGAATTGGATGTACTTAGGGGAGGGGAAGAATATGATCAACATATATTTAAATTTAAAAATTGTTTTAAAACAATAAAAATATAATAAGAATAAAAATTAAGAAAAATTGAATTGTGATTTGGATTTTTCTTCAGCTGGCTTCCCCTATATGCTAACTTATTTGTTGTTGTTTAGAGACAGGGTCACACTTGTGCAGCTCAGTGATGGAACCCATACTCCTCCTTCATCAGTCTCTTTAGTTCTGGGATGACAGGTGTTCACCATCACGTCCAGAAGTGCTAATATTTTTCCAAGCTGTTCCTTGCTTTTGAAATGAATGCATGATGTGCACATCTTTTGTGGGTGTCTCAGCTGACAGCTGGTTGGAGGAAAGTTTCGTGGGCTGCGCAGGTTCAGTAGGAGGGCTGTGTGCCATTTCTTCCTGTGTCTGAGCAGCTCACTTAACCCCCTAGTCCTGCCTTGATTACACTCTTTCCTTGTCAATGAAATGAAGAGAAGCACAGCATGTTCCTGTCCCTTTTTCTCCTCCCTCTCCCCCATTTTCTCTCCCATCCCCCTCCTCTTACCATCCCAGCTCCCTCCCCCTCTCCTCCCCTTTGCATTTTACCACCTCCCCCAAACCCCAATAAAATAAAACAAAACAACAGCTTTTATTTCAAAGGAATAAAAGAGATAGTTTATTCTGAAGCCAGATATGAGTGACAGTGTGCTGTGGGATGTTCTGTGTGGCAAATGTGTTGCTCTGATTGGTTGGTAAATAAAACACTGATTGGCCAGTAGTCAGGCAGGAGGAAGTGTGGGCGGGACAAGGAGGAGAATAAAGCTGGAAAGTGGAAGGCTGAATCAGAGACACTGCCAGCCACCAGGGTGACAAACAGCATATGAAGATGCCGGTAAGCCACGAGCCATGTGGCAAGGTATAGATTTATAGAAATGGATTAATTTAAGATATAAGAACAGTTAGCAAGAAACCTGCCACGGCCATACAGTTTGTAACCAATGTAAGTCTCTGTGTTCACTTGCCTGAGTCTGAGCGGCTAAGGGACTGGCAAGTGAGAGAGATTTGTCCTGACTGTGGGCCAGGGAGGAAAACTCTAGCTACAAATGGCGCCCAACGTGTTGGCAAGAGTTTCCACCTAAAACCTGAGAAAAGATTCTAAAACGGAGCTAAAAACAGCTTCCTAGTTGTCTCTCTCAAATGAGTGGCAGCTGCTGGTTTGAGCTACTGGTGGGTTCCTGGCATGCGGGCTCAACCTGCCGCCCTATGGTGGGAATGAGGCCTCTGCAAGTGGCACATTAAGCTGCGTGGTGGATTTAGCCTTTGCTAGTACAAAACAAAAAAAGAGGTTTCTGGGCTACACGCTGCTTGGATAAAAGCATAGACCCACGATAGCTCCCAGAGCTGGTGGTAACGTACCACCACCATGTTGGGAAGCTGAGGTGGGCGGAGCCAGCAGCCATAGCACCATTTTCAGTCTTACAAATGCCGCAGTTTAAAGCAATAGATTCACAATAAGACAGATTCAGATGTAATAGTTTACAATGTGTGTAAAATATACATAGGCTTGAAAGAGACAAAAAAGGTGATATATACAGTTATAGAAACAAATACATAGTTTTAAAAAATAAAGTCTTTAAAGAGACAGTAAAATTAATATTAAAAATAAGCCATGTAAAGATGAATATTACACAGAGAATCTGGATTGTGTTGTCTTTGGGATTTTTAACTGCAGAAAAACATTTGATTGTAAAAGCTGTTGAGTTATGCCAAAATGTATATTTTAAAGATACCTTGACTTTGAAATTTGGATATAAGGATATGTTGCTTTGGAAAAGAGTCTCTGCTTTTGTTCCCACAGAAAGCCAGAGGCTATGGATTTGTTCCAGATTAAGATTCATCAGGTTTGACCAGCCAAGACCCCCTGAAAGGTCTCAGATGACACTGTGGCCCAGATGATCCAACATCCAGAATGGTTTGAAGGCAACTGGCTCAGACAATACAGCCTCATGGACTATTCCATAATCCTAAAATTTTCTTTGTGTCCCCATAAGATACAGCGCCCCCCTCCAGCAGGAAGTAGTAAGAGAAGCTATGCCCAAATTCCCAAATTATATGTAACTTTACTTTGTTAAGGTTAAAACCTTCCTTTTTGAAAAAAAAAAAAAAGAAAAGGTGAAGTACTGTGGGATGTTCTGTGTGGCAAATGTGTTGCTCTGATTGGTTGGTAAATAAAACACTGATTGGCCAGTAGTCAGGCAGGAGGAAGTGTGGACGGGACAAGGAGGAGAATAAAGCTGGGAAGTGGAAGGCTGAGTCAGAGACACTGCCAGCCGCCACGATAAGAAACAGCATATGAAGATGCCGGTAAGCCACGAGCCATGTGGCAAAGTATAGATTTATAGAAATGGATTAATTTAAGATACAAGAACAGTTAGCAAGAAATCTGCCACAGTCATACAGTTTGTAACCAATATAAGTCTCTGTGTTTACTTGGTCAGGTCTGAGCAGCTGTGGGACTGGCAGGTGAGAGAGATTTGTCCTGACTGTGGGCCAGGCAGGAAAACTCTAGCTACAACCATGTCCTCAGGAACATGCCTCAGATTCCATGTTGCAATGAGGTAGCAATTTCATGAAGCTTTTATAAAAACAGCAAAGATCGTGTGTCAACACAATCTTCAAATACACTTTAATTCTTCTCTCTTTTTTACTTTCTATTTTCCCCTTCCCTCCCCTCCCCACCCCTCCCCTCCTTCTCATTCCCAACCCCCTTACCTTTCCTTTTCTCTTCCCCCTCTCCATTTTCCTCTTCTTGGATCCAGAGACTCTAAGTAGCTCAGACAGGGTTTGAACTTGCAACTCTCCTGGCTGAGCCTCCCCAGTGCTGTGATTATAGGCTATTAAGTCTTGGTTTAATGTTGGACTTGCAACATTCCAACCTCTAAAACACTCTTAGAAGTTCTATTCAGTTAATCAGGTTCTTTTCAGGCACTTTAATTCAGGCATGTTAAGTCCATTAAACTAAATGGTTTAAATGGTTTAATACATGAGAGAAGCAGACCTTCATGCTTTGATAGCAAATCTGAGATGAGAGAAGGTGAGGCAAGTTTTTTGTTTATTTTTATTTTATTTTATTTTTTTGAGACAGGTTTCCCTATGTAGCTCTGGCTCTCCTGAGATTTTCTCTGTAGCCCAGGCTGGCCTCTCACTCAGAAATCTGCCTGCCTCTACCCACTGAGTATTGGGATTAAAGGCATGTACCACCACACCCGACTCTTTTTTTTTTTTTTTGAACAGTTTTTCATATATGATTCTGCAGAAAAGGACAACAGTATAGTGAAAAGGCAAAGATGGCTGGTGTACTGATTTGGCACAGACAGTGGTTTTTCAAGTCCCTGCATCTTTTTCTCATAAACAGGTACTCCAGAGACTTGCACTCTTTGTGGTCCCCTAGCACAGCTGCTTCCCCAAGTCCCCATCCTGTTGGTTCTGGACACAAAGCCTTATCTAATGAATATACTGGGGTTTGAAACTGCTTCATTTTCAGAGTGTGTGGGCTCAGTCACATATCTGACTGCCAGCTATCAGCTAGGTGCAGAGGGGCCTGACGTCTCCTGCTTACCCGTGACTCTTTGATGAGCTCTGAGCACACCTCGTACTGAATATGGACCAGAATGATTTATTTTTTTACAGTACACTTGAAGAATTCACACATGGGGCAAACACACTTGACCATGACTCTGCATTTAAACACTCCTTCTAGCATGGCATGAGCCATCCCACATGGGGATCACCTGAGATCTTATTGGTTGGAGATGTTTGTATGACATTTAGGCTTTGTTATCATGGGAAATGAACTATGGAATCACCTCTGGGAAATTTTCTCACATGCCCAAGTTTGTCTTGAGGAACTGCTGCCTAGAATCTCTGTGTATGTAGTGTGTGTGCAGGAGAAAAAGAGGGAGACAGCAGAAGGGGGTGGGGAGAGAGAGAGAGAGAGAGAGAGAGAGAGAGAGAGAGAGAGAGAGAGAGATTTCATATATATAAAATGATGTATGATTGTAACCCCTGTGTACCCCTCCAACTCCTCCAATGTCCTCCCAGTATGCCCACCAACTTCATGTCTTATATCTGTCTGTCATCCCTCCTTCCCTCACTCCCCTTCTTCCTTCCCACTTATTTCAGTTAGTTCAGCCAGCCTATGCCCCTGTGTGTGGCCATCCTCTGATGCAGGGGAACATCCTTAAAAAAAGAAAGATTCTCACCACTGGCACAAAGGTTTTAAAAACTATTTATTTATGATTTTTTTAAGTTTTTGAGGGCAACATTTTTGTTTGTTTGTTTTGTTTTAGAGAATGTTTCTATGTGTAGTCCTAGCTGCTCTAGAACTCACTTTGTAGACCAGGCTGACCTCAAACTCACAGAGATACACCTGCCTCTGCCTCCTGAGGGCTGGGATTAAAGGCGTGCACCACCACTGCCCACCTATATTCTTTTTTATTTAATATTTTTCAAATTTATTACTTGAAAACTTTCTGTGTGTGTACAATGTATTTTGATCATAGCTGGTCTCTGTTCCTTCCTCCAAGTCTTCTCAGGTCTCCTACAATCTCCCTCCCCAAACTTTATAGCCTTTTTTAAAAATCCATTCAATCCAATTAGTACTGCCATATGCACGAATATGGACCCACTCACTGGAGCATGGACCACTACCAGGGGCTACATGCATGAAGAAAACTGACTCTCTGTCCCCCAGCAGCTATCACTGCTAACAGCTTCTCGGCCTGGGGTGGGGGCTCTTGAGCCCCTCCCTTATTCTACCTGGATTGTCCTCATTGTCCTGTCTACAGGCTGCCCCCACACCAAATCACACCTTTCATGTAGAATGCTCCCTCACTGACTTCACACCCAGACAGGGACTTCTGAAAAATCAGTTTTATACAATGTGATACAGATATCAGAGCAGGCAGAGAAGGAAGTACTGTTTTGGAGATGGACCAGAAAGGAGAGAGTTCAATATTCTAGGGAGCCAGAATCACTTAGGCATGGTGGAAAGGCATGCCAGCATCACCCCAGGGCCATCAGAGCTCAGTTGTGAAAGGCTTATGTCTCCAGCTGAGAGGCATCAATTGGATCCTTGTCTGATTTTATAAAGAAAGATCCAGGGGCCAGTGAGATGGCTCAGACAGTACATGTACTTGCTTCCAAGTCTGATGACCTTTGTTTGATCCCCAGGACCTACATGATGGAAGGAAAGAGCCAACACCCAAAAATTGTCCTCTGACCTGCACAAGCATTCTCTGGCATTTGGCCACCCCTGTCCCCATACACAAATTAAAATGCATGCCGGGCAGTGATGGTGCACACCTTTAATCCCAGCACTCGGGAGGCAGAGACAGGAGGATCTCTGTGAGTTTGAGGCCAGCCTGGCCTATAGAATAAGTTCAGGACAGCCAGGGCTACACAGAGAAACCTTATCTTGAAAAACAAAAAACAAAACAAAACAAAACAAAAAACAAGTTAAAGTGTAAGAAAAGTTCTAAAGAGAAAGACCCTGGGCTGGGGAGATGGCTCATTCGGTAAAGACAATTGCCACAAAGCCTGGCAATTTCAGTTCAGTCCCTGAAACTCATACAGAAGCAGGAGGAAATAACATCCTGAAAGTGGTTCTCTGACTTCAGCATGCACACTGTGACACCTGCTTGCCCATGCACACATACAATGCACAAACACAATAAATAAATGCCCAAACATAACATGTCTACAGATACTTTTGAGGGTATGGAGAAAGTGGAACCCTTATCCACTGATGATGGGACTGTAAACAGCTGCAGTCACTACAGAAATAAGAATGGAAGTTCCTCAAAACACAAACAAGAGAAGCACTATATGACACAGGGAGATAATCCTAGACATCTACCTGAAGGACTCTAAGCCAACACACCACATACACTTGAACATCCATGTTCATTGCTGCACTATTTACAACAACTAGGAAATGGAATCGGGATGGAGAGATGGCTCAGCTGTTAAAAGCATGTGCCACTCTTGCAGAGGACCCAAGTTCAGTCCCACCACCCACAATGGGCAGCTTACAACTGCCGTAACTCCACCTCCAGGAGGATCTAACATCTTTAGCTTCCAACAACACCTGCCCTCACATGTACATACCATTAGACATACAAGAATATATATAATTAAAAATAATAAAAGTTAATCTTAAATAAAAATGTAACTAATGTAGATGTTCACTGACAAATGAGATAAGGAAAATGTGACACATACATACATGGGATTCTATTCAGCCACAAAGAAAAATGAAATCACATTGTCAGGAAAATGGATGGACTTGGAGAGCATCATGTTAAGTGAAAGAAGTCAGGCTCAGGATCACAAATGCCATATGTTTTCTCTCACATTCAGAATCCAGATTTAAATTTACAGATGTGTGCAAGTGAGAGGGGTCATGAAAAGGGACGAGCAGATGCTAAGGGGGAGAAGGGAAGGAA
Organism: Peromyscus californicus insignis; assembly: GCF_007827085.1. Classification (NCBI taxonomy): domain Eukaryota; kingdom Metazoa; phylum Chordata; class Mammalia; order Rodentia; family Cricetidae; genus Peromyscus; species Peromyscus californicus. The sequence continues at coordinate 46,457,944 of NW_026294540.1, forward strand.
ATAAAATACACAAAAGCAGAACAAGGCTCTCTTTGGGGACAGGAGATGGGGAAGGGACAACATGAACATTTCCATGGTGTAGCGGCTGGCACAGTGCCCACACTCACTCCAGTAAATAGTCCCTCACCTGGGAAAAGGAGGACTCTTTAGGGAGGGAAAGGGAAGTAAATACAGGAGGGAGGGAGGTAAAATGACGGTAGGGATATCTGAAAAATCCACAAGGAATCATATCATCAACTATTTACCTAAGATAACCCTATAATAATGTAATTCTGTGTATAAATATATGTATACAATTGAAATGAACTTTTCTCAACTGAACTGACAATGCCCCCTCCAAGAGCCAAAACAAAAACCCCAATGCCAGGCACGAGAATCCCTCTTTTTAGTTGTTGGCCAGGGCTGTCCAAGAAGCATCCAAAACATACAGACTACTGCTGTTTTCCTTGGTTGCCTCTGCTAAGTGTGGAAAGTAAGTTCCTATTGTTCAAGATACCATTCACTTCAGACACAGGACCCAGATACTTCTGAGCTGGAACTGACCTGAATGTCCTCTCCCTGGGGCCTAGCTTTCATGGTACCAGAAAGCTCTATGCAAGCTTCCAAAGGTGGGAGGTAACCAGCAGTCCTACCCAGTTATGGAGCCTATGAACCACATCAATGACCAGTGTGGCATAATAGCTATAAGAGTGGAATAGTGGCATGAATACCTTAGTGGTAACCAACAGCTTCCTAATTGGACTTAAAACCTACCTAGTCAACAGGAAGTAAGCCAGGTCTGGCACTGGAAGCCTAGCTATCTACTTAGTGATTGTGAAGTCAGGGATATTGGAGGAGAGTCTACAACTTTACTAAACCAGTGTAACTCTTAATAACAGTCTAAACATCTATCCTTAAATCCATAGAGTGTGGTCTTCACCCCTTGTCAAGTAACTTTGTCTTTGCAATAGATGGAGACCATTACAGAAAACCACAGCCAATCAAAATGCAGAGTTGTGAAGCCCAGTCTCATGGATACCTCATGGATACTATAACACACTCGCCAGGCACGAGAGTTCAGTGAACGTTACAAAAGAGAGGGCAGAAAGATTGTAAGAGCCAGAGGACCAGGGAGTTTCCTGTGAGATTGTATCTTCTAGGAATGTCAGAATCTGCACCCATAAAGTCTCACCAACATGACTGTCTAAACATAGGCTGCAACAATGGACAAGGATAACAATGGACACACTGAAGTGGACAAAGAAAAGCCCATGAGGCCCTAGCCCTACACAAATAACTATAGGCAACTGAGGAATGCTGGATGTGGGAGAAATAGTCTTCCCCAAGGAAGAGGACACCACCTGGATATCCAATACCAAATGGTAAGCCCTGAAAACATACATGCAAGTAACATTATACAGACCGAGCAAGTTATATTTGGGAATATATATGTATGCAAATATGACACATATTTAAAATACACACACATATATGTGTAATAATAATTAATAAAAAAGACTACATGAATTTGAAAGAGAGCAAGGAAAGGTGTATAGAAGAATTTGGAGGCAGGAGAGGGAAGGGAGAAATGTAATTATATTATCACCAAAGTAAAAATAAAGTTAAAAAAAGTATTGTGTCTGTAATGATGGAAATGGAACTTAGAACTCCGTGCATGCTAGGTAAGGACCTATCCTCAAGCAACATCCTCAGCCCACATATGGAAAAAGAATTTCCAGTATAACAACAGTTTGGGTCTGGGGGCATGGCTCAGTGTAGAGCCCCTGCCTAGAATCCCCCAGTGAGGCGCTCTGGTCCTGGCTCATTGGTAGAGTACTTGTTTAGACTCGTGCCTATCTTGATTGAGACTCTGGTTCCATTCCCAATACTGCAAAATAGAGAGATAGATAGATAGACAAGAAGAAGATTAAGAAATATTTTTAATTTAGCTTACACAGTAGCAAGTTTCCTTGTGGTTCTTTTACACATACTTAGCTTAGGTTGACCTTACTTCCTTCTCTTCCCATCTCCCAGAATGCTATCTCTGTTTAAATCTTTTTATCTCAGTATTCTCTCCAAAGTTGACACCTTTACAAGGTAACTAAGCCGCATGAGAGGATTATTAGAGCAGGAAAACATGCGTGTTAACAAAAAGATGAGTGTAACTCAAACTTTCTTATTTTTTTTTTACCTTTTGGTTATGTTCTGACACATCAGAAGGTCTTTGAGGGATGGTAGCACCATCTTGGCCATCTCAGCCTGTGAAATTCAGGGCAAATACATTTCTGTGGTTTGTAATTTACCCAGCCTGTAAGGTTCTGTAACAGTAGCAGGAACACTGAGACTATTCTCAACCTCCTTCAGGGACTGAAAGGTAGGCTGTCTTATCTCTGGGACAGATCCTCCTCCTCTTCCTCCTCTGTCTCCCTCAAGGTCATGTACAATCTGGTATCAGATTGGCCAAGAGAAGATTTTGGCAAGTTGTGGTGTGGGCATGCATTCAATGCAGGTATAAAAGCCGTGGGAACGGCCTGAGATTTTTATGAGCCTATTAGTCACAACGCCTGTTAGTAGAATCATATAGAAAAACCTAGTTCTGGGAGTTAACAGGCTGAGCCACCTTCCCAATATACCAGCCAGATAGATAAGTAGAACCTGGAGGAGGCTCAGTGGGTAAAGGTGATTGCTGCCAAGTCTGAAGACCCAGGTTCAGTCCTGGAATCCACATAATAGAAGAAGAGAACTGACTCTTGCAAGTTGTCCTCACACAACAGATAAATAAATAAATGTCAAAAAAATGTAGAGGAGTAATGGTGAAAAACAGAAAATTTTAATCAATGTGGCCATACTGGGAAAAGGAAAAAGAAACGTGTTCCAGTGAGTTTGTCTTTGGGGACCTGACATGAGTCTTAGGTTTAAACAGAGGAAGGGTTGATAGCAAAGGGAAAGAGGTATGCATAATTAAGTAGTGCTGTTGTAGACAGTGTGTGGTTGTTCATCGTTTGAGTTATGGTTCTATAAGTGGCTGAAAGAAGTCCTATTATTGAGGGGAGAAGCAAAGTGCAGCCTCATCATTGCAGAAATTGTCTTCATTTAGGGTGTGGTGTGTCCCATAGGGGTTTATTTTTCCAGAAATCCAGTGCTGCTGCAGGCTGAGGACAATGACTGGCGGTGACCTTTAAGTGATTTGGAAGGTCTGGAGCTGAACACTACAAAAAGCAGAGATACTTCAGTGGGGCTGGAGAGCTGGATCACTTGATAAAGTGACTGCTAAGCAAGTGTGAGGACCTGAGCTCAAATACTAGAGTCCATATTTAAGGAAAACCAGAACATAGGATAGGCTGGTAAACCCCAAGCTGGGGAAGTGGAGACAGGATGATCCCTAAGGCTTGATGGCCAGATGGTTTAGTCTACTTAATAAGTTTCCAGCCAATGAGATATCAGTTTCAAACCAACCAACCAACCAACCAACCAACCAACCAACCAACCAACCAACAAACCACTCAAAAAAGGTAGACAGCACCTGAAGAGTGACACCAGAGATTGTCTTCTGGCTTCTACATGCACATGAACACACATGTATATGCATGTACATATAGGTACATGTGCACCAGCACACACATACACATCATCCCATGAACATGCATGGGTGCACACACACACATACATTCAAGACGGCTCAGTTACTCTTATGTTTGAGCCTTCAGCTTTGAAGGGGGATGAGACAGACTAGGCAGTGAAGACAATTTCTATATATTTTTTGAGTTTATGTATGTCTGTGTGTAGGTATGTGCATTCAATGGAGATGTCCATAAGACCAAAAGACAGCATTGGATCCCTCGGAGCTGTAGTTACAGGAGGCTGTGGGCTGCCTAATGTGGGTGCTTGCTGGGAGCCTTTCCTGGTGGTGGACAGGTCACAGAGAGGATGCCAGGAGTCAGCGAGGGAAGGAGTGAGCCAGGCATGATGGTCGGGAGAATCCTGCAGCCTGATTGACTAGCAGCCAAAGTGCTTCTTTATTTATACAGAATTTAGTAAGCAGGGATACAGTCATATGGTTCCAAAACATAGAACATACCATTTTTGTTTTTGGACATGTGTTTCACTTCCTCTTGTTTATCTTTTAGTCATCATTGGTAAATTATGACAGAGCAGAGTTATTTTTTTCAAAAAGTTATTCCAATTCTGGCATAATACAATGTTTACATTTTATATCTTTTTGTAATTTATTTACCTATCTAGCCCTGGCATTGTGTTGTCCTTTGGTCATATGACACTACTGCGGCTCTGCATGTGCTAACTTTTCTAAGAAAGGGGGATCTTGACATTTCATTTTCTTATCATCTTTCCACTCCATTCTTTGTTCATCTATATAAGTCTCTGTGTAGAGCAGAGGTAACTTCAGCTAATCTAACTTTGCTGCTGTATATGTCATGTAATTGCCTGAGTGTATAGTGGGAAGAGGCTTGCAATCTGATCTGTGGCCAACTCCTCTAGCCCACCGAAACTTGTTGACTTCTTTAAGTTTACTTTGTTTTGATTATCTTGTTCCTGAGTAAGTACAGGGACAGATGTTTCAAGAATGTCTCATAGCCTCATAAAGAGACCCCTGGCTTCTTTATGTGTGTCACAGTCTCTAAGGCATAAGGAAGACCTTCAAGTAGATAAGGATATCTCCCTCAAAGTGAGAAGGGTAGTATGTTCAGGACTTTCCTGGGGAAGCTTAGAAGCAGTACTCCTTGGAGAAGGCATAAATGATTCATAAGAAAATTTCCATCAATACAATATTCCCAAATCGTACCAATATTAAGTCTCCCAAGTATGCAACAGGTGGAGATGAAAATCAAAGGTGGCCATCATGCAGCTCAGCTTTGCTGGATCTTTGTCAAGCAGCTGTGCTGGCTTTATGGCTTTTGCCATTCCTTTCATATATGACTGTGACAGGTGCTGGGAACGGAATTTGGGTCATCAGCAAGAACACTACATGCTCTTAATCACTAAGCCATTTATGTAGGCTCCATTACCAGGTTCTAGGTGGATACTCCTTGGTTGACCAACACAGTGAGTTATATGTCCATGAAACTAAAGTAAGGAGACAGACACAGAGGCAGATGCTAGACTTTGGTTTTGCTTTTGCTTCCTTGTGGGCTAGGAGAGGCATTGATGTAGTATTTCTTCTTTTTTTTTATGAATGTCTTCTAAGTGCCTGTATGAAAGCAGGATGAGATGCTACTCAGTCTGCATCTTGGATCAGATGACGGTATTCATGTAGGTTCTAGAATATATTTGGGAAACTAGACTTAGACATCTGGAGCTCCAGGAAAGAGAGAAGCAGCAGAAGTCACACATGTTAGAATCCGATGTATCCAGACTGGAGAGGCAGACAGGGCTAGTGACAGAGTGCTGTCTTTACTCCCCTCCTTTATTTCACACATGTCTAGGCACATGTGTGTGTGCTTGCACATGGACATCTATGGTTAACATCATGAATCAGTCTTCCAACATCAAGGCCAGGTCTGTCAATCAAATGCAGAGCGCTACAATAAGGATCATTCTCCTGGCTAGACTCACTGGCCAGCTTGCTCTGGGAGTCTCTTCTTCAGCTTCGGGGGAGTTACAAGTGGGTTTCCACTCTGACTCTGCAATCTGTTGCAAACCTGTTGACACAGGTTCTAGGGATCTGAACTCAGATCCTTATGCTTGATCAGAAAGTTCCTTAACCATTGAGCTATCTCCCCAGGCCCAGAGTCCTGACTTTAAAGAAAAGTTAGCTGAACAAGGGGCTGAGACAGAGAACAGGTGTAGAGGTGCAGAGAGACAGGTGAGCAGATTTACAAGGGAGAAGAGGTCTGTGTATCATGGTGTGTGTGTGTGTGTGTGTGTGTGTGTGTGTGTGTGTGTGTGTGTGTGTGTGTGTGTATGTGTGTGTGTGTGTGTGTGTGTGTGTGTGTGTGTGTGTGTGTGTGTGTGTGTGTGTAGGGCACATTTGGTGTCTTCCTCAGTCACTCTCCACTTTATTTTTTGAGACAAGTTCTCTCACTGAAGCTGGAACTCATTAATTCAGCTAAGACTGAGTGGCTTAGCTGCCATGGAGATTACAGGCCTATGCCAAAGAGCCCAGATTTTTCATAGAGTTGGGGAGATTGAACTCAGGGCTTCATTCTTGCACCATACACATTTTACTGACTGAGCACCCTCAACATCATCTATCTGTCTGTCTGTCTATCTGAGACAGGGTCTCACTATGTGGTACAGGCCAGGCTTGAACCCACTATGTGGTCAAGGATGATCTTGAACTTTGGACCTGTTTCTACTTCCTGAGTGCTGGAAAGATAGTTATGCACTGCTCTGCCTAGCTTATGTGATGCTGCCGCTCAAACTTGGGATTTCATGACAGGCAGCACTCTCACATTAGTCCCAACCTCATTGTATCTTCTGATACTTTTTGTCTGCAGTCCTGGGCATTTCACCTATTAGGTAAACAACTGCCTTTGAGCTCTGCCCACAGCCCTTTCGCCTTGCTATCTGGAGCATCTGCCAGGATTAGCTAATATCCAGAACCGATAACTAACAGGTTTACCCAGCAGTAAATCTTTCATGTATATACCAACCAGTACAAAGCTCACGCTCAATAGCTGCCTCACACCTCTAGCTGATACTTCTCTGCTCTAGTTTCCTCAGGATCAGGTACCAGGCAAAGAGGAACAACTCTGATGACCTGGAATCCACTGAAAAGATCTGTTGACTTTGCCTTTTCTGTGAAAATTGCTATAAAGGCCCTTGGACTTCATTTGCCTTTGTTCTCTCTGTCTTTTGATTGTCCCCAGTTCCCTATGTGGCCCCATATGAAGTCACATGCCTCCTGTTTCAGTGAACTGCTGTCATGGGGAAAACTGTAGCAACATCTTGGTGGCTGTCCCCCAAAGGGCGGAATGTTCTTTTGTGGCTTCAACACCCTTCAAGCAGCTGTTCAATTGCTTTCACTACATCAGAAACTTTTGAAGGCACCAGGGTGTTTTCCTGTATACATGCACTAACAAAGGGCTGCTGTCCTTAAGAGTAATAAGATTACTTTCATTGGGGTTTTGGACATTCTTCCCTTTTGTAGGCTTTTCAAGAGGATTGGGGGAAGAAGAAATATCTCAAAGGGAGAGCAGGTCCAGCATAATTTGGGCAAAACCTTCATGACCCCCAAAGGCCTGATACCTCAAATACTGTTTGTGATGGTTAGCTTTAACTGTCAACCTGACACATCTGGAATCACCTAGAAAAAGAGTCTGAAGGAGGGAGTGCCTATATTGGGATGGCTTGTGGGCATACTGTCTTGATTGTTAGTTGAGGTGGGAAAGCACAGCCCACTGCAGGTGGCATCATCCCTTAGGCAAGAGTCCTAAACTGTGTAAGAACGAAGAAACTGAGGTGAGCACAAGCAAACAAATAAGTGAGCACACACACATTCTCTTTTCTTTCTGTGAGTACACACACATTCTCTTTTCTTTCTGTGAGTACGCACACATTCTCTTTTCTTTCTGATTTTTTTCCTCTTGACTGTGGGTGTAATGTGTCTTAAATTCCTATCTTGACTTCCCCACAACAGACTGTAACCTGGAATTAATAAGCTGAAATAAACCCCTTTCTTCTCTACATTGCTCTTTGTGAGGATATTTTATCACAGTAATTGATTTGAAACCAGGAAACCATTGGCATATAATTTTAAGGATTAAGTTTCCAACACATAACATTTGAAGATACTCATTCAAACCATAATCCCTTAGCTTATTCAAACAAAAACCCTTACACATTTTAAAACAGGAAATTTTCTAACAGATGGTTACCAGGCATAGTGATTATAATCTTAGCATTCAAGAGGCAGGAAGATTGCTAGTTCCAGGTCAGCTTATGATAAATACCTAGAGTTTGTTTCAAAAAAATCAAAAAGAGCGTGAGGATGTGGCTCAGGTAGTAAAGTGTTTGCCTTGTCTTGCAGAGTTCTATTTATAGCACCACACAAACCAGGCATGGTAGCACATGACTGTCATCCCAGAAGTCGGGAGATGGAGGCAGGAGGATCAGCAGTTCAAGGCCATTCTCAGTTGCACAATGAGTTCAAGACCAACCTATGATAGATAAACTCTATCTCAAAACAAAACAAAACAATAACAACAACAACAAAAACATATAAACAGCAACAACAACAGCAGCAAAAAAGACCCCATGGTGACATTTTGTGTATGCTCTTATAAATAAAGCTTGCCTGAAGATCAGAGGGCAAACCCAGTCACTAGTTAGCCATAGAGGTCAAGTAGTGGTGGCATACACCTTTCATCCCAACACTTGGGATCCTATGCCTTTGCTCCCAGTACTTGGGAGGTACATACGTCTTTGATCCCAGCATTAAGGCAGTTGAGACAGGAAGTGATATGGCTGGGCAGAGAGAAGAATATAAGGCAGGAGGAGACAGGAGCTCAGCTCCCTTTCAGGCTGAGGATTCGGTAGGGGTAAGAAGTCTTTCTAGTGGCTGGCTGCTTTGCTTCTCTGATTTTTCAGCATTTACCCTGATATCTGACTCCAGGTTTTTATTACTAAGACTGATTAGAATTCATGCTACAGACCCACTCAACAAAAGGGAAATCATACTGGAAACCTGGCCAAATATCCAGGCCTAATGAGCTTGTGAATCTTGGAGGAGAAACTACAACCACCAATGCACTAAACCAGTATAGTCCTTAACCACTAAAGAAAACGACAACCAATCAAAATGTAGAGTTGTGGAGTCCAGGCCTAGTGAATACATCTATCAGACAACTCCCACACCTAAGGCTCAGGGAACATTGTGAAAAAGGGGTAAGAAAAAGTTTAAGAGCCAGAGCATCAAGAGGTTATATTTAGAAAGGTATAAGTATATTGTGTGTGTGTGTGTGTGTGTGTGTGTGTGTGTGTGTGTGTATATATATATACACACACACACACACATGCATATAATAACACTTAGTGAAAAAAGAGACCATGAATTTGAAAGAGAGTGAGAAGGGGCATATGGGAGGTTTAGAGGGAAGAAAATGAAGGAAGAAATGTTGTAATTATGTTATAATCTCAAAAATAAAAGAAAGAGGCAGACCCTAGCAGCTGGCCATCAGATGAAAGACCTGCAGGCAGGCTGAACCATGACTTCTGTCACCCACTGGACTCCGTCCCCACAAGACCTACTCTGCCACCCATCATCACCTACCCCAGCATCCTCCCTTTGGCCAGCCATCCCCTGCAACATCAGCAGACCCTATAGGCACAAGCACCACCTACACCAGTTGGAAGAACAGATGGGTAAATGCCTGTGTAAGAATACATTCAACAACATAAAGGGCAATATGGCCCCATCAGAACCCAGGGGTTCTACAACAGCAAGACCTGAACATCTCAATATAAATGAAGCAGAAAAAAAGACCTTAAAATAACTTTATGAAGAGTTATGGAGGCCCTTAAAGAGGAAATTAAAAATTCTGTTAAAGAAATCAAGGAAAGACAAACAAAAAATTAGAAGAAATCAATAAATCCCTTAAAGAAAGCCAGGAAAAAACAAACAAACAGGTGAAGGAAACAGTTCAAGACTTGGAAATTGAAATAGAGCCAAAAAGAAAACACAAACTGAGGGAATTCTGGAAATGGAAAATCTGGGTAAGCAAAAATCAACTACAGATGCAAGCATCACCAACAGAATACAAGAGATGGAAGAGAGAATCTCAGGCATTAAAGATAAGATGATATGATAGTATTCACAAGTGACCCCAAAAATTCTACCAGGGAACTCTTACAACTGATAAACACCTTCAGTAATGTGGCAGGATATAAGATTAACTAAAAAAAAATCAATAGCCCTCTTACATACAAATAATAAATGGGCCAAGAAAGAAATCAGAAAAACATCACCCTTTACAATAATCACAAATAATATATCTTGGGGAAACTCTAACCAAACAAGTGAAAGACCTGTATGATAAGAACTTTAAATCTTTGAAGAAAGAAATCAAAGAAGATATCAGAAAATGGAAAGATCTCCCATGCTCATTGATAGGTAGGATTAATATAGTAAAAACAGCAATCTTACCAAAAGCAATCTACAGATTCAATGCAATCCCCATCAAAATCCCAACACAGTTCTTCACAGACCTCAAAAGAACAATACTCAACTTCATATGGAAAAAACAAAAAACTCAGGATAGCTAAAATAATCCGGTACAATAAGGGAACTTCTGGAGGTATCACCATCCCTGACTTCAAACTCTACTATAGAGCTAGAGTAATAAAAACAGCTTGGTTCTGTCATAAAAACAGACAGGTGGATCAATGGAATGGAATCAATTACCCTGACATAAATCCACACACCTACGCACACCTGATTCTTGATAAAGAAGCCAAAATTATACAATGGAAAAAAGAAAGGATCTTCAACAAATGGTGCTGGCATAACTGTATGTCAACATGTAGAAGAATGCAAATAGATCCATATCTATCACCATGCACAAAATTCAAGTCCAAGTGGATCAAAGACCTCAACATAAATTCAGTTACACTGAACCTGATAGAAGAGAAAGTGGGACTTGGACTCATTGGCATAGGAGACCACTTCCTGAATATAACGCCAGTAGCACAGAAACTGAGGGCAACGATTAATAAATGGGACCTCCTGAAACTGAAAAGCTTCTGCAAGGCAAAGGACACTGTAAATAAGACAAAATGGTAGCCTACAGAATTGGAAAAGATCTTCACCAACCCCACATCTGACAGAGGACTGATCTCCAAAATATATAAAGAGCTCAAGAAATTAGACATCAAACTACCAAATAATCAAATTAAAAAATAGGATATATAGCTAAACAGAGAATTCTTAACAGAAGAATCTCAAATGGCTGAAAGACATTCAAGGAATTGCTCACCATCCTTAGTCATCAAGGAAATACAAATCAAAAAAACTGAGATACCATCTTACACCTGTCAGTATGGTTAAGATAAAAAACACTGCTGTCAGCTTATGTTGGAGAGGATGTAGAGTAAGGGGAACGCTCCTCTACTGCTGGTGGGAGTGCAAACTTGTACAGCCATTTTGGAAATCAATATGGTGGTTTGTCAGAAAAATGCAAATCAATCTACTTCAAGACCAAGCTATACCCATCTTGGGCATATACCCAATCATACCATAAGGATACTCTCTCAACTATGTTCACAGAAGCATTATTCATAATAGCCAGAACCTGGAAACAAACTAAATGCTCCTCAAATGGAGAATGAATAAGGAAAATGTGGTAAATTTACACAATGGAGTACTACTCAGCTGTAAAAAAACAATGACCTCATGAAATTTGCAGGCAAATGGATGGAACTAGAAAAAAAAAAAAACATTCTGATTGAGGTAACCCAGACCCAGAAAGACAAACATGGTAGTTCTCACTCATAGTTGATATTAGGAGTAAAGTACAGTGTAGATGTAACCGACTGTCTTATTAAATAAGAAACACAGAACCAATGCAAAGAAGAAAGCCAAGAGATCAGAGCTAAGAGCCTTACCCTTCCTGCTGAAGCTAGCCTCTTCAGCCAAGAGACCTCTCCGAAAAAAAAGAGCTACTTCCTATGTGTTTGTCTTTATATAGTCTTTCTGTTCTGCCTTCTCATTGGTGGTAAACCCAAACACATGACTGCCTCGTCACTGCCTGTCTGTAGAGATTTCCAGGTCTTCTATGGTTGGTATTGAGATTAAAGGCGTGTGTCTCCAATGCTGGCTGTATCCCTGAACACACAGAGATCTACCTAGCTCTGCCTACCCAGTGCTGGGATTAAAGGCATGTGCCACCACCGCCATGCTCTTGCTATGGCTCTAATAGCTCTGACCCCCAGGCAACTTTATTTATTAACATACAATTAAAATCATATTTCAGTACAAATAAAATACCACCATAGTACAGGCTAACCAACAAACAATCAGTAGCCCCAGAGAGGCTATATAACATGGAGGGTCCAAAGAAGGATGTATGGATTTTCCTGGGAAGGGGAAATAGAAGAGATCCCCTAGGTAAACTGGGGGCAGGGATGGGGGACATGAGGGAATCAGAACTTGAGGGAGTAGGGTTCGGTGGGTTGGGTGCAGGAGGTGGGTTGGGGGCAGGACAGAGTGGGAAAGTAAGGAAAGAGACAACTTGATGGGGGGGCATTTCAGGGTTAGGGGGAAACCTGGTGCCAGGAAAACTCCCAGAAATCCACAATAATGACCCCACAAGAAGACTCCTAGCGATAGTGGAGAGGGTGCCTGAATTGACCGTCTACTGTAATCAAATTGGTGACTACCCTAATTGTCATCAGAGAGCCTTTATCCAGTAACTAATGGAAGCAGATGTAGAGATCCACAGCCAAGCACTGGGCTGAGCTCCAGGAGTGCTCCTGAAAAAAGGGAGGAGGGATTGTAGGAGCTAGGGGGGTCAAGGTCATGATGGAGGAACCCACAGAGACAGCTGACCTGAACTCGTGGGAGCACATGGACTCTGGACCAACAGTTAGGGAGCCTGGATGGGACCGACCTAGGCCCTCTGCATGTGTGTGTGTGACAGTTGTATAGCTGGGTCTATTTATAAGACTCCTAGCAGTGTGATCAAGACCTGTCTCTGGCGCTTAGCTTGCTTTTGGGAACCTGTTCCCCATGCTGGATTATCTAGCCCAGCCTTGATGCAGGGGAGGAGCTTAGCTGTACCTCAGCTTGATGTGCCATGCTTTGTTCAAGCCCATGGGAGGCCTGCCCCTTTCTGAAAGGAGACAGAGTAGTAGATAAGGAGGGGGGTAGAAGGGAGTGGGGGTAGAAGGGAGGGAGGGGAAACTGGTCAGTATGTAAAATAAATGAAAAATGTTAATTAAATAAAATAAAATTTTTTTAAAAAAGAAAGAAAAAGGAATGGAGGTAAGGAGTCAAGACAGAGAAACTTTGCTAGGTGGTGGTCATGATGACAATAACATGGATTACTGTTTTAGGTTTGCCCCTTAAATACTTGTATTAACAACAAAAAAGCACCCTACATTATATTGTGGGGAAAAAGAAGACAAAAACAAAAATCAAAAAGTTAAAAAAACAGGTGTACATGATTAACAATGCCAGATGAGTCAAGACGTCAAGGTGGCTGGAATTGGTCACTGACTGTGAAGACCCCCACTTTGGGTTGCAGGCTCTGGGGACTCTACTCCAGGCACACAGCTGTGGTGACAAATCCAGTAAGCATGGGATGTTCTCTCACAATGTTTCTTTTGTATTAATCATATAGGCACCCCTTGGTGACCCTGACACCCACCCTTTCTTAATGAATCCTCTAGTAGGGTTCTATGTCTGTGTTGTGTGGCTCCTTTCATGTTAGGCTCTGAGGTTGGATTTTAGACCTGCATTCCATGGGTGAGTTTTGTGGCTCAATTTTATGGTTGGGTTTTGTGCTGTGTTTTGTAGTTGAATTCTGTGACTTGGTTTCATAGCTGCATTTCATGACTGAGTTCTGTATCTTGGTTCTATGGTGTGGTTTCATGTTGGCTTCTGTTACTGGGTTTTATGGCTATGTTCTATAGTTGGGTTTGTGGCTTTGCTCTGAGGCTGAGTTTCATGGTAGAGTTTGTATCTTGATTCTGCAGCTGAGTTTTGTGTTGGACTCTGTGGCTGGAGCTTATGGCTGAGTTAGCTCTGTGGCTGGGTTTTGTATTGGGGTCTGTGCCTGGGTTTGTGGCCTGGCTCTGTGGCACTGGTTGTGCCTCATTGTGATTAGATGGCTGACTGAAGCTGCAGCTCACTGTACCCGTCCAGCACAGGAAGATCATATCTCATATCGGTAACCCATAAAAAGATGAAAGTTCAGAGTCCACTTTCTCCTTAAATGCATATCGCTTTCCCACCATCATAAAGTTGAAGATAGTTTTGTGAAACCATTGTAAGCATGTAGTTAATCATTTAAGAATAAAATATGGATCCTTGCTTCACAATATATCAGAAAAGTTTTGGGATTACATTTGTTTACATATGACCAAAATTAAAAAAAAAAAAAGAAAAAGAAAAGAAGCAACCAGCAAAATCTGACTAATAGAATGGAAAGAAAACAGGGCTGGAAGGGCACATTTTGTTTTTTCTCACATAACAGATGAGTCCAGTTATGATACAGAGGATGCATGAAGCCAGCTGTGACCTCCTACTGTCTTGTTGCCTTATCCTCCTTAGTATCTGGGGTTTGTCCTTAGGGTCTCAAGACAGCTGCAGCACTTCCACACAGCAAGAAAAGAGAATGGGTGATTTGGATGGTCTGGAGAGATGGTTCAGTGGTTAAGTGTATACACTGTTTCTGGGAGGACCTGGTTCTGTTGCCTCTGGATCCGATACTTGTACTCATGAGCACACACTTACACACAAAGCCATATAACTTTCAGAATTTTAAAGGAAAGAGCAGAGATTAGCAGATGAAAGTAAGTATATTTGCCAGTTTTCATGGTTGTGATTAAATATTGGGAGAACTGCTCTGGAGTGGAGATTTAAGTGGCTCATGGTTTCAAATGGCCCAGTCTCGGGTTGGTTGTCTCCATGATTCTTCAAGTGAGATGTGGCTAAACATCATGGTGGGGGCATGTGTAGAGGTGGAGACTGATCACATGGCAGGGAAGAGGAAGCAGATCGGGGAGGGAGCCAGAGACCACGTGTAACCTTCTGGCTGTGTTTCCAGGGACATGCTTCCTCCAGCTTCACCTCAAGGGCTCTAGTTGGACCTGGTCTTCTGAACTGTTGGATAGGAGCAAAGTTTCTGCCATGTAAGGATGCTCCAGTAGTCCTGTGGAGAGGCCTCCCATCAACAGCTTGTGCCTACTGGGTAAGCCAGGAAACGTGCTACCTTCAAAGTGAATCCTCCAGTCCTGACCAAGGATTCAGAGGCAGTATCTTGTGTGGCATCTGACTCCATTGATGAGTGACCTCCTTGCTAGATCCTCTCACCCAAACTGGCCCTGAATTGTTTTAAAGATTTATTTTATTTTTGATTATGTGTATGTGGGCTGGGAATATAATACAATGGTGGGGTATTTTCCTACCACAAGTTAGGGCGGGCACCAAAAAAATTAGTGTCTCTGTGTATGTTTATGTATGTGATTGTAGGTGCTCATGGAACCTAGAGTTGTGAGACCCTCCTAGACTTGGAGTTAGAGATGGTTGTGAACTGTCTGGTGTAGGTGCTGAGAAAAGAGCAGGATGAACTCCTAACTTAGAGTGAGTGTGTACAGGCCTAGGATATAGCTCATTAGAATAGCACTTGTTTAGTTTGTAGAAAGCCCTGGTTTGGATTCTGATGCCTGACACCAAAGGCAGCCAGATCTCTATGAGTTCAAGGCCAGCTTGATCTACACAGAGAGTTTCAGAAAGCCAAAGCTACATAGTGAGACACTGTTTCAAAATAAACAAACAACCAAACACAGGACAACCAGATAAAATGAGCAACTCAATTGACTCAATACAACAGTGAAAAGAATTCAACCTTATGGTCACTCAAAGACGCTAATTGTTAACTAAAAAAGACATAGCATTTATGTGTTTTAACAGCATCTGCTCATTACAGAATCCTGTTTCAGCTTGCTCTTCCCAGTGTACATTACAATGTTGTATTGAGTCAATTGAGTTGCTCATTTTATCTGGTTGTCCTGTGTTTGGTTGTTTGTTTACTTGAAACAGTGTCTCACTATGTAGCTTTGAGTTAGCACTTGACTCCATGTAGTAGGAATAGCAGCAGGCTTGCTTTTTTCAGGCCAGGCTTTCCACTTCTGAAACTCCATATGGGAGAAATATGAGAAACAGGCAAATATTTACAGATAATGAGCCTTGCTAGAGTGTTACTATTTTGCTGTCACATGTATCTAGTGAAAACAGGAGAGTAGCAGACAGAATAGGTGATAAGGCCACCTAATATGATTTTAGATCTTTCAAAATAACTAAATAACTTTATAAATGCAACCAACCTTCTTACTAAATAAGAAACACAGAACAAATGCAAAGAAGAAAGCCAAGAGGTCAGAGCTAAGAGCTAAAACCCTACCCTTCCTCCTGCAGTGGTCCTACCTCTCCGAACCAGAGCTACTTTCTGTGTTAAAGTCCTTATATAGAATATCTGTTCTGCCTTCTCATTGGTTGTAAACCCAACCACATGACCGCCTCGTCACTGCCTGTCTGTATAGACCACCAGGTTTTCCATGATTGGTATTGAGATTAAAGGCATGTGTATCCAATACTGGCTGTATCCCTGAACACACAGAAACTTACCTAGCTCTGCCTACCAAGTGCTGAGATTACAAGCGTCTGCCACCACCGCCCAGCTTTCCTATGGCTTGCTAATAGCTCTGACCCCCGGGCAACTTTATTTATTAACATACAAATAACATTTTAATACAAATAAAATATCACCATATTTCCCCTTTTCTATTTTAATAAAAAGAAAAAAGGAAAAAGCTTATAACTAACATAAGAAAAACTATATACAAAAGTACAATAACTATATACAATATATACAAGTAATAAATACCTAAACAATGTCTAGTCCATTTGTATTTGACAAATTCAGAGAAAATAATTCCATTATCTCTCCAATTTTGGTAAGTCCAAAATGTATCTAATTCACTTTCTATCCTAATTAATCTTCAGCTATAACTAACTAATCTTCAACTCCCTCAGAGACCCAAGAAGGAAATAATATTAGCTAACAAAAATAAAAACAGGAAGTTCATGCAAGCAACTTCCAAAAAATTGTGAGTTGACAGAAACAGTCAGCTGCCTGGACAGTCATCTGAGGTTTCTCCGCAGTGTTGGGGCATCATCTTCAGCCTATATGCTTAGTGTATCTGACAGACTCATTTGTGAAGTAGGATGTACACAAGGTCAACAGTTCAACCTCACATTGGGTGAGAGCAGTCTGTATACCAGAAACACCTGAATTCCACTAGTGTCATGTCATGATTCAGGATTTTAAATTCTAGAAATTGTTGATGTTTTTTGAATTCAGCTGTCCGTTCTTCTTGGTTATGTGTGTATGTGGCTTCATCTCAGCATCCCGTTCTTCTCCACATCCCTCTATTAAATGCCATTCTACTATTGAGAGGCGTGAGCTTAGTTACTCTTCAAGAATAACTGTTTCAGCTGCTGTTCCATTGCACATCATAAGCCATCGGCCCACTGCCTGTTCAGCTGCCTTCGAAGAAAAGGGCACTGTACCTTTTCCGGATTGCGAAGGCCACTTCAGGGATGGTGCCATATTGTCCTGGCCTCAGAAGATGCCTTTTGATAAAGCCATAACCACACTTGCTTTTACAAGAATCAGTAGTCCTTTGTTTCGTGTCCTGTCTGTCCTGTTTGTCAGCAGTTGATTCGAGGATACTTTGTTGTCCAGTGGCTAACTTTTGCCACAATGAAAGTTAACTCCAATTGCAGTTTTTTCAATGTCCATATTTTCTCTGAAGTAGATTGGTACTGCCAGGAGCCAACATGTCTCATAGTCATAACAAAAAAGAAAAATTTTCTAAGTTATTAAAATATTTTAAATGCCATATTCTGTAGATCTCTGAAGGGTTTGAAGATGACCTGTCTATCTAAAATATATCTACTTAATCTTGAAAACATACCTACTATGACTACAAGTTCTATTATAACGTCTAACTACTAACTTTCATTTCTTTATATCCTAATAGTTGGTAATAACAACATTCAAGGATCAGGAAACTGTATTACATTGTTAAATGAACGGTATAAGTACAATTAGAAATATACATATAGCATTTTCTAACAATATCAATTTCAATATATATAATTGGTATACAATATAAAACAATCCAATCCAATGTAAAGTATTTACATTTTTCTTTTCTTTTCTTTTTTTTTAAAACAAGAACCTTAAATCTAATTTCCTTTGCTTAGCCCTTTTCCTAACACTTGACAACAACTTGTAACAAACCCCCCTAATCAATGAAAATTATTCCAGACCCAAAACCCATTAAAGGACCAAAAAAACCACCTGCCCCACACCACCTCTTTGGGAATGTGGGCGCCGTATTCTTGAAATTGCTTCCTGCTGGGTATGGGCAAAGGTATCTTTATCCTGAAAAGAAAAATTTTAGGTTAATTGTCAAATTCTAGGAAAGGTAACTATATCCTTCGTTATCCAGTCTGTGTATAATGCCGAAGTTCAGGGTTTATCTCAAATCCTTATTCAAGTAGTCTTTGAGAGTGGATCATCTCAGCTAGCTCTCTCAAAATTGCTCTGAGCAGTTTGTAGTTCAAAGCTGATCTGTAGATGATATTTGTCAGCTTAGTGATGTTATTATTGTCCACGTGGAATTGTTGTTGTTGTGGGGCCCCATCTTCTTCTTGGAGACTTCAGTTGATGTTAGGCCTGCCATGATTTCCTGCAAAAAACTGATAAGAGACTCAAACACAAAGACATATATATGCAGGTAATTGAAGTTTTTTTTCTTTTTAGAATTAGTTAGTACTCTATATGACCATTCATATCTTAACAAAGTTTAAAATGTATATATATCTATCTATATATATTAATCTTGTAAATTTTGATATAAAATTCATACTTTAAGAAAAGTTTAAAGAATTAGAATAGAATCAAAGAGTTGAGATTAGTAATAGAATAGTCCCTTAATTAATTTGGCTTTTCTCCTATCCCATAGCAGAAGATGGCTCTTTTCTTCTGGCATGATACAGGGAGTTTGCATTTTCCTTTTAACAACATGCTTGAGTTTACAGAAGGAGAGAGCCATTCTCCAACTCCAAAGTCAGCTTTAAATTTTAATTGAACTGGGGCTATTAGAAGACCAATAGTGTTAAATCTTTAAAGAAAAACAGAAACAAACATTTAGGAAGACATAAAATTTTTTAGATAACATACCCATACGCCATTTCACTCTGTTTCCTGGGATAGATGATTTGTCCCTTTTCTTCAGTTGTCTCATTTGTCCAGTGTTCTTCAAATTCCTTAACCTTCATTCTCCTAAAAGACAAAAACAAAAACCTTTCCCCAAGGTTTTTTTGGGATGTTCCTTTTTGACAAGTTATTATCTGATTAAATGAAAAGGCATGTGTTACTGGTATAAGTTAGTTTAAATTGGATGTTCATGCTAGTTGATGAACTATCACCTCCTCTAATTAAGAGGTCTCTCTTGTTCAAAGCGAACCTTTATCAATTTTGATGGTACCCACAGCTTTACTTCTCCTGTAGAAATAAAAGCAAAACCTCGTCCCCAATGTAACACATATCCTGGTTTCCATTCTGAGGTCAGCACATCTTTAAAGTATATAGGTTGATTTAATTCTGTAGTTTTTTCTATTATCAAATGTCTCTCTGCAGCTGTTGTTCCTTTCTCATTGGCATAGAGAAAATTCAGAGTTAATAGAGCATTATGTAGTCTATTTCTGGGGGTTTTTGTTACTCCTTTCTGTTTATTTAGCATATCCTTTAGAGTTCTGTTTGATCTTTCTATAACTGCTTGACCTGTAGGATTATGTGATATACCTGTAACATGGTTTATATTGTAATAAGCAAAAAACTGTTTCATTTTAACAGAGACATATGATGGAGCATTATCAGTTTTGATTTGTGCAGGTATACCCATAATGGCCATAACTTCTAGCAAATGAGTGATTACAGAATCAGCTTTTTCAGAACTCAAAGCAGTTGCCCATTGAAATCCTGAATAAGTATCGATGGTGTGGTGTACATATTTCAATTTTCCAAATTCTGCAAAGTGAAACATGTCCATCTGCCAGACTTCATTCCTCTGAGTACCCTTTGGGTTACATCCTGCTGGTAATGGCATTTGATTGTAGAAGGAACAAGTAGGACATTTCTTTACTATTTCTTTGGCTTGTTGCCAGGTTATGGAAAAATCCTTTTTTAAACCTTTACTATTGACATGATGTTTTTTATGAAATTCTGAGACCTCCTGCACATTTCCTATTAATAATTTATCAATCTCATCATTGCCTTTTGCTAGAGGGCCTGGCAGACCAGTATGGGATCAGATGTAAATTATATATAAAGGATGAATCCTTTTCCTGATTGTATCTTGTAATTGAAAAAATAGTGAAGTTAATTCTGAAGCATCATAGATAAATTCTGCAGTCTCAATATGTAATACTACTTTTTCAGCATACTGAGAGTCAGTTACTACATTGAGAGGTTCTGAAAAATCCATTAATACCAACAGAATAGCATACAATTCTGATTTTTGAACTGAATTATAAGGACTTTGAACCATTTTACTTAAATTTTCTGATTTGTAACCTGCCTTTCCTTGTTTGTTGGCATCTGTATAAATTGTACGAACTCCAGATATGGGGTTTTCCTATACAATTCGAGGCAAGATCCAATCAGCTCTCTTTATAAGATCAATTCTATCGCTTTTGGGATATTTGCTGTTAATTTCTCCCAAAAAATTACTGCAAGCTCTTTGTCAAGGTTCACTTTCTGTCCATAATTTTTCAATGTCCTCCTTAGTTACAGGTACGACAATTTCTGCTGGGTCTATTCCTGCTAATTGACGAAGTCTCAATTTTCCTTTCCAAATCAAGTCAGAGATTTTTTCTACATAATTTTTTAATTTTTTATTTGGTTTATTTGGTAAAAATATCCATTCCAATATAATATCTTCCCTCTGCATTAATATTCCTGTAGGAGAATGCCTAGAAGGTAAAATAACCAAAATGCAATCCAGCTTTTGATCAATACGATCTATATGCCCTTCATGTACTTTCTTTTCTACCAAGGCCAATTCTTTCTCAGCTTCAGGTGATAATTCTCTTGGACTATTTAAGTCCTTGTCACCTTCTAAGGTTTTAAACAAATTATTCAGTTTATCATTTTTTTACCCCAACAATAGTTCTTAGATGAGAAATGTCTCCAAATAATCTTTGAAAGTCATTAAGAGTCTGTAGTCTATCTCTCCTAATTTGCACCTTTTGAGGTCTAATTTTTTGTAGTTCTATTTTATATCCTAAATAATTAATAGAATCTCCTCTTTGTATCTTTTCAGAAGCAGTTTGTAATCCCCAACAAGGCAAAATTTTCTTTACTTCTTCAAACATTCTTTCTAAAGTATCTGCATTTGAGTCAGCTAATAAAATATCATCCATATAATGATAAATTATAGATTTAGGAAATTTTTTACGTACCACTTCCAATGGCTGTTGTACAAAATATTGGCACAGAGTTGGGCTATTCAACATTCCCTGTGGGAGAATCCTCCATTGAAATCTTTTAACTGGTTGAGAATTATTGTAAGTAGGCACTGTGAAAGCAAATCTTTCTCTGTCTTTTTCTTGTAAGGGTATTGAAAAGAAACAGTCTTTTAAGTCAATAACTATGAGAGGCCATCCTTTTGGTAACAGAGTAGGCAAAGGAATTCCAGATTGTAGAGAGCCCATTGGCTGAATTACTTTGTTAATTGCTCTAAGGTGTGTTACCATTCTCCATTTACCAGATTTCTTTTTAATAACAAATACAGGAGAATTCCAAGGGCTGGTTGATTCTTCAATATGATGAGCATTTAACTGTTCTTCCACCAGCTCTTCTAAAGCCTGGAGTTTCTATGTTGTTAAAAGTCATTGCTGAACCCATACAGGCTTGTCTGTTGACCATTTTAAAGGTAGAGCTGTTGGTGTTTTTGGAAGATTATCAGTTGTTGTGTCCTGTTCTTGTATGACATGGATGGCTGGTGAGCACTCATTAGAATAATATCTTCTAATATTTCTCTCAGAAGCATGTACTAGTTTATGATTTGTTTCTGAGATTGGAGGGATGTTAATCTGAGTATTCCATTGTTGTAACAAGTCTCAACCCCACAGGTTCATAACTATGTTAGCCCTATATGGCTTTAATTTTCCTTTCTGTCATTCTGGACCTATACATTCAAGCCATCTTGCACTCTGTTTCACTTGAGATAATGTCCCAATTCCTAACAGTTGAACATTTATCTCCTGAAGAGGCCAAGTTGGATGCCAAAATTCTGGTGCAATTATGTTAATGTCCGCATCTGTGTCTACCAGACCAGATAACAAAACACCATTTATTTTTATTGTTAGTTTTGGTCTTTGTTCATTAATAGAAGTTTGCAAAAAATTTTCTTTATGTTTTATCCTGAATTTCCTATTCTCTCTGTTTCATCATCCCGACCAACATGATTTATTCCAATAGGCATTTGGTTATTTAGTTGCTTTGAATAGGGGTTTCCTCTACAACTGCAGGAAAGGTTTGAACTGGATTTACTATGGGGGCCTGCCTGAGGCCCCTCTGGGAGTTTCCTGAAGCTCGAGGCAAAGGATTACCCTGTCTGTCCCTTGTTGATCTACATTAGTTGGTCCAGTGTTTTCCCTTACCACACCTTCTGCATACTCCAGAAGGAAGGGGCATTCTGTTGCCAGTGTTTCTTGAAGAAACATTATTTCTAGGAATGACCTATTTACAATCCCTTTTCAAATGTCCTTGCTTTCCACATCCAAAACATCTAACATTTCTCAAACCTTTTGAAATTGCTTCTCCTACCCACATATCATCATGGTCATAAACCTCAATGTTAACCGTGTCTCTAATCCAATCTTCCAAAGGTGCAGATCTTGCCTTTAATGGCCTGATTATTCTTTTGCATGCTGCATTTGCGTTCTCAAAGGCCAAAGATTCGATTATTATCTGACTAGCCTCTGAATTCGGGACCATTTTTTGTACTGCTGAAGTCAATCTTTGTAAGAAATCTGTGAAAGATTCTTTTGGGCCCTGTATAACCTTTGTAAGTGACTCAGTTTTTTTTCCTGGTTCCTCAACTCTGTCCCATGCATTCAAGACTGCCGTTTGACATAGAATTAGGTGCTGTGGGATGTTCTGTATGACAAATGTGTTGCTGATTGGTCAATAAATAAATCACTTATTGGCCAGTGGCCAGGCAGGAAGTATAGGCGGGACAAGGAGGAGAATAAAGCTGGGAAGTGGAAGGCTGAGTCAGAGACACTGCCAGCCGCCATGATGACAAACAGCATGTGAAGATGCAGGTAAGCCACGAGCCATGTGGCAAGGTATAGATTAATGGAAATGGATTAATTTAAGCTGTAAGAACAGTTAGCAAGAAGCCTGCCACGGCCATACAGTTTGTAATCAATATAAGTCTCTGTGTTTATTTGGTCGGGTCTGAGTAGCTGTGGGACTGGCAGGTGAGAGAGATTTGTCCAAACTGTGGGCCAGGCAGGAAAACTCTAGCTACAATTAGGGTTTGGACATTATATAAACATTGTGTTTGTACTGAAGCATATTGGCCTTCTCCAATAAGCTGATCCTGGCAGACTTTTATTCCTTTATCCTTCCATTGATTTTCTATATTTTTAGCCTCATTATTAAACCACATTTTCCACTGGAGATTTTGTCCGGTTTTAAGAACAGCCTGTGCCCAATTCCACCAGTCCTTTGGTAGAATCCTATTACAAGTTGACCAGGTGTTTAACATTTGCTTTACATATGGGGAATGCATGCCATAAGATGCTATTGCCTCCTTAAATCTTCGTAAGTCTAACATTTCAATTGGAATCCAAGTATTTTGTTCATTCTCTTCACCAGGTACCTGCTGTATGGGTACTGGATAAATTAAGGGTGATTGTGTGAAAACTGGCTTTCTTTCTGTAACCTTATAATCCAATTTTGAAACAACTTCACTGTTAATTTCTTCTGTCTGAATTTGAATTTCTCTATAATTCATTTTTACAGGTTTAACAGGTTTTTCTAAGACTGTTATCCTGGCACTTAAATTGACTATCTTTTTAAATAGTAAAATGAGGATAAGAAAAGTAATAAACTGAATAATTCGATCAATATTAATCTTCTCATATAGTTGTTCCATTGTTAGAGTGTCTAAAATTTCAAACAAAGCCCAATTTCTTCCAATGTACACATAAAACCCATTTTTTAATGTAGAAAAAAATTCTCTTTTAAATAGATATGTTAATTGACTTACCAAGTCTGTGTAGAATCATAGAAATCCGAGGGAATTTCAAAACAGCCACCTGGTGTTCGAGGTGTGATCCAGAGAGAGAGAGAGAGAGAGAGAGAGAGAGAGAGAGAGAGAGAGAGAGAGAGCAAGAAAGCATAGCCGCTTGAGTCGAGTCAAGCCTTGGCTTTACAGGCAGGGGCCCTGTTCGGTAGGGCAGGCCTGAGTTGTTTGTAGCACCAGCTTTAAGCAAGTAGCAACAGCTGCAGGTCAGTCAGACCTGGGCCCGAGCTAGGGAGCCAGGCCACCCAGGCCGGAAACCGGACCTGCCGCCAAGCCAAGCCAAGCAGTTTTTCATGGATTCTTGTCATGTTGGGCGCCAAATGTAGATGTAACCAACCGTCTTACTAAATAAGAAACACAGAACCAATGCAAAGAAGAAAGCCAAGAGGTCAGAGCTAAGAGCTAAAACCTTACCCTTCCTCCTGCGGTGGTCCTACGTCTCCAAAGCAGAGCTACTTTTTGTGTTAAAGTCCTTATATAGAATTTCTGTTCTGCCTTCTCATTGGTTGTAAACCCAACCACATGACCACCTTGTCCCGGCCTGTCTGTATAGACCTCCAGGTTTTCCATGATTGGTATTGAGATTAAAGGCATGTGTATCCAATACTGGCTGTATCCCTGAACACACAGAGAGTTACCTAGCTCTGCCTACCAAGTGCTGAGATTACAAGCATATGCCACCACTGCCCTGCTTTCCTATGGCTTGCTAATAGCTCTGACCCCTGGGCAACTTTATTTATTAACATACAAATAACATTTTAATACAAATAAAATATCACCATATAACTTTCCTTGTGGGAGTCCATTCTCTTCTTCCACATGGGGTTTCCAAAGATCAAACTCTGGTGGTCAGGCTTGGTGTGAGCACCTTTGCTTTCTGAGCCACCTGGATGGGCCATCTTTAGATCTTTTAAACAATATAGATAGTGTTTTGATGTAATAGTTTATTTAAAATTTATTTAATATTGTATTCTATTTATCTAGTAGACTGCAGGAAGAATCCTTATCCACCCCACTCCCCTGAGATAGGGATTTTATGTAGCCCATGCTGGCCTTCAATTCACAAGGTTGACCTTGAACTCTGGATCCCCTTGTGTTGATCTTCTGAGTGCTGGGGTTACAAGTGTGGATCACCATGCCTAGTTTATGTGGTGTCAGGGATGGAACCAAAGGCTTCGTGTGTGCTAGGTAAGCACTTCACCAGCAGTTATATACTCAGCCTCCCTTTTCTCTTTTGAGAAAGGGTCTCACTGTAACTCAGGCCACTCTCAAACCTAGTCCCCTATTCCCAAATGCTGTGACTACAAGCACCATGCCCAGCAGGATTCCAGTTTTGTTTTTAGGCCTTTCTTATGATTGAAAATCCTGCTAGGGTGCTGAGGAGATGGCTCAGTTAATATAGTGCTTGCCATGAAAACTTGAGGACCTGAGTTCAGATCCCTAGCATCCATGTCAAAGCCAGATGTTGTAGTGTGCGCATATAATCCCAGCGCTAGAAAGTCGGAGACAGGATCCTGAGGTCCAGGTGTTTCTTCTGTTTTGTTTCTCGTGTGTATGTGAACATGTTGGGGGGCACTTGGGTGAGTCCTTGAAAGGTAAGAAAAACCTCAAACAGGTGCTCCCTGATTGATTCTCAACAAACCTCCTCTGCCTGCAGGGTCTTGACTCCTAGGGGTTGTCTTTGTCACTTACCTGAGAAGTTATTTGTTGTCCTAACAAATTACCTGACAATACCACCTTAAGGAAGGTTTATTTTGGTTCATGGTTCACAGATTTGCTTTTGTTTGAACATGGCTCTTCTTACCTTCAGAACCTTGTCTCCTGTTCCCGTCCAGTCCCTCCCCCCCACAACCCCCGTCCCCACCACATTATCTGCATACAGTACATCTCATCTCACCATGTGTCTTGTCCTTGTTCACTATGAACAAATACCTGCCAGTCTGCTCTGGATCTCCCTCTCTTTCTTCCTTCACTTCTTCCTATCTCTTTCTTATCCCCATTTCCTCCCTTCCCACCTTCTCTTTCTCTCTTTCTCTTTTCTTCCTATATACCTATATGTGTACACAAGTGCAAATATGTGCACATCGTGTGAAGACCAGAGGACAACTTCAAATATTACTCAAGTGATGTCCACCTTAATTTTTTTAAAAAAAATTTATTATTATTATTTTATTTATGTGCATTGGTGTTTTGTCTGCATGAGGATGTTGGGTACCCTGGAACTGGAGTTACAAACAACTGTGAGCTCCCATGTGGGTGCTGGGAATTGAACCTGGATCCTCTGGAAGAGCAGCCAGTGCTCTTAACCACTGAGCCATCTCTCCAGCCCCCTCCTTAATTTTTTTAAGGTTTATTACTTTTATTTTATGTGTATGGACATTTTGCCTGCAGGTAAGTCTGTGCACCATGTATGTGCAGTGATTGTAGGGGCCAGAAGAGGGCATCAGATCCCTTGGAACTGGAATTATAAAAGGTTGTTATGCACTATGAATGTGCTGGGAATCAAACCTGGATCCTTTGGAAGAGAGTCAATGCCTTTAACTGCTGAGTAATCTCTCCCACCTTGTTTTTTGAGACAGCATCTCTCACTGCTCCTGAACTGCTGATTTGGCTAGGCTGGCTAGCCAGCAAGCTCCAGGGATCCATCTCTCTCTACCTCTCTAGTGCTGGGGTTAAAAGCATATGCCATCATATGACTGGTTTGATGTGTGTGTGTGTGTGTGTGTGTGTGTGTGTGTGTGTGTGTGTGTGTGTGTTGTATATACTTGTTCATGTTTTTGAGTCATGGCCATGCACGGCTCTCTACAGTTCCCCCTTTATTGTTTTAAGCAGCAGGCAAGAGCAGAGGTCTAATCTCTGCCAAAATACAACTTGGACAATGTACTGGTGTTAGTCCAGGTGTCATCCACCCAGAGAACACTTGACCCATCCGATACCCTTTTTTGCAGAGGTGGGAATTAGGGTATCAACCCACATGCAATTAGACTTGCTCTTCTTGGGTTTTGCAATACAGCTAGACCCAAGTGCAGTGCATTAGCCTCGCATCCTGCGCGATCAAGCTTTTAATGCGACCATCCAGGCCTGGGGAGACTGTCCAGCCTCTATGGCTGTAAAGGCTTGGATAATCATGGCTGCATTGCGCTGCTGAGAAACCCTTAAATGAACAATGCACTACAGGCACATCAGGGAGACAAGTACCAGTAGGCCTGCCAGGGCACCTAATCCCGCCCTCTCCTTTAAAAAGGTGATAGAATTTCGCAGCCAAGACATCATTTCCACAGTGGAGACCAGGTGCACATGGGTGGAGTTGACCGCAATGATCTCATTGCGCAGGATCTGAGTCAGGTTATCAAACTCCACCAACCAGGTTCCGCTCGTGAGTCGATCCTCAGCTGCTCCCGCTGGCACGCTTGTCAGAATCAGGGCTATCAGGATCAGGCACATCAGCTTCCGGGGTGTCATCATGTTTCTCTGTCTGAGGGGCTTGTCGCACCAATCATTCAGGTACCCAGATAGGGTCTAGCCGGTCCTGTGGGAAAACACAAACAGAACCTCGTGCCCATGTCAGCACGGGATCGGGGCCATGCCAGCTACCCATGAGGATATCTTTCCACTTCACCATGCCCTTCATAGGGCTGTGTGGATTATGATGCCTATCTGCTGATGAACTTCCCGAGGCATCCAAATTCAAAAAATTTAAGGTGAATAATGCCAGATACCAGCCTATTCCCCCTTTTTGTTTTTGAAGAATTTCTTTTTTTTTTTTTTTTTTTTTTTTTTTTTTTTTTTTTTTTTTAGGTTTTTCGAGACAGGGTTTCCCTGTGTAGCTTTGCGCCTTTCCTGGAACTCACCTTGTAGCCCAGGCTGGCCTCGAACTCACCGAGATCCGCCTGCCTCTGCCTCCCGAGTGCTGGGATTAAAGGCGTGTGCCACCACCGCCCGAATTTCTTTAAGGGACTGATTCGCATGCTCCACAATGCCTTGGCCTTGAGGATTATAAGGGAGACCATGCGTTAACTGCATATCCATGAGCTGACAGAAGGAATTAAATTTCTGTCCTGTGTACGCCGGCCCATTATCAGTCTTTAATTGCTGAGGTTTTCCCCATGCTGCCCAGGCTTCCAGACAGTGGGAAATGACATTCAATGCTTTCTCCCCAGTCATAGGTGAGGCATGTATAATCCCTGAACAAGTATCCACAGAGACATGCACGTATTTGAGGCGCCCAAAGTCAGGGATATGTGTAACATCCATTTGCCAAACTTTTAAGGGACATAAACCACGGGGGTTAATTCCCAAACTAGGGGGATGATGAAAAATAACACATTGAGGACAATCCATGACTACTTGGTGTGCATCCGCATGGGAAAGGGAACATTTCAGGTTCCTCATGATTGATGGAAGGGAGAGTAAAGGCGAATCTGTCACTATCATCTTGAAATAAGGGAATGGAAAAGAAACAATCCTTTATATCCACGGCAATAATATGCCAGGAGCCTGGCAGAGCTGATAGAAGCAGTAGCCCTTGCTGCACTGGACCCATGACCTGCATCTGATTAATAGCCCTAAGGTTATGTAACAATCGCCACTTTCCAGATTTTTTTCTAATGACAAATATAGGTGTATTCCAAGGGGACACAGAGGGTCATATATGTCCAGCCTCAAGCTGTTCTTTTACTAGCTCTTCTGCTGCTGATAACTTTTCAGAGGAAAGTGGCCACTGAGGTACCCATACTGGGTCCTCTGTTTTCCAGGAAATGGGAATTCCTTCCTCAGTGGCCCCTATGAAAAACCCAATCCCTGTCTAGGTGGTCTACTCTGTGCCTGAACTGGATCTTTTCTGCCTTGGAGAAACTTCCCCAAACCAAACCTAGGATGACATCCCATCTTCATCATAATTTCCTGAGACTCCTTAGAATATTCATTACTCAATTTGAATCCCATAGATTGCATAAGATCCCTTCCCCAAAGGGACACTGGAAGTTCGAGGATGTAGGGTTGCATAACACCCGAATGGCCCCCTTCATCCTGCCACTGTAATTGTCCTGCACTAATATCTGGTGAATTGGTATATCCTAGCCCTTGTAGAGTTTGAGAGGAGACTTGCACTGGCCACCCACTGGGCCAGTCTTTACAGGCAATGATGCTCCGATCTGCACCAGTATCCAGGAGTCCCGTTATCTTGGTACCATTAATAGTTAATTGCAAGGTGGGTCTTTGATCTAAATCAAGGGATAGAAAAGTTAAATCTGTCCCTGTGGATCCGAAGCTTTTATTTCCTCTGTTTCGATCAGTGGCTGGATAGGACTCATGTAAACTGGGTAATAAAACTAGATGTGCAATCCTATCACCTGGTGAAATGGCAGTAATTCCTTTTGGAGACTCAACCATAATTTTCACGATCCCAGTATAATCAGGATCAATCACTCCTGGGTGTACTTTAAGAACTTTTATGGTGGTGGAGGATCTTCCTATCAATAAACCCACCATGCCCGGCTTCAAAGGGTCTTTAAAATCAGACTCCACTAATTGTACTCCCATCTGTGGAGTCAGTATGAGTCTGGTGGTGGCACAGAGGTCCAACCCTGCTGAGCCTGTAGTGGCTCTCCGCGGTTCCTCGGATGATGGAGGGTTGGCCACTGCTCTGGGTTCCCGCCTTGCTCCTGATTCTCCACTGCCCCATATATTTGCGGGCCCTGAGGCCAAGGGCCCCACTGTCCATTTTTTGAAAGATTGCCTGTTGTTATAGGCTGACCGTTTATGTCCTTGACTGACCTACACTCATTTGCCTAATGCTTCCCCTTTTTACACCTAGGACAAAGTCCAGGCTGTGTAGGGCGTTGACTCCTCCCTATTCCTTGGTTACCTTCTCCTTGAGGGCAGCTACATTTGAGATGGCCCATTTTTCCACACTGAAACCATGCCCCGGTGTTCCCTCCTTTCTTGTTACTAAGTTGCATAACTGCAGCCGCAAGACCTGCGTTAGTTAGAGGTCCCCCTAATTCTCTGCACACTTTCATCCATACTTCTAGACCTTTGTTCTTATAAGGGGTGATCACAGCCTTGCATTCTTTGGTACATTGTTCATAAACTAGTTGCTTTATAAGCGGCATCGCGGCATCTGGGTCACCAAAGATTCTGCCTGCAGCCTCGACCATGCGGGCCACAAAATCTGAAAAAGGTTCTATAGGTCCCTGAAGGATCTTAGTAAGGTTGCCACTCACTTCCCCTTTATTAGGTAGGGACTTCCATGCCCTTGTTGCTAGTTGATTTATCTGGTCATAAACCTGCTGTGGATATCCATTTTGTTGATTGGCAAATCGGCCTTGTCCCAGCAGCATGTCTACATCCCAAGTTGCTTGACCTCCACCTGCAGCCCTGTTAATCACAGCTTGTTCACTGGCAAATTCTATCAAAAATGCCTTCCAGTCTAAATACTGCCCTGCGCTTAGACATGCTCAAGCAAGATTCATCCAATCGGATGGAGTCAGGCAAAATCTGTGCAGAGCCTCCACTTGAGCAACAGTATATGAGGCTGTGATGCCATAAGTTCGGACAGATTCCGCTAGAGACTTGATGACCTTAAAATCCAAAGGTTCATGGTATCTCTGTTGAGTCTGGGCATTGAGAAACACTGGGCAAGCTAGCTGCATTTCAGTTCTAACCTGTCTCCAAACCTCCAGGTTAAAAGAATTCCCCATAGAGACAACTCTAGACATGGAGGCAGATTCCAGATATGGTGGAGGAGCTGAGGGAGCGGCTCCACACTCAGGCTCACATCCTTTAATTCTTTCTCTTTCTCCTTTATTTCTACCCCTTTTCTTTCTTATTCTCATGCTCTGCAAGGTTTCACATAATGACTCTACATCATCAGAATCAGGGGAAGAGATAGGGGACTCGGAACGCTCTAGGTCCGAAAGGTCAGGATATAACCTTGTTTTTTCTTCCCCCTTTTTTGTTTTACTTCTGGTAGATGCTGCTTTAGCAGACATGGCCTTTTCTGATCTTTCCTCCTGCAGCATTTCTAAGGCTGCCTGCCCATTCTCTACCACATCGCTGCAGTGCTGGTCTTTGAGACACCCTCTCACTAATTTCTAAACTGGTCTAACCCCATGTTTAAGTGTCCCTTGTTCTGCAGCGAAGTCTAGATCACGGCCCAACTTTTCCCAGGAAGCTACCGTGAGGCTTCTGGAAACTGCAAACCAGGGTGCCACGACATCACATTCCTCTAGAAATCTTTCTAAAGTACTCTTCTTAATCTCTAATTTCTTTGAAAGGAGCAGCTCGTTAAGAGCCAGAAAAATTGGGTGCGAAGAAGTTGCGCCCATGATACTAGCAGCACTTTTGCCTTCACCTGCTTTCACTTTCTTTAATTTTCCTGTCCGTTTTTGTTGCGGCTCTACGTTTTAATTTTCCCATCTGCTTTTGTTGTGGCTCTACTCTTTAATTTTCCCGTCTGCTTTTGTCGCGGCTCTACTTAATTTTCCCGCTTTTGTCGTGGATCCCCACCTTACCTGGGGACTTACCAGTGTACTGCCCTGACTGCGAAGAGTTCTGAGCCTTAAAGGGTCCCCATACGGGCCACCACTTGTCGCGTCCACCTCGACCAGCAAGGAAGATGCAATACCAGGCTCTTCTCCAAGCAGTTTATTCAGGAACCTTGAACAATCTTCTGACCCTGGGGAAAGCCATCTTCTCACTCCGGGGAAAGCCAGCCCACACCCTTTATAGTCACTGAGCAACCAACCCCGTAGTGCCACGTGGACAATGCCGATAGGGTCAGACATACGCAAGCAAGCCAGATTCCATGCCCAAGCCAAATAAGGAGTTGTTTATCCCAGAGAACACCTGCCATCGGGAAGGTGGAAGCCGGACGCCGGCACCATCTTTGAGGCGCGGCTGTGCATGGCTCTCTACACATGTTCATGTGGGTGCATGCACACAGGCCAGAGATGTACTTCAGGTATCCTTTTCAATGACTATCCACATTATTTATTTACTTATGCTATTAATTTTTATTTTTAAAAGTTATAATATAATTATATCATTTCTTGCTTCATTTTCCTCATTCCAACCCCTCCCATGTACACTCTCGCTCTTTCTCAAATTTATGGCCTCTATTCATTTAGTGGTTGTTTTACACACACACACACACACACACACACACACACACACACACACACACACACGTACAACTTACTCAGTCCATATAATGTTACCATATGTACATGGTCTCTCACTGAGCCTGGAGCTCATCCATTCAGCTAGGCTGGCTGACCAATGAGCGTCAGGGATCTGCCTGTTTCTGGCTCCTCTTCACCCACCCACCTGGTGCTGTCATTACAGGTACACAACATTGCACCTAGCTTTACATGTGATTTCTGGGGATCCAAACTCAGATCCTCATGATTGTGCCATAAGCATTTACCCATTGAGACATCTACCAAGCCCTTCACAGCTGGCATTTTTTATGTGAGTTCTTGACTGAACTCATATCTTTATGCTTGCAAGGCAAGCATTTTTACCCACTAAGACATTTCCCCATGCCCTGCCCTGGATTGTCTAAGGTAGATTTTACTGAACTTTGGCTCGCTGGTCTGAGAAAAAAAGGCCCCTTCCGATTAAAACATGCCCCAAAAACCCAGAACAGGAAACAAAAGCATTGGCAGGAAGAAACAGTGAATTTCAAAAAATACAAGTTAGAACAATGAACCCATTCTCTGTTATAGTTAATGAGATGCAGTTATAATTGAAAGGATAATTCTCAAAATGAAAGGTATTAGCCAATTCACAATGCACACACATGCACACATGTGCATGGGGAGACCAGAAGTCCATGTTGGATGTCTTCATCAATTGCTCTCCACTTACTTTTTTTTTTGACATATATATTTCTTATATTTATTCATCTACTTAAGTTTTTCACACAGGTCATTAATTTGAAGTATTTATGCTCACTTATAACATAAACAGTCATTCTTAATTTCAATGTATGAAGATTTGTGTAAGTCTGATTTTTTTCCTAAAAATATTATTACAAATAATAAAAATGTTTATTTAATACATTCATAAAAAATAATTTTTGCATTTCATTAACACCTCTCCATTTCTGATTTTGTCACACTTGCAAAGGTGATTTATTATGTCATTGTTTTCTGATTAAGAATTATTAACATTGAGCAAAATCAATCAATGGCAATTATGAGAGAAATAATTAGAAATAATCTACATATAGACTGTACTATTGTTACTCCATGTTTACAGAGCTCCTCATGCCTCTCCCTCTGGGGTGCTGGGATGAAAGGCTTGCCCCACCATGCCTAGTTTATACAATGTTACTTGTCTGCAAATGTTTTTAGGGCTGATCATTTAATACTGGATAATCAGTTGGTGTGTTCTTCCCAAGGGCAGACTATTTCTCCTGTGCTCAGCTTTCCTTAGCTGCTGTAGTTATTTGTGTAGGGTTGAGGCCTCTTGGGCTTCTGCAATAATCGTGTCATCCTTGTTCAGCTCATGTGTATGCAGTCATGTTGGTGAAACTTTGTGGGTGTAACTTGAACATTACTAGGAAATATAATCTCACAGTAAACTCCCTGCTTATCTGGCTTTTACAATGTTTCTGCAATGTTCCCTGATCCTTTGATATGGGAGTTGTATTGTAGATGTATCCAATGGGGCTGGGCTCCACAACTCTGCATTTTGATTGGTTATGGATTTCTGTAATGTTCTCTGTCTGTTTCAAAGAGAAGTTTCCTGGATAAAGGGTGAAGACTACACTTATCTATGAGTATAAAGATAAATTTTTAGAATGTAGTTCAGAATTATGTTGGTTTAGTAAAGTGGGCCATGACTTCCCTAGCTCTGGGTATTTGGCTAAGTTTCCAGTCCCAGACATGGACTCCCTCTTTTTGAGTGGGTCTTAAATCCAACTATGGAGCTGTTGGTTACTGCTAAGGTATTCTTCCCACTACTGCATTGTTAGATTTTTTAAATTAAATTTATTTTTGACAATTTCATAGTTATATACAATACATTCTTACCACATGCAGTTCCAGTCTCTTATCCCCTCCTCCACCCTTGTTGAGCTACTTTTCCTCTAAGGCCCCCTCCCACTTGGATATTTTTTTCTTTTTGTTTTGTGACTCACTGAATTTAATCAGGGACCCACTTTTACACAAACACATCCAAAAGAGCAGAGTCCTCCTGGCACAAATGTCTTTTAAAGAGTCTCATCTTTGATCTTTATTTGCTACTGATGGGTGTGTAAACTGATATGACCATTATGGAATTCAATATTAGGGATACTACAGAAGCCAGGAATGGAACTAACCATATGATCCAGCTATACTATTCATGGGTGTGTACCCAAAGGACTTGATATCTTGACACAGAGATATTTCATACCCATGTTCACTGCTGCTCTGTTCACCATACAGAATCATCTTAGGTGTCCATCAATAGGTGGACATGCACACAATGAAATTTTATTCAGCAACTGAGTTGCAGTAATCCATTCATGAGGGCAGAGTCCTTCTGGAAATCATCTCTTAGAGTCCCTCCTCTCAATCCTGTCACAATGACAATTAGTATTGTACTGCGAGTCCAGTGTGGGGCACAACCTGTTGTTCCAGCTGTTCTCGGGAGCTCAAGACCAGCCTGGGCATAGAGAAGACCCCATCTGAAAAAGAAAAGAAAAAGAAGGGGGTGTAGAAGAGGAGGGGAGGGAAGGGAAGGAAGAGATGAGAAGTGAAGCCATGAGAAAAAGAAAATAAAAAATAAATTCAGCACGAATTTGGGAGGGGACTTGTGAGTCATAACAGATCCCTGCCTCAAATTTTACCACAATAACAATTCCTGAGGAACCAAAGTTTCACAGATGAAACATAGAATCATAAAAATGCCAAGGATAATAAACCACAGTTGGATGTTTTCCTCACATAATAATTTGAAAGTGGGAAATACATTTCTAGAGGAATAAAAATGAAAGTCATGAAAAGTATAACTAAGCTCAACTTCATAAAAACATAAATAGATTCATAAACAGAAACATCGTAAATGAAGTAAAGATACACAAATGGGGTGAGGGGCAGGAGCAATGTGACCCATATGACAGAATACAGGGTCAATTCTTTGGGCTGCAGAGACAGCTCAGTAGTCAACAGCTTAGACTGCTCTTGCAGAAGACTTGGGTTTGATTCTCAGCATCCACATCCAGAGACTCACATCTAATCTGTGACTCCAGCTCAAGGGGATCTGATCCCTTCTTCTGGCCTTTGCAGGCACTATACTCATGAAGATGTCCTCTTGCTCCTAGAGACACAAGTAATTAAACAACAGCAACAAAAACCAAAACAACGACAACAGACCCAAACAAACAGGGCTGAAATGATGGTTAAAAGCAATTGGCTGCTCTTCCAGAGGACTTGGGTTTGACTTCCATTTACAACTATCTGTAACTCCAGTTCCAGGGAATCTGATGGCCTCCTCTAGCTTCTGAAAGCACCAGGTAGGTACATACATGGTACACAGACATACATACAAGGAAAACAAACAAAACACAAAACAAAAACCCCCTCAAAACCCATACACATAAAGTAATAAAATAATTTAAAAAGTAAGAAACAAATTTCTAATTTTACATTGAAAAAGAATCCCATTTCTTTTAATTTTTTTTTTGAGACATTGTTTCTCTGTGTAGTTTTGGTGCCTGTCCTGGATCTCACTCTGTAGATCAGGCTGGCCTTGAACTCACAGAGGTCCACCTGGCTCTGCCTCCCGGTGCTGTGATTAAAGGCATGCACCACTGCCGCCCAACTATCTCATTTCTTAATATTAAAAAGAACTTTAATTGAGGCGATAGCTCAGTAAACACCTTTCCATGCAAGCATAAGGGCTGAATGTGATCCCCAAAATCCACAGAAAAAGGATAGGTGTGGCTCTGTAACTCCAGAGTGGGGGAGAAGCAGAAACAGACAGATCTCCGGCTTGTGGGGCCAGCTAGTTTAACTTAACTGATGAGTACCAGGCCAGTGAGAGGCTCTGTCTCAAAAAAGCAAGGCTGGGGACCAGTGCGATGGCAGAGCAGGAAAGCGATTTGCTGCTAAGCCTGACAACCTGTGCTTGATCCCGGGACTCAGCAGGGTGGGCGGAGAGAACCGATCCCTGCAAGCTGTCCTCTGGCCTCCAACTGCATGGCATAAGCACACATGTACACAAATCAATTAAATAAACAAATAGTATAACAACAGTTTATTAAAACACACACATACACACCCAGCTCTTAAGGAATGACACCCTTTGGCCCCTACCCGACATGCTTACACATGAATACACACATACAACTTGTGCTAAGGATGTAGGCGGGCAATTAACTAGCACAGCAGAGGCCTTGGGCTCTGAGCTCAGCATGGGGCTGGAAAGCTCCCTTGTGTGTGTGTGGGTGGGATGGGGTGGGTGATCCTTGCATAAATATGGAAAAAGATAAAAACCAAAAAACACAAAAAGCCTTGGGGAGGTGAACGGAGATTACAGATTGGCTTTTTAAGCACAGAGGTGACAAAAGTGTAAATTAGAACAAGTTAATAAAGCCTCTGATATTAGAGATGTTTGAGAACAGAGGTGACAGTGTGTGGGAAACCCTTGGCATGCTTGTCAGAGTCATGCCTCCTCAGGCCTCTGGTAACTTCACTTGTAAACATTTAATCCAAGAGACATCCTCACTGGTTTGGAAACTTCTATGATAGATTATCCATTTGCTGGCACTTGGGTTAGAAGCAACATCGGGTTCATTAAGTGCAGCTCCTCTCAAGTGTGATATTATGCAGCCGTGAGAAAGGACAAGCAAGGCGGAAGGCTAGGGAGATGGCTCACTTGGTAAAAAGCTTGCTTGAAAAAGTGAGGACCTGAGTTTGGTACCCAGAACCTATGTTTTCAAAGCCAAGCACGAGGATGCTTGTCATCCTAGCACTGTAATACTGGGGACCGGGAGACAGGCACAGCCCTGGGGCTTCTGGGCTAGTCAGCCTGGCTTAATAAGCAACTATATCTTAAAACAACAAAACAAAAGCAAACCCCAGTTAGATGGCACCTGAGGAAGGACAGCTGAAGTTGACCTCTGATCTCCACAAACATGCACAAACCCACACACTCATGATCCCCCCTTTCCACACACATACAAGATGGCCAGGTGCAGTGGTATCTACTTGCATCTCCAGTAGTAGGGAGTCTGATGCAGGAAGATAGTGAGTCCAAGGCCATCCTGGCCTCCACAGCAAGACTATCTTAGACAAGCAAACCAAAGGAAGGTGGTAAGAAGTGCCAGCTGGGGCTATCATAAAAATCCTGGGAGCTGGGCATTTTCAATAATCACCTTAATGGCTACAAGGAAGAAAGAGAGAAAGAAAGAGAAACAACAACAACAACAACAACAACAACAACAACAACAACAAACCAACCTAAAACACTTAGAAATGTTTACTTCTAAGACTCCAAGTGTCACTGGAAATTTAGGGGGTTCTGGTGGAGTCACCACACATTACTGGGGAAATTGAGGTTCTTTCTTGGGCTTCTAGTCTTGTTAATAAAAGAATTTGAAAAGGACTCAGAAGAAAGCTCAATGACAATTTTATTAAAGCTTAAAATGCAGATCTTGTTTTGCCATGTTTGGTTGATATCCCTGGAGGCCTGCTCTTTTCTGAAGGGAAACAGAGGACCATTGGATGAGGGATGGAATGCTGGCCAAGTCCAGGAAGAGCAAGAGAGAAACCAATGCCAGCATGGAGGTCAGCCACACTGCAGATAAGCACCTCATGTCAGGGAGGGGGTGCTACAGAAAGAGTAAAGCCCAGAGTTTTAGGGAAAGCCTGCTAAGAAAAAAGATATGAAGGAAACGTTTTTTAGTAATTCAGGAAAGCAGGCCAGCTCAGGAGGCTGCAGGACCAGCTGTGTAGGAGACAGCAGAGTGCAGGGTTCTGGGCTGGACAAGCACATCATCTCACTGAGGGGATAACTAGTCCTTCTGTCTCTTTTGTGGGGTTTAAGGTGGATCTACCTTGTTTAGGGGTGTCCCTTAGCCAGGTGGCTGACCACCTAGAATGCTGGGTCTCTACCCAGGCCAGAGATTCTATTCTCTGGTCCAGAAGGAAATGGTTTTTCCTGGTGGGCCTTTAATACTATTCTAACACTGGGGAAGGCCTGTGTAGATTGCTCATTCAACCAAGTCCTTGTGCAAGCAAGACCTGAGTTTGAATCCCACAGTGGTGCTCATCTATAATTCTAGTGCTGGGAGTGGGGTTAAGGTCTTGGGGACTCTCTGACCAACCAGGTGTAGTGAGAGACTCAAGAAAGTGGAGAGCAATAGAGGAAGATGACCAATGTTAACATCCAGCATCCATATACTGATACACACACACACACACACACACACACACACACACACACACACACATGCATACACATGCACACACACATACACACACAAACATATACACATACACACATATATGTACACATACATGTACACACATATATGCACACATACAAACATATACATGTACACACATACATATACACATACACACATACAAACATAGACACATACACACACAGACATATACACACACACACAATACAAACATATACACACATACACACACATACAAATGCACATGAGTTCCTATAAATAGTAAGCTAAAATAGGCTCAGGGTTCTGAAAGAGTGAAAAATAGAATTATCATGTGTTAATAATTTTGATAGGATAATAATTTGAATGTTCTTCAAGAGCTCACTTGTTTTGTGAGGTAACGGCATAAGCCCAGTGCAGGAGGAGATGCGTTATGAGGGCCCTTATGGGTTAGTAGCTTAATGCACTACTGGATAGGTGAAAATCTCAGAAGGGTTAGAGCCTCTCTCTCCCTCTCTCCTCTCCTCTGAACTCAGCTACAAAATGGGGATTTTTAAGGACCCTTGTTGTGGGACATGACCTGGCCATAGCCCTTCCGGTCTTGGGCTGTGACCCCACCTAACCACTGAAGCAGGTGTGGGTCCTGGGCCGGCGGGAGGCCTTGCCATTACGAACCAGTTATCCAGCCCTGTGGTGCCATGTGCCAGCTGCCTCTGGGAAAATTGGACAGGTTTTCCCAGGAAGGATGAAGAGATGTGGATTCCTCAGCTTTCGCTCTGGGGAATGAGTAGGCTGAGGTGCAGTGGGGAAGAGGCAAGGAGTAAGACATAGAAGCAGGTTACAGGATCGCTAAAGTGGGGGGAAGGCAAGATTCTAAACCACCTGCCACAGAGGCGGAGATCCGAGTCAAACATCTATTCTCAGAGGTCCCCAGATGGTCAAACAAACACATACATGCTCAGATGCACAGAAATATACACTGATGGAAACACACATACACAAAAATGCCTACACAGATACATAGGTACACACCAACAAACACACACTCACAGAAACACACAGATACATAGAAACAGAGAAAGATATAAACAGGAACAGAAATGTACAGAAATACAGCAGACACACAAAAATAGAGATACAGAGAAACACACATACCAACTCAAACACACTTACAGAAATACACAGTCAGGCACACAGACAGGAACACACATACACATGCCCAGAGATAGACACATATGCACCCAGAAACACTCAGACACAACAGAGAAACACACAGTCACTTACCTAGTCTGCAGACAGATGTCCCAGGGACAGACACACCCTCACAATCACTCACAGTAGCACACAAGATCAGGTAGCATGCACACAACCAGGAGTTCATGCTCTTCTGGTGGTTCCCACAGCTGTCCCAACCTGCAGCAGTTTTCTGTGCACAAAGCCCTGTTCCAGGCTGCTTTGGCTCTGGGATGGATGGGGTTGGGAGTGGGCACTCTCCAGGGAAGCCAAAGATGTAGGAAAAGAGAACCAGGAAAGAGAAGACTGTTGGAGGAGGGGACAGGCAAGGTGGGTCTTTGACTGAAGTGTGTGAAAGGATCGAGAAAGGGAGGCAGAAGAAGCTTCTAGGCAGAGGCAACAGTCAGGGCATAATCTTTTCGATCTCCATTCTTCCTGTGCCAACCCCTACTCAGGCCAAGTGGGGACAGTGGTCCATCCCCTCTATGTATCTGCAGCCTTGTGCTTCAAGAACATCATGGCTATTTTCCTTTTCAAAGATGGGAATATTGGGTCCAGAGAGTCTGTGTCAGCATTCAAAGTCACACAGCATAAAAGATAACCAGCTGATCTTCAACAGAAATCCCTCTCGGGACAGAGAATCTCCCAGTTCCAGTAGAGAACAGGATGCTTGGCAAAGGTCATGCCAGGGAGGACAGGTATGGGAAAAGCTGGGCAATCAGCCTTTAGGCCCACTGGCAGCTAAGCCGGGCTTTAGCCATGCCCTTGTACTCCCATCCTTACAGAGCAGGGCCCTAGAGAAAGGCAGAAAGAGTGGGTGATGGAGCACATCAAGGCCAGGGAAGGGCCTGATGCAAAGGGTTAATCCTGCAAGCACATCTTTAGCCAGAATGCTCTAGTTTATAGGATTTTCCCAGTTGTTACCAGAACAGATTCTCAGAAAGCGGTGTGATGGTACATGTTTGCAATCTCAGCTTTTCCCAGACATGCATGTGGGTGGGGTAGGAGAATCACAAGTTGAAAATGATTTATTCTTTTATTATATTTATTTACTTATTATGTGTGCCATGATATGCATGTGTGTGTGTGGGGGGGGGGGTGTCAGAGGACAACTTGTATGAGTCCATTCTCTTTCTCTCATGCTGGTCCCAGCATTGAGCTCAGTTATTAGCTGGGCAGCAATCACCTTTATCCAATGAGACATCTCACTGGCCCTACTATTTTTTTTAAAGATGTGGTCTCATGTAGTTTAGTCTGGTCTTGAACTCACTGTAGTGCCCAGAAGATGATCTTGAACTCCTGATCTTCCTGATTCTACCTCCTCAGTGCCACTATGACAAGTGTAGGCCACTACAACTGGCCTGAAAATGAAATTTAAAAAAGATTCAGGGCCAAGCAGGAGTAGTGCCTGTCGTTCTGGTGCTAGGGATGTCTTTCTGTATGCTGTGAATGTGTTGCTCAGAGTGATTGATAAATAAAACCCTGATTGGCCAGTAGCCAGGCAGGAAGTATAGTGTAGGTGGGGTAAGGAGAGAGGAGAATTCTGGGAAGTGGAAGGCTGAGTGAGGAGACGCTGTCAGCTGCCGCCATGAGGAGCAAGGTGTAAAGTACTGGTAAGCCACGAGCCACGTGGCAAGGTATAGATTTATAGAAATGGGCTAATTTAAGATATAAGAACTAGATAGCAAGAAGCCTGAGCCACATGGCCATACAGTTCATAAATAATATAAGCATCTGTGTGTTTATTTGGGTCAGACAGCTGCAGGACTGGCGGGTGAGAGAGATTTGTCCTGACCGTGGGCCAGGCAGGATCAGGAGATAACCCCAGCAACATTCTGCACTTGGAAGGTAGAGGCAGAAGACTCCTGAGTTTGAGGCCAGCTTGGGCTAAATAGAGAAACTCTGTTTTGAGAAGAAAAAGAAAGAAAGAAAAAGAAAAAGGAAGAGAGTAAGAAAAGAAAATGACTAGGAGAGAGCAATGCTCTGGGTTCTATCCCTAGCAACACACACAAACACACACACACACACACACTCACACATACACACACATACTCATATACACACACATAAACATTCACACATGTGCACACATACTCACACACTCACACACACTCATACACACACATAAACACTCACACATGTGCATAAACACTCACACATGTCACACACACATAAACACTCACACATGTGCACACATACTCACACACTCACACACACTCATACACACACATAAACACTCACACATGTGCATAAACACTCACACATGTCACACACACATAAACACTCACACATGTGCACACATACTCACACACTCACACATACACACACACTCACACACACACTACCAGACATAGTGGTGCATACCTGTAATCTCAGCACAGCCTAGACTACATAGCTCCCCTCCATCAACAAAAGAAGAAAAAAAAAGGATCAAAAACTCGATGACTAAAATAACATATGGGTGGGGAGATGGCTCAGTGGCAAGAGCACTTGATGTATAAAGTATGAGGACCTGAGTTCGGATCTCCAGACCCAGTGTACGATGCCCACCTGTAATTCCAGTTTTGGAAGGTGGAGACGGGATCCCCAGAGCAAGCTAGCTAGCAAGACTAGCCACATTGGCCAACTCTGGGTTTGATTGACAGACTCTGACTCAATGAATAAGGTGGTAGAGGGATCAAAGGGATCCTCACATCAGCTTAGGGCTTACACACACACACACACACACACACATACATGCTCAGTCACTGACACACTGTAGCTAGAGTTTTCCTGCCTGGCTCACAGTCAGGACAAATCTCTGTCACCCGCCAGTCCCACAGCCGCTCAGACTCAACCAAGTAAACACAGAGACTTATATTGGTTACAAACTGTATGGCCGTGGCAGGCCTCTTGCTAACTGTTCTTATATCTTAAATTAATCCATTTCTATAAATCTATACCTTGCCACATGGCTCGTGGCTTACCGGCATCTTCACATGCTGTTTGTCATCGCGGCGGCTGGCAGTGTCTCTGACTCAGCCTTCCACTTCCCAGAATTATTCACCTCCTTGTCCCGCCTATACTTCCTCCTGCCTGACTACTGGCCAATCAGTGTTTTATTTACTAACCAATCAGAGCAACACATTTGCCATACAGAACATCCCACAGTAACACACAGTACATGCCCATATGTGCAACAAAGATGTGCACACACACATACAGACAAAGATAGAAAAAGGAAACAACACCAATTCTTACCGTGCTGGAGGGCAGTTTACTCACCACACTCAAGTCCAAGTATGTAGAAGAAGACACCACAGTTGGGGCTCGGAGTCTGGTCTGGGTTCAGGCATCACTGGGATGCAGGTTCATGCCTTCAAGCAACATTGTGAGGACCTTGTGGTGATCCCAGGCCCCAGGTAGTTCAGAGTCATCTCCTTTCTCAAGGCCCTTCATTTCATCCCATGTGTAATCCTGTTTGTCATAGGAAGCAACATAATTAGGGGCTGAAGAGATGAATCCGGTAGTAAAAGCACTTGCTGTCAAGTCTGATGACCTGAGTTTTAATCCCTGGAACCCACATGGTGGAAAGAAGGTCACAACTGACTCTTGCAAACTGCCTTCTGACACCTACATATAGGCTGCAGCACATAAGTGCCCCCACAAATAAGTAAATATAAAAAAGAAATTGAAGTATCATAGTTACAGACTTCAGAGGTCAGAATAATGTCAAA
The DNA here is from genome assembly GCF_007827085.1 of Peromyscus californicus insignis. NCBI lineage: Eukaryota > Metazoa > Chordata > Mammalia > Rodentia > Cricetidae > Peromyscus > Peromyscus californicus. The sequence continues at coordinate 46,501,342 of NW_026294540.1, forward strand.
TTGTCCTGGCTAATTTTATGTCAACTTGACACAAGCTAGAGTCATCAGAGGAAGGAGTTTCCATTGAGGAAATGCCTCTGTGAGATGAGGCTATAAGGCATTTTCTTAATTAGTGACTGATGGGGGAGGGCTCTGTAGATGTATCCAACCTTCTTATTAAATAAGAAACACAGAACCAATGCAAAGAAGAAAGCCAAGAGGTCAGAGCTAAGAGCTAAAACCTTACCCTTCCTCCTGCGGTGGTCCTACCTGTCCGAATCAGAGCTACCCCTGTGTTAAAGTCTTTATATAGAGTTCCTGTCCTGCCTTCTCATTGGTTGTAAACCCAACCACATGACCGCCTCCTCACAGCCTGTCTGTATAGGCCTCCAGGTTTTCCATGATTGGTATTAAGATTAAAGGCATGTGTATCCAATACTGGCTGTATCCCTGAACACACAGAGACTTACCCAGCTCTGCCTACCAAGTGCTGGAATTACAAGCGTACGCTACCACTGCCCTGCTTTCCTATGGCTTGCTAATAGCTCTGACCCTGGGCAACTTTACTTATTAACATACAAATAACATTTTAATACAAATAAAATATCACCATAGGGCTCAGCCCATTATGGGTGGGGCCATCCCTGGGCAGATAGTCCTGGGTTCTATAAGAAAGCAGGTTGAGCAAGCCATGAGGAGCCAGCCAGTAAGCAGCACTCCTCCATGGCTCCTGCCCTATTTGAATTCCTGTTGTGGCTTCCTTCAATGATGAACTACAATGTGGAAGTGTAAGTCAAATAAACCCTTTCCTCCTCAACTTGCTTTTTGGTCATGGTGTCTCATAGCAGCAATAGAAACCCTAACTACAACAGTGATAATTTTTGAGTGTCTATTATTGTGTTTAGCCCAGGATTCATGGGTCCAGGGTCCAGTCTCCAGGCCTGGCTGCAATGAGCCCAAGGTCTAGAGAAGGTCAATATGTGCCTACTTCAGCTCCTTAGTTGGAGACTCTAATGGTCAATCTCAATTACCAACTTGATGAGATCTAGACTCACGTGGCAGGGAGAGGCCTGTGGTTATACCTGAGTGTTTTCACTAGATTGAAGTGGGAAGACCTGTCCACTGTGGTGGCACTGCTCCCTCTCTGTGGATCCTGGAGTGTATAAAAAGAGCAAGATGAGCCGGCAGCGGTGACACACACCTTTAATCCCAGCACTTGGGAGGCAGAGGTAGGCGGATCTCTGTGAGTTCGAGGCCAGCCTGGTCTACAGAGTGAGATCCAGGACAGGCACTAAAACTACACAGAGAAACCCTGTCTGGGGGGTAAGGGGGGTGGCAGCGATGATCTAAGCACCCTCGTTCATCACTGTCTGTTTCTTGATTGCACACAGACTGTGACCAGACACCCCATCCTCCTGCCACTGTGACTTCCCCTCAATGTCAGACTGTATATCTTGGAACTGTGAACCAAAATAAACCCTTCCTTTCTAAAGTGGTTTTGTCAAGAGTGTTTTATTGTAGCAACAGAAAAGTAATTAAGATAGAGGGGAAGGGGGAGCAGTTCAGAGTTGCTTCCTGTGTCCTGTGCTTATCAGCTTCCTTAATCAGATGAACCTCACATGGATGGGAAGATCATAAAGGGTGTGAAAGTCTGTCTGTGAGTGTTGGGGTTGGGGGGCTGTAATGGGATGCAGCTCAGTGGGAGAGTGCTTTCCAATTGTGTAACAAGCCCTGGGAAACACACACACACACACACACACACACACACACACACACACACACACCCCAAAACATCTCTTAAGGTGTCTCACACCTATAATCCCAGAGTTTAGGAATTAGTGGAAGCATGAGGATCAGAAAGTCAAGGTCATCCTCAGGTACACAGGGATTTTGAGGCCAGCTTGAGATATAAGAGATCCCGTCTCAAAAATAAAAATAACAAAGAACTGAAAAACAAAAAACAATAATCAAAGAAAAGTCTGTAAGAAGAGAAAACATTGGCTAGCTCAGTCGGTAGAACATGAGACTCTTAATCTCAGGGTCGTGGGTTTGAGCCCTACGTTGGGCACCAAATGTAGATGTAACCAACCATCTTATTAAATAAGAAACACAGAACTAATGCAAAGAAGAAAGCCAAGAGGTCAGAGCTAAGAGCTAAAACCTTACCCTTCCTCCTGCGGTGGTCCTACCTCTCCGAACCAGAGCTACTTCCTGTGTTAAAGTATAAAGACTTTCTGTTCTGCCTTCTCATTGGTTGTAAACCCAACCACATGACCGCCTCGTCACTGCCTGTCTGTATAGACCTCCAGGTCTTCTATGGTTGATATTGAGATTAAAGGCATGTGTATCCAATACTGGCTGTATCCCTGAACACACAGAGACTTACCCAGCTCTGCCTACCAAGTGCTGGAATTACAAGCGTACGCCACCACCGCCCTGCTTTCCTATGGCTTGCTAATAGCTCTGACCCCCGGGCAACTTTATTTATTAACATACAAATAACATTTTAGTACAAAATAAAATATCACCATATTTCCCCTTTTCTATTTTAATAAAAAGAAAAAAGGAAAAAGCTTATAACTAACATAAGAAAAACTATATACAAAAGTACAATAACTATATACAATATATACAAGTAATAAATACCTAAACAATGTCTAGTCCATTTGTATTTGACAAATTCAGAGAAAATAATTCCATTATCTCTCCTATTTTGGTAAGTCCAAAATGTATCTAATTCACTTTCTATCCTAATTAATCTTCAGCTATAACTAACTAATCTTCAACTCCCTCAGAGACCCAAGAAGGAAATAATATTAGCTAACAAAAATAAAATCAGGAAGTACATGCAAGCAACTTCCAAAAAATTGTGAGTTGACAGAAACAGTCAGCTGCCTGGACAGTCATCTGAGGTTTCTCCACAGTGTTGGGGCATCATCTTCAGCCTATATGCTTAGTGTATCTGACAGACTCATTTGTGAAGTAGGATGTACACAAGGTCAACAGTTCAACCTCACATTGGGTGAGAGCAGTCTATATAACAGAAGCACCTGAATTCCACTAGTGTCATGTCATGATTCAGGATTTTAAATTCTAGAAATTGTTGATGTTTTTTGAATTCAGCTGTCCATTCTTCTTGGCTATGTGTGTATGTGGCTTCATCTCAGCATCCCGTTCTTCTCCACATCCCTCTATTAAATGCCATTCTACTATTGAGAGGCGTGAGCTTAGTTACTCTTCAAGAATAACTGTTTCAGCTGCTGTTCCATTGCACATCATAAGCCATCGGCCCACTGCCTGTTCAGCTGCCTTCGAAGAAAAGGGCACTGTACCTTTTCCGGATTGCGAAGGCCACTTCAGGGATGGTGCCATATTGTCCTGGCCTCAGAAGATGCCTTTTGATAAAGCCATAACCACACTTGCTTTTACAAGAATCAGTAGTCCTTTGTTTCGTGTCCTGTCTGTCCTGTTTGTCAGCAGTTGATTTGAGGATACTTTGTTGTCCAGTGGCTAACTTTTGCCACAATGAAAGTTAACTCCAATTGCAGTTTTTTCAATGTCCATATTTTCTCTGAAGTAGATTGGTACTGCCAGGAGCCGACATGTCTCATAGTCATAACAAAAAAGAAAAATTTTCTAAGTTATTAAAATATTTTAAATGCCATATTCTGTAGATCTCTGAAGGGTTTGAAGATGACCTGTCTATCTAAAATATATCTGCTCAATATTGAAAACATACCTAATATGACTACAAGTTCTATTATAATGTCTAACTACTAACTTTCATTTCTTTATATCCTAATAGTTGGTAATAACACCATTCAAGGTTCAGAAAATTGCATTACATTGTTAAATGAACGGTATAAGTACAATTAGAAATATACATATAGCATTTTCTAACAGAGCCTCAGTCTCCCAGGCTTGAGGCCCAGGGTTCACTAGGGTTCCCTTCCCTGATAATATACATTGTACTCACCTGTAGCTAGAGTTTTCCTGCCTGGCCCACAGCCGCTCAGACCCAACCAAGTAAACACAGAGACTTATATTGCTTACAAACTGTATGGCTGTGGCAAGCTTCTTGCTAACTGTTCTTATAGCTTAAATTAATCCATTTCTATAAATCTATACCTTGCCACGTGGCTCGTGGCTTACCGGCATCTTCACATGCTGTTTGTCATCATGGTGGCTGGCAGTGTCTCTGACTCAGCCTTGCATTTCCCAGCTTTATTCTCCTCCTTGTCCTGCCTGTACTTCCTCCTGCCTGACTACTGGCCAATCAGTGTTTTATTTACCAACCAATCAGAGCAACACATTTGCCACACAGAACATCCCACAGCACTCACCAGTTTAGAAATGTCCTATTTTCTCATGCGGGCCATGCCTTGGCTTCCCCTGTCCCCCTAACCCCTGTCTATATTGTTTCTAAATCGTTCAAGTGTACCATCTCCCTTCTATTGACCGCTCCAGGGTCAGGCCTTCCAGACTGTCCACCTCCCATATCGTCCACACCTCCACCTTGCTCCTCCCACACAACCCAGGTCCAAAATGGGTTTCACCTTTACCCAGAGAGCCTTGGGAGACTTTTGTGGACTCTATACTGCTGTCCCCTGTTACTACTTTTAATTACATTTAAATTTATTTATTTTGTGCTCACATGTATATGTGTGGATGTACATATGGAAGTAAAAAGAAAACTTGTGGGAGTTGGTTCTCTTATTCCACCAGGTAGGTCCTGGGGATTGAACTCAGGCTTGCTGGCAGACATCTTGCCAGCCTTGACGCTCCTTTTAGTCCTTCCATTTGCTCAGCTCCAAAAAGCCAGGAGCAGCCTCTTCCAAGGACACCTAACTGCTCTCAGGTTGGGGATCAGGTGCAAACTTCAGAGGGACAGGAAGAGAATAAAAGATAAATATCACCCCCCCCCCAACTTAGTGGTGCACACCTGTAATCCCAGCATGCAGGAGGCAGAGGTAGGAAGATTGCTGAGTTTGAGGCTAGGAGGGGCTAAACAGAAATACCTTGTCTCAAAAATGCAAGGAGAAAAAAAAAAACATGAATAGCAGGTGGTACACTCAGGGATGGGAACCCTCTGAGGAAGGGACCAAAAACTGGATTCCCAGTGACAGTTTGTCTTGACCAGGAAGATCTCAATTCCCTGTAGTGGGCCTTGGGTCTGCCTGGGACCTACAGAAAACTGGCTTTTTACTTTATGTTTTTTGAGTGAGGGCTTCCTGTAGCTCAGATTTGCTTCCCTGCCTTCTTGAGTGCTGAGATCTGAGGTCTACATTATCACCCTTGGTTCATGTGGTCCTGGGGATCACACCCAGAGATTGCTATATGCTAGACAAGCAGTCTATCAACTGAGTTATGCCTCCAACCCCAGTTCTCACAGATAGGTTTGATGTCTTCATTTTACATTTTCTTTTTCAAAGATGACAAGCTGTTAGAAGCCTCTTCCCTTCTACTGGCAACTGTTTGCCCTAGAATTGTCTTTCCTTTGATTGTACTAGGCAAGGAGAGGTCCAGTCTCCTTCTGCATTGCCCTGGGTCAACAGCTGTCACCCACACTGACCTGTTTGTACCACAGCTTCATCGCCTATGTCTTGCCTGAACCTTGCACCCCACAAAACTACAGCTGACATATTCATGTGATCCTCTTTCTCCCCATCAATCCTGTGGTCAATACTTCAGTATGCCTAGGCCCATGATCCTCTAGGTTGGTCTGACTCCAACTACTCAAGTATTAGGGTGTTGAGCCCTGCAGAAGGATCCAAGCCCCTTTTGCAGAACCTAGCAGTGCATCTGAAAAACGGGGTGTAGGCAGAAGAGCAAGCTAGAGCATTTCAAAGAAGAGATCTAGGACTGGGAAGGAGGGACCAGAAGTGGACCCGATGAAGTAGTAGCCTGAGAGAGCGCCCAGCAGGCGCTGCTGGGTTAAAAGTTCAGTGATAACATGCTGCAGAAACCAACAGCTTGGCTGGAGAAAGGCCAGGTGCTCAGAAGGGCCGGAGCTGGGGGCGGGGCCTGACAAAGCCGGGCTGGGGCAGGGGGACCAGGCCTAGGAAGTGAGAGGAAAAGCCTGAAAGTGGGGATTGGAGCGAGGCGTGGCAGAACAGGGTAGAGGTCTGTCTGGAGTTGGGGGCGGGTCCTGGCGGCGTGGGGATGGGGGCTGCGGGCGGGGCTTGGAAGCTCTGGGCAGCCGGTCATAGACTGGGGCGGAGCCTGGCTTCTCAAGGCAGGGTCGGCTGGAGGCGGGGTCTCATGGTGCAGGGCTAGGGGGCTGAGGGCGGGGTCTGGCGGCGGCCGAGGACTGTGGGGCGGGATCTAGGGAGGGGCCTGGTGGTGCGGGGGCGAGGCCTGGAAGCGGGTTGGGCAGTTTAAGATTCAGGGGTCTTGGACTGAGCGGTTCGCGCGCACCCGGCCAGAGCTCACTGAAGCCACGCCCCTCCCCCGCCCAGACCACGCCCAAGCCCCCATCAAACTCCTCCCGGAGGTCCCCTCCCGCTTGATTTCCTCCCCCGTGGGTGGAGGCCCTGAGGAGAGTAGCGTCCCTCAGTCCAGCGCCGTCAGCCGCGTGTCTACTGCATCTTCGGGTTCGCTGATCTCCACCCCGCCTGGGCCTGCACCCCCAGGTAAGCGAATGGCCCTCTCTGGGGGCGCCGCCCTCTAGAAGCAACCCTCGCGACGATCTCCAGTCTCCCCTCCCGGGTCAAGACCAGCTAGGGTTGGCCCCAAGATAGGGTCAATGAGCTCCCCATCATTTCACTCACAAGGTACTTCTCTGGGTTTCCCAGCTGGTCGGGGCTCGGGCTGCCTTCCCCAGTGAGCTCTGGGTCCCCCGAGAACGAAGGTGAAGGCGGATGTGACTGGAAAACGCGTGGGAGCGAATAGGGGCTATCGTGATCCCGTGACGCGGGGAATCCGGATGTATGAACGGGCACTGCGTCACAGGAGTGTCTGTCACCAGAGAATCGGTGCAGAGCGCCTGCTGGGTGCCACAGACCGGCGATGGCCACAGACACTTTAGGGCCCTGTCTTGACCGGCCTCTGAGAAACAATGTCTTTAACAGGATTGCAACGTTTCAGCTGGTGCCAGGAGCGTGTAGAGCACACATCCAAATACTGGTGATAGGGGGTTACAGTGTTGGGAGGGAGCCCAGGGTGTCTGAGGGAAAGAGCCAATCTGTCATGATGGCACCTGCTATGGAGAGCTTTCTGGGCCCAGAAAACAAAATCCTGGGGAAAGGCCCAGGTTGGCGTGTTTGCAGACCAGAAAAGAGGCTGGCGGATCCGAAGTGTATACAAGGAAGAAAGGAGGTAGGGAGTGGTAGACAAGGGCTTAGAAGACAGTGAGGAGCCCACAGTTTCATTCTCAGGACTGGGTACGAGGGATGCTTAAGCCAGCAAGTAACAGCTGTCTGATGGTGTCTTGAGAGGAGGATCCTGCAGCCAGTATGTGGGGGAAGGTTGAAAAGACTCTCGGGCAGAGGCAGCTGGCTGGACCCCTGATGGAAGATGTGTAAAGTGATAAGAAGTTAGAAATTCTCTATTTACTCCCGGAAGAATTGTGTTCATGCATGTCTGGAAGTGGGACACGAGGCAAGGCCTGTGTGGAGATGGACTTGGGCTCTGGGGGTATGGAAGGGTCTTTATTGTTTTTTCTTTAGGACTAGGTGGAATCTAGGGTCTCATGCTAGGGGAGCACTCCACCACTGAAACGCTTTGGTTGCTTCTTTCCTTTATGTATGTATGCTCACATGTGGTGTACATGTGTGTGCATGCATGTGTGTGTGTGAGCTCAAGTGTGTGGAGGCCAGAGGTTGACCGATAATGCCTTTCTCAATCACTCTCCACCTTACTTTCTGAGACAGGGTCTGTTTTGGCAAGCCACCTGCCTCTCCCCCGCCCCATGCACACTCCCCACCGAAGTTACAGGCACATATCACGGTGCCCAGTTTTTACAGGGTGTGGCGATCTGAACGCAGGTTCTCATGCTTGCACAGAACTTTACCACTGAGCAACCATCCACCCAGCCCTTAGGTTTTATTTTGGGACAAGAGTCTCACTAATTCATTTATGTTGGCCTTGAACTCGTTCTGTAAGTCTGGCAGGCCTTGAACTTTCAGTCCTCCCACCTTAAAGAAGAGTGTGGAGGTAAGGGGAGGCTCTTAGGACTCAGCCTGGCTTGCAAAACCTATGAGCTGCCTGGGATATGGGGAGACAGGGATCCCTAAGACTGCAGTCTGAGCCCAGCCAGGGTCCTAACACCAGTGTGGCCTCCACTGGGGTGACCCGGACCCATTATTTGGATGAAGTTGCCTTGGAAGCCCCCTAGCCTTACAGCTGCCCCCCACCCCCGCCCCCCAGCCATTGATGCTGTTTGGGTGGAGTTCCCAGAGTATCACTCAGCCTGCCTGAGGCCTTCCCTGAAGTTCAGCAAGGTTGAGGGAATATTGGGGATCTTCTCTGCCTCCCTTCTCACATTCCCAAAGGGAATTGTTTCCAGGAATCAAGGAGAGAAGAGGCAATAGATATAAACTGGGAGCTTGTGGATGCAGGAAAGAGTTCTGAGTTACCGTTTGCCCATTTGGAAAATGGGTCTGTAGTATCTTTCCCTGAGAGTGTTAGTGAGTCCTCAGCTGGGGATATGCCTGACAAATCTTAGTGCCCTTTACACTCCTGACGGCCTGGGGGTGGCCTCCATGCTCCACTCGGAGATAAAGCAGAATAATATCCACCTCCAAACCCAAGGCCATTGGCTGTGGGCGGGGGAAGCATTTAGTTGGCACAGTGCCTGGGAGCCAGTGAACATTTGGTGAAGGAGCCTCGGACTTACTAAAGATGACCAGGAGCATGAGTAAAGATCTCATCCTCCCACTCCTGGGGTGACACAAGAAATCATTGCAGTGGGGATGCTCCTCTGTGACTTGGGTGCCCCAGGTTGCCTCATTCTACTGTCTGGGCTTGCACCTACCTCCTGTTTGAGTGCTGCAACCCTCAGATTAGTGGGTTTGCTTCATTTTTCCCAGCTGTAAAATGGGAATGACACCATTCAAACACCCATATAGTTAAAGAACTGAGGACTATGCCTGGCTAGTAATCAGTGCCTGATGAAATCAGTCCGTTATATTGCAGAGTTAATGCCTCAGGGCAGAACTGAGTACAGTGACATGGCTTGGCCCAGGGAGAGTCAGAGAAGGCATCCTGGGTGGGTGACAGTGATTTAGCTAAAGATAGATAGCTGTGTTCATTGGGCAGAGAAACAGTATTCCAAACCAAAGGACCAGCATGTACAAGTCTCTAAGCACACTGCTAGGTGCTTGGAGGAGTAATTAGCAGAGATATGAAAGAACACTGAGATCCTTGGGGGCTGGAGAGATTGATCGTTGGTAAGAGCACTTGTTCTTGCTTGCAGAGGACCTGAGCTCAGATCCCAGCATCCCCCATCAGGTGGCTTACAACCACCTGATGTAACAAGTATGGGAATTTGATGCTCTCTTCTGCCCTCTTCAGGCACTGCAATCATGTTCTTGTGGCTCGCTCTCTCTCTCTCTCTCTCTCTCTCTCTCTCTCTCTCTCAATTTAAAAACAAACAAACAAAATCCTTGATGTCTATAGGATAGCAGGATGGCTAGGCCTCAACAGGGAATTTAGAGGCTATTCTGACCCCAGAGAACAAACTCCTGGGTGTGTATGGTGCTTATGAGTGCAGGAGCCAGGAGACCAGAATAGAGGTGACTAATCTGGTTCAGGTGATGGGACTGTATCAAATGGAGGTTCGGGTGGGTGAGAATTCAGTGGATCTTGGATGGACTAGATGGGCTGGGGTAGCCATTGATGTGTGTGGCTGGCATGAGGGGATCAGGGTTATATTCAAGTCAGCATCTGTTTCTGGTACTTGCCTCTTGTCATACCTCCGATTCTGAGCTGGTGGAGGAATGACATACGGCAGGCTTTGGAGGAACAAGATGGGAGCTGGCTGGAAGACAGGGCAGGGAGTTGGTGGGGAGCCAAGAGCCAAGGAAGGCTGTCCAGCAATATGGTGAGCCATTGGGTAAAGGCCTTTTGCTGCTAAGCCTGATGACCTGAGGTTGATCTATAGAATTTATGTGGTAGAAGGAGAGAACAACTCTTGCAAGTTGTCCTCTGACCTTCATACTATGGCACTCATGTACCCATACCCACACACACTCCCTTATGAATAATAAAAATTTGAAAAAAAAAATACAAGGAAGGCTAGGTGGTGTCTGGAGACCCAGGTCAAGGCAGAACTCTTGCCTAGCATGTGTAAGGTCCTGGATAACGTCCCCAGCATTACAAAATCAACATTTAAATTAAAAAATAAATAAAAAACTGTCTTTGCATGCCCCACTTGGGTAATTCATGGGCAGGAATCTTCCTCCCATATGTACCTATCCTTCCCCTCCTCAGTCCTTTTACAGCATTTTTACTTTATTCATAGTGAGTCTCTCTCTCTCTCTCTCTCTTTCTCCCTCTCTCTCTCTCTCTCTCTCTCTCTCCCTCCCTCCCTCTCTGTCTCTCTCTCTCTCTCTCTCTCTCTCTCTCTCTCTCTCTCTCTCTCTCTCTCTCTCTCTCTCTGTAACTTGTAGGAGTCAGTTTTTACTTCTTCTACCATGTGGGTCCCAGGGACTGAATTGGGTCAAGTTTGGTGTCAAGTACCTTTACCTGAGAAGCGGTCCTCCTGCCTCCTTCAGACCTTCTCTAGGTCCTCTTTGGTCCCTTTTTAATAGCCATCTCAGACTCAGAGTGGCTGCTCCTGTCAAAGGAACATAAAGAAGCCTTTCTCCTCCTCAGTCTGGACTCTGTATCTTTCTTAGTGTGATGCTACCACCAGAGTGGCTAGCATTCAGCTCCTTTTGGGCTCCTGAAGCCATAGTTTTGGTCCAAGGTTCCATGACTGTCTAAAAAGGGATTTTTCTCTGCCAACCACATCCTGGTGTCTCGATTTGCCCTGTTTTTGGCTTTATCTCCCTTCCATCACTGTTTGTATGATTTGTATCCAATGCTGTATTGGGTGTCATTGGGAAACCTGTGTTCTTGGGGGGAAGGGACAGGAAAAAGGATGAGGTCTAAAGGATGTGGAGGCAGCCATATAATCATGTGGATGAAGAGCATTCTAGGCAGAAGGACCAGCAGGTGTAAAGGCCCTGAGGCCACCACAAGCTTGGTTCATGCTAGAGGCACAGCAAGGAGGTTGGTGTGACTGAAACAGAGTGAGTGAGAAAGTGAGTACTAAAAGGATCAGACAAAGAGACTCAAGGTCCTCAAGGACCTGAAGACTAACACAGGAGACCCCTGGAAGGTCCTTACCCCAGAAAGGATGTGTGGTTGGAACTTTTTGCTTTGTAATTCTGTTCTGTGTGTGTGTTGATGAACCCTAAAAAAAGGAAGACAGGACTACGCCTTTTCCCCCTACCAGGGCAAGACATCTTCTCTTTGTACATGATGAGGCTACCCACAGGAACTTCCTAGAGGGGTCCAGATTTCCCTTTTGCCCAGGGGTAGGGAGAAGGAATTAGCCAGGGGAAAAACTCTATTGGTATGGAGGTAGGGGTTGATAAAGGCCAGGCAATACTTAGAGCAGGGTGGCAGGTTGCAGGAGCCTGAGATACAAAGATGCTGAGCCTGGAGGAGAAACCACAGAAGCCAGGCTTCTGAGGATGGAGCAGCTACTGGACAGTGGTTACTCTCCCTCCAGGTGGTGGAGATTAAATTTGTTCCCCCTCCCTGTACCTCATGTGCGCAAGAGCTGGTGAGCGGCTCTGGTCACCTTCACCACTCCTACCGCAGACTGAGGCGTTCATCTGCCCTGGCTTTCCCAGTAGCTGGGGGGTAAAAAAACCCTAAGATCCAAAATTAATTAATTTTGAGGTAGAATCTCACTATGTAGCCCTGGCTGGCCTGGAACTCTCTATGTAGACCAGGCTGGCCTTTAATTCACAGAGATCTGCTTGTCTCAGTTTCCTTAATAGTGGCTTTAAAGGTGTGTGCCCACTATGAGCTTGGAATCTGTGCTGGGTAATTGCCTGTCTAAATTGGTGGCAGGTACGTTTTGACCCTGGTTCTGCTATATCATTGTGGCAGGTGTAATGGGCTTACTTCTGGGGTAAGGCAGAGGGCCTGGACTTCTGGGAAATGACAGGGGACCCAGACAGTGATGGAAGCAAGAGATACAGGTCTCTGGCTGAGAGATGGGTGAGGACAGTTCTGCGTAGATGGCTGACCCTTGCCTGCCCTCACTTCTAACCAGTATTCCCTCTGTTGTGGCCATGTCACCTTCTCTGTGTCTTGAATCCAGTGCATGGCCCTGACTCAGGGTCTTTAGACTGGCTGTTGACTCTGGCTAGAACGAACTGTTTCTCCTCTTGGCCTCCTGCACTTAAAATGTTGCCTTCTCAAGGAGACTTTCCTGACCATTGTCTGTCTCTCTGTTTTTTCTTTTTTCTTTCTCCTTTTCCCTCTTTCCTTTCTTTTCTTCCCTCTTTTCTTTGTGTGTGTATGTCGCTGTGAGCATACATGGAGGGCAGAGGACAAGCCCAAGTGTCCTTCCTCAGGAGCCATCTACCTTTTTTGAGATAGGGTCTCTCACTGGGACCTGGTGCTTGCCAATTAGGCTAGGCTGGCTGGCCAGCAAGCCCCAGGGGTCCTCCTTTGCCTTTGCCTCCCATGTTCTGGGATCACACGTGCACATCCCTGGTCTGGCTTTCTTTTTAAAAAGTGGTTTCTGGAGATGAAACTCAGGCCCTCCTGCTTGTGGCCTCCACTTTACTGACTGAGGTATCTCCTCTGACCTCGGTCTTTCAAATGCAGCCTCTGGGTTCCTCTGGATCCCTCTTCACATTCCCCTCCCTGCCTTATTCTTTTCTCCACAGGACTAGTTTCTGCCTGATACAATGAAACAAACTGATTAACAAAGTATGCTATGCATCTCTCCCCCACCCTTTTAAACTCATGAACTCCTGAGTTAGCAATACAGTTTGCTCAGTTCCTGTGGAGACTCCAGTATGCAGACCCGTACCTGGTACATGGTAGGTACCACAGCAATGATGCCAGTCATGTAGGTACTTCTGGATACAGCTTAAGTAGAGATCAGGCTGGATGTTGAGATGAGGCTGAAGTTGGGTAGAAGAAGGTTTGTAAAACAGGTAGGCTCACCTTCTGGTTCTCAGTTTTCTACTTCCTTCTTTATGATCTTGGCTGATTCTGTGCCTCAGTTTCATCAGCAATCTACAAGATGATAGAAGCAACCGGTCCTCAATGGACATCTCAGCTGTGGCTTTCTGGAGACATAGGTAGAGGCCAGAAGTGTTTACTCAGAGGTCCCTGGACCTCACACTCAGAAGCAGAGCATTTTAAGATTTTTCTGTGTTTTTTTAAACACTTTTCTTAGACACTTGTTAGGGTTCTCTGGAGCGGCAGTTCACAACCTTCTTAATGCTCTGATCTTCAGTACAGTTCCTCATGTTGTCGTGACCCCCAACCATAAAAGTATTTCATTGCTGCTTCATAACTGATTTTGCTGCTGTTATGAATTGTAATGTAAATATCTGATATGGGAATCCCTGTGGGGGTCGTGACCCACATGTTGAGAACCACTGCTCCAGAGGAACAGAACTGATAGAATGAGTCTTTATTACAGAAGGTATTTGTTAGGTCCCTACACTGGGCAGTCCAGTAGTGGCTACCTACACTCTGGAGAGGGTGAGAACCCAGTAGCTGCTCAGTCCCAGAGGTTGGGTGCCTCACTTTGTCACTGAAGGCCTGAAGGATTCTTAGAGTCTTTAGACCGTAGTGGAAAGCCAAAGGAGATAGGTTCTAGTGTTAGCGTAGGATGGTGGCAGCAGTAGCAGGAATAAAGCAGATACACTCATTAGCAGCCAGTGAAGACAAGCAGGCAAAAGAAGCCCAATTTTCTCCTTGGATCTCTTTATATCTAAGCTGCCACTAGAAGATGCTGCTCACATTGGGGGAGGGTCCTTGCGCTTCAGTTAATTCTCTCACGGGATACCTTCAGCTGATCCTAAGAGGCATATCTCTTAGCTGACTCCATAATCTGATCAAGTTGACAACCAAGATTAACCATCGTGGTAGGAATTGGATGTGTTTACTACTTTCTTAGATAGCCCTATCCTATGGGAAGAGACCCGTGTCTGGGCAAGTAGTTGCAAGGCAGAGTAATCCTGGCCCAGCAGAGGCACTGTAGTCCCTGGAGATGATGAGTCCTCTGAGCCAGCTTGGGAATCCTGGAGGCTTCTTAGAAGCAGTTGCAGGCAAACTTCTCACATGCAAGGTCAGCTGGGCCTGGCATCAGATAGTGGGAATGGTAACTGAAGGACTCAGATGGAAGTAACAGCCCAGGCAAAGGCCTGGCATCATAGGACTGCACAAGGTGCTTTTTCTGAAGTTGAATGGATCTTGGGAATCTGTGGGCCTAGGCTGAGGACCACAGAGTCAAGGAGATCAGTGGAGCTAGGTGGAGTGGTAGGAAGAGCTAGGCAACCGTGGAGACCTTAACTGACAGGCCAGAAGCCATAAGAAGCCCTCAGGTACTTGATCAGAAGGGATAGGTTTGAGCTATGAGCTGCTATTGGACTGATGTAGAAGGGCCAGAGTGGGCCAGTGTCTTCCTTGCTGCTGCCATCAGTGAGTATCACACGTGGACCATTAAGGGAATGAGAGATTTTCACTGGGAACCCACTTTTTGAGCTATATCTTTGGCAAGGATCCTCAGCCCACCTATCCAACCTAGAAGAAAGACATGTGCCCTGTGCCCACTGCTGTTGCTGTCTCCACAGGGTGTTCCCACAAAGTCTATGACATCTGGAGGGTCACCCACATATTGGTGTCCTTCACTGCAACTCTCCTCTCTGTTTTCTTCCCTCAATACAGGGTCAGAGGCAGCATAGATGCTTCTCTGTTTTTAGAACATGGGAAACCTGGGGCTGGAAAGATGGCTCACCCGTTAAGAGCAGAGGCTGCTCCTGTGGAGGATCTGCCTCCCAGCATCACTCAGTTGGTTCACAATCTCCTGGAACTCCAGCTCCAGGGAATTTGATGCCTTCCTCTAGATTTTTCATCCACTTGCACTTATGTGTACGTAGCTATGTATATATAATTAAAAATAAAATAAATCTTTAGTAAAAGCAGAACAAAAGGTAGCAACTGCCCCAGGCATGGTACCACAGGCCTTCTCTCCCAGGTACTTTGGAGCCAGAGGCAGGAGGATCATAAGCCCAAGGCTAGCGTAGGAAATTTAGTGAGACATTTTCTCAAAATAAGCAATAAAAGAGGTTGGGAATATAGCTCAGTGGTAGAGCTACTGCCTAGCACCTCCTAATGAGGGGCTGGGGGCATGACTCAGTGCCAGGATGCTTATCTAGAATGAATGAGATTATGGGTTCTAGTAACACACACACACACACACACACACACACACACACACACACACACACTCACACTCTAAAACCAAATCAAACCTAAATGATTACAACAGTAGCCGCCTGCCATCTCCTCTTGAACCAGCAGCGCCAGGATGGAACTTGATTTTGTTTTACTATGTTTGTTTTTATGGCCACGTTGCTCTCCGTGCAGATGCTGCTTTGCTAAGGGAGGAAGGGAAAGTCTTTTCTGAAAATAAACAACAGTCATGTGTTCTTAATGACCTAGAGGCACCCTGGGATATTTGGCAGTAGGTGAGTCCATTTGTAATATGAATAGTTATTCCATGTGGCTTTTTGTTTTAATATAGAGACTTTAAGCAAGAGCTGTTGGGCTGGGGATACAGCTTAGTTGGCAGAAGGCTTGCCTCACATACACAAAGCCCTGGGTTCCACTCCAAGCAGGGTGGTGCATGCCTCTGTCTCAGCACTCAGAATATGAGAGCAGGATGAGAAGTTCAAGATCACCTTTGGCTGTATAGGGAGGCCAGTCTGGGATAGAGGAGATCCTATCTCAGAACAAACAAACAAAAAACAAAAACAACAACAAAACAACCCCCCCCCCCCATAACAGCAAAACTCTTAAAACAAAATCAAACAAAACAAAACTCTTAAAAACTTATAAACTAGGTGTGTGGGTGCATGCCTTGGGAAGATGAGGCAGGGGGTGGCAAGTTTGAACAAATGCACGAATATACACGCACACATGCACACGCACGTGCGCTTGGGGCTGGGGGAGACGGAGGAAGAGAATATGAGAATAGAAGACCTGTGCAATGGCTCAGCAGTGGGTAATAGTGCTTGCTGCTCATCCTGAAACCCTGAGTTGGATCCCTGGGGCTCACATTGCAGAAGGAGAGAATGGACTCCTGAAGACTGTCCTTTGATCTCCACACACACACCATGGCATGTATCCATGCATAAATGCACAATAAATAAATTATAAAGAATTGAGCAAATAAATAAATCATTAAAAAGCTGAGAATAGAGTTCTGGGATGTTGCTACGTGGTAAGGTGCTTGCTTAGCACACAGCCCTGGTTCCATGTCCACACCCACCCCAGATATATACAGTATAGTAAACACATAAATGGGCAACACAGGCTCCCATTATTATTGTGTTAATTTGCTTTCTGTTAGGTGTGCTTTGCCTGAGACTCTGAGAAGTTCCAGTTTATGACTGGGTGGGTTTGTGGCACTCCTGTTCTTGAAGGTGGGGTAGATGAGAGATTCTAGGCCCAGCAGCCATGAGTAGAAAAGAAAGCAAATGTAGTGGTGGGATGACTTAGGGGACGTGTCTGGACAAGAAATGATGAGGTGATGTTGGACACATAGATTTGGTCTTGACAGAGAAATCTGGAAATTCATGGTGTGGATGCACTGAATATAGCTTCTGAGTCGGTGAGAGTCCTAAGGGGAGGTGGCAGCAGATCAAAGACAAGCATGATTTGAGGATAAAGGGAAGAAAACAGCCTGGATTGGAGCTGGAGTAGCTGAGAGGAGGTGAATAAGAAGGCTGAGATTCTTGAAAGCAGGTACAGATAGATGCTCTGTTAAGGGCCATGAACCCTGGGCAAGGAATCTGCACTGGAATGGGCTTTAGTGGGAAAGTGTCATGGAAGTCACTG